>NC_080095.1:81041451-81347076 GCF_950005125.1 Chionomys nivalis | reverse complement strand
AGGGGAAATAGCAAAGGTAGAATCTGAAGTCTCAGATTTGTTGCTTTAATTACAGCTCTGATTTTGCAATTTAGGATCCATAATTACATTGTAGTGCGTGTGTGTGTGTGCGCGCGTGCATGCGCATGTGTTTCAGGAAAGTAAATAAGCTAAAAAGAATGAAAAAAATACTCTTATGGTGTATCTTATAGTATATCTATTCTTTTTGTGTGTGTGTGTATGTGTGACTGTGTTGTGTATATGCATGTTCATATGAATGTGGTATGCAAGTATAAGTGTGCACACGATGCATGCGTGTAAGCAGTGCATGCAAGTAGAGTCAAGAACCAATCTTGAGTGTTATTCCCCAGGAGTTGTTTGTTTGTTTACTCTTTTTTTTTTTTTTTTTTTTGGTTTTTCGAGACAGGGTTTGTTTACTCTTTTTGAGGCAAGGTTTCTCACAGGGACCGACCTCATGGAACAGAGGAGGCTGATGTGTCAGAGAACCCTAGGGTCTTCCTGCTTCCTCCTTCTCAGTCCTGTGACTCTCTGAACCACCACATCTGACATTTTATAAAAAACATGTTGATTTTGAATGTCAAACTCAAGTCTTCTTGGAAGCATTTTAATGATAGAGTTATCCTTCCAGCCCTATTTTCTATAAGAATGTTGTTTTAAAAAGACACTGTTGAAATGTAAGTAGAAAATCTTTCTCAGGGATTGAGCATGGGGAATGAAGGATAAAAAGTATTTAAGGAAGAAATTCAAACCAAAGAAATGCAATATCCCAAAGAGAAAAATCAACCCTTTCTTGTCTCAGACTGTTAGTAACATAAGCCCATAACACAAGGAATTCTGCTGATTCAGCTTCCTACAGTTTTCAAGAGGACGCTGTCAAACACCCGTGAGGAAGGGCCCAGTTAGGGAAGGAACACTTGTGGAGGGCTGACTATACGCCCCAGTGACTGTGCTGGGCAGTGATAGTACGCTGTGGGTCAAGCAAAGGAAGTATTCGCCATCTTAGCTCGTAAGCTAAAGCTCGTCAGAGGTAGCCAAAACAGGCGCAGATGGCATTATCTCCTCTAAACAGCCCGTAACTGACCAACGGGAGAGGAAGGAAGAAGAAAGGTCCCTCACCCTCTCAGCCAGGTCAGTCGACGGGCAGACTGTGGTGACATCTTCAGTTGGCCGCAGGGCTTTCCAGCAAGTCACATTACTAAATCCAAAGGGGGCTACATTCTGACTAAAAGTCCTCATACATCTATGACGATGACTAAACCGTTCTTGTGCCTGTTTCAATAACACTGATAAGCAACGACACAATCCCCTTGGAGTATTTTGTAATTTTTTTTGTTTGATATACCACCCCACTCCCTCAAAATCCTCTCATTCCTTTCGAACTAACCCTCAGATTGGCGTTTGCATTCCAACGTCAGCCCTGCATTCACTCATGGCAGTAGTCCCAAGGCTCAGCTCGCACAGAACCCTTCGCAAGGGTTCCGCTCACAGCCACGCACCTTAGCAAGGGTTCCGCTCACAGTCATGCACCTTCGCAAGGGTTCCGCTCACAGCCCATGCACCCGTCGCTCTGCTCTGTCCTCTCCATAGTCGCTGCATAATAATCACTTTAAAAAAATATTTTGTATTTCCAACCTACTTAGTATATGGCACCTAATGTCAAAATTATTTTTATTTTTCCCTTTGAAGGAAATGTCACTGCTGAGTCTCATCACACATGTTCCTTATGAACAGGTGATAATTCATCTTCAGAATGCCAGGTAAGTATCCGCTATATTATTAAGGTTCAAGGAATGGTAGTTTTTTTTTGTTTTTGTTTTTTTTAAAAAAAAAAAAAGCTAAATTAGTCCCTCTATGCCATATGGCGATGTATGTCTCTGCCAAAAGCATTCTTTGGAATTGCATTTCCCAAATGACCTTGGTTTTTAATTTCAATACCCAAATACCTGATTTTAAAAGATAAGTATCTACCCTCGAGGCAAAACTGATGATTTCCTAGTTTTCCTTCCTTAAAAAGCAGCTTAGAAACCCTCTCAATTGTAGGTTTCAAGCAACCATTTAATTTAGATTAAATTAGACAGCAATTGTATGTTAAATAAATATGAAATGGCCCTGGATATTTTTTAAAGATCAAGAACTCTGTAATACGAAGGTTACTATTACATATTCGTTATTGCTAATTTAAAAAATAAATAACCATTTAATTGAAATACTTAAGGAACCTTTGCAAAGGGAAGCACAACACTCAGCAAGCCTTGAGAGAATCGAGTAAGCCCAAGGAAGTCATTGCAAAAGCAAAGTGCTGCCCCGTGCCTCACAAGGAGCAGAAATGTGCCCTGGAACCATGACCAGAATTCTTCCTACAGCCTCTTATAAATGCCTGGTGCATCCTTTCAACTGAGCAAAATAAAGATTTTGCTTTAAATATTGATTATCCAGGTGATTTTGTTCTCTTTTTAGGGCATTTCTCTTTGTCCTTTCTTTCCTTTTTGGATAAAAACAATGAAAGCTGAAAATAAGAAGTCCCTCTCAAACTCTACACACATCAGGTATTTTAACATAACTATTATAATTTGAAGAAGTGCAAATGTTGCCAAGCACATTCTTCCAGGATTTTAATTCACACTGTTTTATGCTCTTCCAAGTTGGAGGTATGGAATGTGAAAATGGCCCATGCTAGTGGTATTATGACTCAGGTTATGGCTTCTCTGTGAATCAAGCCAGGCTCCAACTTATGTTACGTAAGATTGCATAATGTTACAGACAAAATATTTCACAAAGTATGGCAACATTGCAGTTCAAATAGTTCAAGACCCTTCGGGATCTGTAAGGTGATAAGACTCTAGCATGAATCCTGAGAGAGTGAAGAACAGATTCCAGATTCAGGATGGGTAGATTAAAGATAAAGTTGTCAGGAATTTGATGACTAGCTGGGTTTGTACTAGAATAAATAAAGCATGGTCTGCTGGCCATTCTAGAATCATTACAGCAGGGAGGTCACAAATACCTCTCCATGAGAGTCTTAATGAGATTAGGCAATTGAATTGCAAACCAAAGCTGCTTCCAGACGCTCTAGGCTGGAAGCCAGGCTGGGATGCTCCAGGTGGGATAGCTGTTGGATCTGCTGCTCCTTGAGAACGTCCATTCAGATTTTCAAACACACTTAAAATTTCATATTCTTGATATTAACAGATATATCTAGAAGATGGGGAATATTGGGATTTTATTAAGGTGTGATTATCAACACTTTTTTAATCAAACAAAAAGTACAAAAGTTACTGGAAGCAAAAATGACAAGTGGGTGTGTAAAGATGTCTAATTAGTCGTAGACGACTACAGAAACCTAAATTGACTTTTACAGGGATGCAGATTTTATCGTGGTGAGTACGTCTCAATTGTGTAGCTCTTCATCACCATTTCAGGCATCAGACAAATTCATTAAAGAAAAACTATTCCTTTAATGAAGCTGTGCTCCACCAGCTGCTTAAATTCTTCCCAGACACTTGTCGACTGCTATTTCCTATAAACTGTTAGCTGCTAGAAAAGATCCTCTTCTCTGCTTGGTGACCTTCAACTGCAGAATCAGGAGAGAGCCATCGCCTGGCCTTTGGTAATCAACAATTAAAGGATCCGATCAACTGAATTCCGGGATGAAAGAGGGAGGGTTCTTGAACCGGCTGGATGATTTAAGTTTTTCTTTCTCCTCAAGGAATCAAAGACAAGTGTTGAATTAAATCAGTATTTCTTAAAGTGTGGGGGTTAGCATCTTTATTAACAAAAATCACAGGGCAATGCCTTAAAATGCAGTTTTGAACCCCCATCCTGGACAAAGTCAAACTTGAATACAAGTCTCTGCGAGACCCAGAATACTTCTAAATTGTATCCCGCTGAGCCAGACTCCTTCTGCCTAGGTTCCTCTGCTGGCACACAGCTTGGAGAATCATCTGACTTTTGAAGACCTCTTCTAGACATGACATCTGGGTTCGGGGTTTGATATGTCTAAAGTAGTCAAGAGTGTAAGCGAACTAAGAAAGAAAGCAGAAAGCTCCTAACAGAACTTGCCCAGCTACACGTATGCATTGCAACGATATAGTAGAGCATGCTGTGTCTGCCCACTGGCAGTTCCCCATGCCACTGTGTGCCTGCCTCCCTCAGCTATTGACTTCCTCTTCCTCTTATCCCCGAGAACTCCGTATTCTCGAGATCCCTGGCATTGGCTCATCTGTGTGAAGAGGCCATTGTTCTCTGGCAGCTTTGGACTTGAGGGTTTCATCCTACTATTGACATGTCTCTCTATGTAAGAATCATAGAAAACTATCAGAATCTTGTACCTGTGTGTTAAGTTGGAGTGACAGAGAACCCTTCTTTTATATTAGGGAGAACTCTCCTGAGTCTTGCCTTCCACAAATTATATTATTGAAGGAAATAATTTACTCCTATTTAAGACCAAACTTACTTACTGTGTTAACTTGTCTTATTGTGGATTAAGAAAAGTAAAATGCCAATAGGTAGATAACCATCCTATAACTGTGAATAAATAGTGTTAAGGTAATGGCCATCTATTTCCTATAAACAATGACTCCCAAGTATTCAAATGCATTTGTGTTTTTAAAATGCACATTTTTTCTGTACTAACATTGAATTTTTCTGATTATTTCAGCCTTTAAATTAATCATAATTTGATTTTTAACTGCAGTATTTGTTGATGAAACTCCTGTGTTGTGATTGTGCCGTCTTTTCTACCTTAGACTTAAAGATGTAGATACTTTAAATAAAGGGCATGGGACAGGATCAACAAGGAGGATGTAGACAGTGTTGGACCAACCAGAGAAGTGCACTGCAAAAAGACCAGCTGCTTAAAAAAAATAAGGTCACTGAGATTAAAACCAAGTTTATCACAACAAGAAAGAAGTCTGGCTATTCGTAATACACACAGGAATGCTTGTGTTCAAGATAAATCGCTATTGGATTTAGTTCATTCAACAAAATCCTTTGACTCTATACAAAGTTTTGGTTCTGGTTGTCACAACAGAGGTGACAGCATTTATAAAGATGCATAGCAGGTGCAGGTGTGTGCCGTATGCTCAAGAATAAATTCAACCTTTAGTGCAGTAGGAGCAGGTGATAAGAAGAACAGTAATACCGTGCTTGTGTGCTGGCTCAACTTAACACAAATTTCAGCAATTGCTTTAAAAAGTCTGGAGTTCTTTTAAAGATTAGTTGATTTATTATTGTGTGTATATGTACATCATATGTTTGCCTGAGAGTAGGCGTGCATGTGCTGTGGCATGCATGTGGAGGTCAGATGACAATTGTTAGGAACCATTTCGTTCCTTCCATCATGGGATCCAGAAACCTCATTCAGGCCATCAGGCTTGCCTGGAAAGCAATTTACCCGCTTAGCCACTTTTTCCCAGACCAACCTAGAGTTCTTACATCTATAGCAGCACACATGGAAACTGTACACAATTATATAAGTCCCTCAACTTGAATGCAGTAATCTCTAGGATATTTCTTGAGTGGCATTCTTATTAACACTTGATCTCTCTTGGTTTATGAATGTCTCTGCTCAACCAACCATGCATCACCATATCTTAAGAACTTCCCTCAACTGCTTCTTTCTTCCTGATGTTGTAGGAATCTCTGCAACTGTCTCCCTACTGAGAATTCGAGTCCAAGACTACCCTCTTCCTTTGCCCTCCCCAGGGAGCACTACCCTCTTCCTTTGCCCTTCCCCAGGGAGCACTACCCTCTTCCTTTGCCCTTCCCCAGGGAGCACTACCCTCTTCCTTTGCCCTTCCCCAGGGAGCACTACCCTCTTCCTTTGCCCTTCCCCTGGGAGCACTACCCTCTTCCTTTGCCCTTCCCCAGGGAGCACTACCCTCTTCCTTTGCCCTCCCCCTGGGAGCACTACCCTCATCCTTTGCCCTCCCCCTGGGAGCACTACCCTCTTCCTTTGCCCTTCCCCAGGGAGCACTACCCTCATCCTTTGCCCTTCCCCAGGGAGCACTACCCTCTTCCTTTGCCCTTCCCCAGGGAGCACTACCCTCTTCCTTTGCCCTTCCCCAGGGAGCACTACCCTCATCCTTTGCCCTCCCCCTGGGAGCACTACCCTCTTCCTTTGCCCTCCCCCTGGGAGCACTACCCTCTTCCTTTGCCCTTCCCCAGGGAGCACTACCCTCATCCTTTGCCCTCCCTCTGGGAGCACTACCCTCATCCTTTGCCCTCCCTCTGGGAGCACTACCCTCATCCTTTGCCTTCCCTCTGAGAGCACTACCCTCATCCTTTGCCTTCCCTCTGAGAGCACTACCCTCATCTTTTGCCCCCCTTCTGGGAGCACTACCCTCATCCTTTTGCCCTCCATCTGGGGGCACTACCCTCATCCTTTGTCTTCTCTCTGGTAGCAGTGGGCCTCAGTGAACTCTTCCCCAGTCACAGTTACACTCTACCTCACTAAGGCAAACACTGAATTCACCTTCTTCTGCGTTCTTTTCCTAGCTCCTGTCTTCAGTCACACATGGCCAGTAGGACACTTCTTTGTAGACCTACTACAGGGGTGCCCAGACCTTTGGGCCACATTCATAGTAATTCTGGCCTGCATGCAGCCTGCAGTCTGCAGCTTTGGATGTATCAGTAACAAGTCTCTAAACATATCTAAACAGAGCACTGTCCGTTATAATTTTATCCATCTTCCTCAGTTTCTCCCAATGATATCCTTACATCTTGTTTATAAGGCTAATGACAAAATAGTTCTAAATATGAAATGACCCGTGAGGTTAGACTATTTGACTTGCTACTCAAGTAGCCAATAAGCTATTGTTGTCAAATTGACTCTCTCAAACATACTTTCCTTAGTACAGTAAACAGCTGAGATTTTGGAATTTCACTGACATCAAATACACATTCTTTGAAACCCCTGGCTCTCTATTTTTCTTCAGTAGGTGGAGAGATAATATTTGAGGATTGCTGTGAAAACCTGGACACGGGCCCTACCGATCGCACTATGCAAGGGCATAGTAAATGCCAGGGAAACACATGGTCACTTCTTTCACTATTCCCATCAGCCTCTTCTGTTCTTTTTACCTACGGTTAGTTCATTGTTCAAGACAGCTCTGGTGAGCATCTTGGCCGTGCCTGTAATCTCAGCTCCTGCAAGGCTGAGATGGGATGGCAGAGAGTTTGAGGCCAGTCTGGGCTGCACAGGCTGCTTAAGGAAAGCCTGAGCTATAGAATGAAATTTTGTTCAAAAAGAAAAATATTACAGACTCCAAAAGAACAAAAAAGAAGGATGCAAGGAAGGAAGGAAGGAAAGAGGGAAGGAGAAGGGAGGGAAGGGGTAGAGATGGAAAGGGAGGGGAGGGAGGGAAAAGAAGCGAAGGAGGGAGGAAATTAGGGAGGGAAGACAGGAAGAATGAACTGTGTTGCCCCCATCCCCACCCCAGCCACCATACACAGATGCCTTCCTCTGAGCACTCTATCCTGTGCTGGCAAATTGACTTTAATCAGATACTGCCTTTTCTATCACATGGATCATTTACTATTTTTAATTTAACTGTAGGATTCCCATTCTCAGCGCACTAGCAAGCAAGCCAGTGCAGCCGTATCCCGGGCCTGTTTGTTTCCCCACAGTGATGTCCGGAGACACATCTGCATCACATGGTACCCATGCAGGCATCTGAGTTCCTCCTCATCATAGACGACTGGTTCCTGACTATGCCTGGGTTGGGAGGTCATAGCTCTAGCCCTGAGTTCTTTCCTAAGGAACGCAGGAAGATTGCATGTGAGCACGCTTTGAAGGCTTTCCTGCTAACTTGAACTCTTTATCCTACGTGCTTATGGAACAGGAACAGGGAGTGTGGATACCTCATGTCTCCTCTGCACTTGGAGAGGATATGCTCTCAGAATTTAATTTAGAGTTAACCAACATGGAGTCTACCCTACACTCGGGGAAGTGTCTCAAGGTCCGGAAATAAACATTCTGGGATGCTCTGCAGGCCAGATGTGCAGGCTGTGAGATGGCATTGTGAGAGAAAAGAGAAGGAACCCAAGCCCATTAAACTTAGGATATCCCCAGAGCTGCTTTTCTATTCCCCTGCTCTTAGCAAGGAAGCAGCACAAAGTCCTTTGCCCCCTGCTGGGTATTTACCCATCCTCTGTTAATACTGGTTAAAACAGGGGTATGCTCCAGATCAATGCTGTGACACGCAGGTAGCAGTCTGCATCCAAACCCAGGTATTTACGAATGCATCCCTCCCTGAAACCCAGTAATTTCTCTTTTCCTGCAGCCACATCTTACGATCCACCTGAATTTGACCCCACGTTTACTCATTGTGTTGTTAGCAGACTGCATTGCCACCGTGAGGGTCTGTGTCCTTCCCAAGCTGGTCATTTGGGAGGCTACAAAGTCTCTGCAGGTGACAGAAAAGCTGTTTTGCTGTGACAAGCCTGACTCACTCAAAACGTAGCACGCTAGGTCAAGCTCTCATTGCTCTCTTCCGTGTTCCAAGAAATGGCTGCCACATTTCTGGCTGGTGACTGACGGTTCATATTCACGCTGGTGCACTTTCAAATACAAAACATCCCCAGCCCGGCTTTGTTCTTTTTTAGATGTCGGTTTCCATCATCCTAAGAAAATGCAAGACCAGTGGAGGGCAGGTGTGTGGGCGTGGCCTAAACAAGGGTCACTTCTTTTTTTTTCTTCTTTAAGGGGAGATCTGTTTTAATGTACAGAAAAAGTCACAGAGGCTGATCCCAAAGCTCTGACATGCTCTCTAGCTGTCTGACACTCCTTCTGAAGTCCACAGGAGTTCTACTCTCCGAAGGGCCTGGGCCATAATTGCTAAATGAAGAAATATCCAAGAAACAAAGAAATTTGAAGTTAACTCAGGAATAGGGAGAGACCTAAATGCAGGAAAAGTGATTTTGTTGTTGTTGTTGTTATTGGAGGAAAAGAATAGGGGTTTAAACAGCACATTTATTCCGTTTTAATTCCTGGGCTGTCAGACATCGGCTCTGAAGCCTTGATTCGGAACACATGCGGGGTCCTTTGAAGTTCTGCTTGCTCTTTAAAAAAATTTTTTTAACAATGGCAGAAAGATATAAAGAAATTAAACTGCAGCATAATCATAAAACAGAACCTCTGGCCCCTGATGTACAAATTGTCCCTTTTCCCAGGTTTTCCAGTCTTTGTTTGCAAAGTCTTATTAGGGAACATAAATTTATACTTTTATTTATTTATTTTTTTTGTCTCCTCAGCTTAATCTTCATCTGCTGCCTAAAAAGTCAGGAATTTTACTTTTGCTTTATTCAACTGAAAAGAAGTTTATTGTGTCTTTTTAAAGCAATATGGGACTAGGAAAATCCAGAGAAATTTACTAAATGGCATCTTTTACGTTTTTTATAAAAGCCATAGATATATATTATATTTAGCTTAAAAGTACCCAAATTCTCTTGGTATAAGGACAAAAATGTGAAGAATTTTGAATCAAGCCAAAAAAAATGTCTATCTGGCCTTCGTGTTCTAATGATAAAAGGTTCAGATTTCAACCGTTCTTAATGAAAATGTGCCCAGGTTTGCACACTTGAGGCACATAAACCCATCCATGTACGCACGTCTAAATCACGTAAGTGAATACCGTCTGTCAGTTTATACAAACACCTTACAAGTCCAACCGTGTGAGAGTGCTCAGACACCCAACCCATCATCTTCAGTCTCTATCATTACCCATAATCTCTTCTGGGCTTTATTATGTTTCCAAACAATTATTTATAACCCTTCCGAATGCTGCTGTCACAGTTTATCAAACCTTTGCACTTCTTTTTTTTTTTTTAAATATTTATTTATTATATTATGTGTACAGCATTCTTTCCACGTGTGCCTGCAAGCCAGAAGGGGGCGCCAGGTCTCATTATAGATGGCTGTAAGCCACCATGTGGTTGCTGGGAATTGAACTCAGGACCTCTGGAAGAGCAGTCAGTGCTCTTAACCTCTGAGCCATCTCTCCAGCCCCAAACCTTTACACTTCTAATAGTGAAACACTTATACCTAAGGTGCCTTTGTCTCCTTTATTCTCAATGAGCTTTTTAAAAAACCTTATTCTCCCACAGATTAACCTTCAGTACCGCTATAATGGCCACTTGTCCCCGTGGCTGTTAGGTTCCATTCTATGACCAATGGGAGCTGTGACGCTGAAATAACTACATACAACGCTGTTCTGATCAGGCTGTCTCAGCTGGCCCTGGAGAATGGACTGCTGAACTGTTAGGAAGTTTTTTGCGCAAGGTATATTACAACTATCATTTATTATTACATTTCATAAGCTTGTAGTTGGCGGATTATATTTTATAGGGCTTTACAAAACCCCAAACTCATCACTTCTTGATTGTAGGATGATATTTACTATTATTCATGCTCTAGGGTTGTTTGTATTTACTGTGTCACGTGGAGGAAATTCTGACTTCCCCATTGTGCATCAATCCAAACTAACGCCAGTGACTTCCAGTTGGCAGCTTCACACTGGCTGAGTGTGAACCCGTCTGCGATGAGAGAGAAGAGAGCTTATTCTCACAGTTTTGGAGAACGGCAAGTCCAAGATGAAGATGCTGAGGTCCACTGTGTAGAGACGGTCCATTTTCTGCTTCATGCTGGCAAATTCTCCTTACACCATCACACAGGAAGAGCAAGGTGGCTCTTGTCTGTGTTAGCCATGTGGCTCAGTACCTTTTTTCAGCGAGGCAGTCACATCTTGCTTCCTCTGTGGCTGAGTAAAGACTGCAGAATGGGCTTTCCTCTTCCCAGAATTCTCCTGTTCTTGTTGCCCCGCCTATACTTCTTGCCTGGCTACTGGCCAATCAGCATTTTTTTAAAAATACAATTGACAGGGTACAAACCCTGTCCCACAGCACACACTTAGATGCACGGACTCCTGCTTATGTTCTTTTTGGCGGACACTAAAGAGGCACACTAGATGCAGGGACTCTTTCTCCTTCCCTACAACTGGAAACTATTCCTCCTTGCTCAGGTGCATATTCTCCTGTACTCTCCAGCGCCAGTCAACACAAGGACTTTGGGTTCACAGTGTCATCTGTCTCATCTTCTGGGCTCTTAATTTCTCTTTTACCAGGAATAAAGTTATACTTTCAAGTCTCTGGAAAGCACCCCTCACAGCTTTAATGAAAACATACATCCTGTGTGATGTCAGCAGTCACTGGGAAAGCTAAAATAACATTCTTCTTCTGTCTGGCACAGGGTCAGCTAGCTCCATGTGGTCCGTGTGTAACAGGAATAAAATTATACCTATTATCTTCTTCCAGGGGGTTGGTGCAAACTGTGTATTTCTATGTCATTACCCTAGCATCGGAGACTGGTGACTGGAAGGGTCGTATAGCCTAATCCCATAAGCATTAAATAATCACCGCATGGATTGCCAACCCCTCCCATTCTACTTAGATAACTGCCTCCATCTAGAAATGAAAAACGTTTTTATGCCAAGGGTTTCAATGATGTTATTTTGGTATGAGTGACTCTCTTGAATACAAACAGACTTTAGACATAATAAATTAATATGTCTATCTCTAGAAGGGATGTGGAAGAGATCTAGATAAGAACTAGAGGAAGTTTGAACATGGACAACAGCCATATGTTGAAATGATTGAATGTATACACTCTTTCATGGTCTTTGGTCTGGTCCTTAAGATGGCTAGATTCCTATCATACTCAAAAGAGAATCACACGATTTTAAGGAGAGAAAATACTCATTTATAGGTATCACAACTGAACAATTCTACTAAAAACTCCATTTTAGTTTTCCTTTTGTTTTGAGACAGAGTCTTACCCCAAGGACCAGACTGACCTTAAACTCTCCAAAATCCTTCTGCCCTGCAATTAGAGACCTATGGCACTCTGTCTGCCTCTACACAGTGGTTCTCAACCTGCGGGTGGCGACCCCTTTGGAGGTCAACTGACCTTTTAACATGGATCACATACGAGATATCCTGCACATCAGATATTTACATTATGATTCATAACAGTAGCAAAATTGCAGTTGTGAAGTAGAAACAAAATAATTTTATGATTGGAAGTCACCACAATGTGAAAAACTGTATTCAAGGGTGAAAGCACAAGGCAGGCTGAGAACCAGTGCTCTGGACAATATCCTAATAATCGAGGTTTAATATTATCTGTGGTGTAGGAGTAAGGAAATTACTAAGCATATTTCTAACGTCTGCTATAGTAGTTTCTGGATGAGAGAACATAACTTTCATGCATTATTATAACAGTTCTACTTTAGGTCTGCCTGGGTTTAACACAGCCTGTGACAGGGCGGCTTCCCTGCAGTAGAATACCTGGCTGTCACGAGAATCTTTACTGTTAGTGCCGTACACTCTCGTTTCTCTTTGTGAGACTAAGCTACGAGCCATGTTCTGAATCTGCACTGTGTTGACATTTAACTCAGATGATGTGTTGCTATGGAGAAGTGACCTATGCATTGCAAGTTTTCAACTCAATGCCCTTCTCTCCCATTGCAAGCTAGCAGCCCTCTCTAGTTGTGATGGTCACAATCTTCTAAGACATTATTGTCAAACGACCCCTGGCATCCACAATTTACCTGTAGCTGAGACTACCAAATAGGAACACTTTTCAAGAAAATGCTAATTTGATACACAATAGCTTTTCATGCTTCACATGAATTGATTAAAAAATATACTATTTATTCTATTTACTGTGTATTTATAGTTCTCATTTATAACATTATCTCATGTGATTATCATTAAAACTCTAGGAATGTAGGATTTTTGTTGTTGTTGTTTGGTTTTTCGAGACAGGGTTTCTCTGTAGCTTTGGTGCCCATCCCGGAACTAGCTCTTGTAGACCAGGCTGGCCTCGAACTCCCAGAGATCCGCCTGCCTCTGCCTCCCGAGTGCTGGGACTAAAGGCGTGCGCCACCACCGCCTGGCTAGGAATGTAGGATTTTATGATCATTTTCACAGATAAAAAATCTGAGCATAAGAAAGAAAATTAGCTTCTCAAAGATTATAAGGCTATAAGGATCTAAATAGATCTAAAGGCAGATATTCAAACAACATATACAATGCAAAGTTAAGTCATGACTATTTAAAGGTACCACAAATACTTAGATTCTTATTCTATATGTTATCTTTAAGAACATTAATCCTAAGAATCTATCTAATTTATGTGGTATCAGTATTTTGAAGTGGTTTTTGTATTTTTTTTTGTTAAGAGACAGTATAATCAATTGTCTCTTTCTTTAAAATAAAATAGAATATAACAGCTAAAGTAAAGACAAACAATATGCTATTAAATATGCTATGCATATATAGTAAAATAGACTGTGTGGTAAAACACAGCTGTGCACGTGATTGTAATCAATCCTATGACGTTTCCCTGAGCACACACCTTCCGTGATGCTGGCCATGTAATGATGTTGAACATAACCAGACCCTGTGTCCTTTGATGTCAGTAGTCTACTGATACGTCACTACTCTCCCAAGACTGAGATGACCTCTAAGAGTACCAGTGCGCTCTTGATGGTCCACTGGACTGAATTCTGGAATTATCTGGTTGCATATCACTGAGGATGGTTGGTCCACCCAAGCCTCTTCTCAAAAGCGAGTGTCATAATGGCATCATAAGTGGATTATACTGGGTTTTTCCAGGCTGTAGGAGAACCTACCCCATTAAGTTTTCTCCATCTACAAAAGGTACAAAGCGCCCTTATTCGCAACCAAGAGTGAAAGTCAGTGATGTAATAAACACTCCACTGTCCCCTAATCTCTAATTGACAAGTAGAAACTGGACATGTTAGGGACCGGGGATTTAGCTGGCCATTCAGTGCACACACCCAATGTATGAAGTTCAGATCAGAGTTGCTGACATAAATTTGCTTTTGCTGTTGTTTTGGTAGGAAACATTTAAATTCTTCTTTGCTAGCTATTTTTACATATTCATTGATCGTTGTCAGAACCATCATCATCCTAATATCAACAGAATCTTTAGAAGTTGCTCCTTCTACCCAGCTGCAGCTCCCTGGTGTCCTTTCCTAACGCTATCTCCCTCCTTTGTCCCACACCATCCCAGGCTCTGCAAACCATTACTCTTATCTACTTCTTTGAGATGAAGTTTTTAGCTCCCAAATATAAGTGAGAACACGTGGAATTTCTCTTTCTGTGCTTTATTTATATTTTCCATCCATATTGCTGCAAAGTAAAAAATTAACTCTGTTTTCACGGTTGGGTAAATCCTACTATGTATACATTCCACATTTTCTTTATCACTTCACCAATGAAAATCTGGGGGAACACAATATTGGAATACATCATAGCATCACAGTGTGTGTGTTCCCTTTCACTCTCTTCATACAAACCTTCAACACTAAGGATTATGCACCCTGAAATCCGGACGGTTGCTTACCTAGTGGCTGTACTACTATTCACTGTTCTGTTTGGCTTGGCAACCTTCTTCCCAATCACAACCTTCTAGTAAGTTAGAAGGAAGCTTCCCTCCTCCTCTGCCCTAGAATGACTGTTTTTCTGTGCTAAAAATTACGAAGGAAAGACACGCCACTGTGTTCCACATGGACCGCAATGCGCGGGACAGGTCCCATGGAATCCAGTTGACTTTTTATTAAAACTATGTATACGCTATCAGTGTCTCTTGTGATTTCCAAGATGCCAAGCACACATTCCAGAATTCCTTCTTTTCTCATGAAAATGTTCTCAATATGAAGAGAAAACATCTTCCTACCATCCTACTTCCTCTCTTCTCCCAAGTTTACACACAGACTCTCTCATTTCCAGGCTGTCAATTCTCAGGTTACCTTTGCTCCAAATTAAAGCTTTTTTGAACTTCAAACCTTGTGTAAGGGTGCAGCGTGGCTGTGATCACATTGGTGATGACCTCATGGTCTTCGTTACTGCCTACGGCCCTTAAAATTCACTGCACGTGTGCACAGAAGAGGGCTTAAAGCACATTTGCCAGTCACAATGAAGAAGCTGCGTACCAAAGACGGCTCGGGTTAGTCGCCTCTGACTGTATGTCGATTGAGGCCTGAAAATGAGACCTTAAGAAGCATCTCTGAACACTGTGGGATCTATGAAGCAACTGGTGGATGGGTCTTTCTTCTCCATTCTTCTGCCTGTCATTTTTCTATTTTGCCTCCATTTCCCCACCATGAGTAAATTCTACTTAACTCAACACCCTTGGCTAACTTGACCTTGCCAGTTTGTACATTTGTAGCAAGGAGTAAAATTGCATTTTCTCACAACTTGAGCTACATTTACAAAATTATATGTCAAAGCAACTAGGGAATCAAGAGCTATACCCGGTGGCTATCACTAATAAGACAAACAATTCCTCATGAAAAAAAAATCACAATTTGGGATGGGGGAAAAGGAACCCATGGCCCCAGAAGAAGGAGCAGGAGGCTGAACAATGGGCCCAATGGCCCACACTTGGACGCCAATGGCAGAGTACTTTACCATCAGGGTACTTCGTGTCTCATTTATTTATAATGGGAGTCTTCTCAAACTCACATTAAGTCATTAAGACTCCACATGAAGATACTTGCATGTCAATTTCTTCATAAAAAATGAAAAAGAAGAAAAAGAAAGAAGCAACTTTCATATTATACTTTTTTAAAATACGGTTGGTTTTCCACAGGGTATGAATGACATTATATCCCTCTCCTGAATGGCTGTCAAGGTATCCCGAAGGGCTCCCCATTTCCTTATGTTGTGTCTAGCAAGTGAGAAGCTCAGATAATCAATAAGCTGATATAATAATTTAAGGATCAGTGGATTTTAGAACAAATTCATTCCTTCTACACACTTGTAAATACATGATAACCTCTACCAGGATGAAGACCACATCTTATGTAAGAATACTTTCTTAGGGCAATGTGCTTTCATTTGGTAGCTATGTTGGCTGTTTCTTCTTTAGAAATATCTTTGGTATGTCAAGAAAAGTAGATATTTTATAATACATTTTACTTTTATTTTATGGATATGCAAAGTAGTGAAGTTACTGTTTTAGTAAATTTCTACTTCACCCCAAATTATAAATTATATATGTATATTTTTACATTGTATAAATTATGTATATGTGCATTTTTTTATCTTGTTATTTTTAAAGCTTGTGCTTGTTCCAACTGTTGGGTGTTTGGGGGAAAAGATAGGAATTTCTCCTGCTGCAATTATGATCATCGAAACTATAGACATTCACCAGAATCTCTGATCCCAGTAGGAGCCGACGTCGGTCTGGTAATAGAGCCTTGGCCAGTTGTGTGGAGGTCATGTAGAGGTGAACAGAATATGAAGTATCTGGCTCCAGTTCCTTTTGGAACATTAAAGAGACTCCAGATTAATAAAATGGAAAGATGGAGAGAGGGGACGGCAAACCTGACTACAAAGATCTCTAGCCAGACAAGCCAAATGGTCCATTCTTGACTGACAGTGACTGACAGAGATGGGGAAGGAGGCTGAGGAATGGAAACTTGGTTTTTATCAGTGTAGAGAGAATAAATGAATGCATTTGGTTAAAAAAAGATAACTAAAAAACATGGAAATAAATATTTGGCCAAAAGGATCAAAGTAAAGCAAGCAAGCAAGCAAACAAACAAAAAATCTATTAAGTTTTTTGTGGATATGAAAACTCACTCTTCCCGTGGCCCAACCTGGCAGCCAGTGAGATAATGACAACAAGGAATGAAGGAAGCTAAACAGAAACTCAACAGTTGTTCTCAGAGAGCGGAGGGCAGGACGTTCCAGTGTAGATCTACTTAATGCTGCACAGAAGAACACGAAGGAAGAAGCTACGGAAGGCGAAATGGACCGAAAGTTGAAGGACAATTGCTGACTGAGGTTGCTCTAACATGTACCATTGCCAGGGCATCATGAAAGCATTTAATTTTATTAGCATTTTTTATTTTGTGTGTGTGCATGTATATGTCACAGTGCATGTGTGAATGTCAGAGCATAACTTGCTGGAGATGGTTTTCCCCTTCTGCCATGTGGATTCTAGAGCTTGGGTCATTAGGCCTGACTACAAGTGCCTTTACCCACTGAGCCATCTCAACAGCTCACCCTGGAAGTATTTTATGTAATAGGGGGAATAAAAGCAGAGTTGTTATATATTTACAGAAATGAGGAGACTCGGAATTTGCAAAAGCAACAAATTACTCTAGGTGAGTATTACCACCTAGAAAATGGCCCATTGGGACCCAAAAGCAACTTTTCTGGCTATAAATAAGCCTTGCTATAGCTACCCTCAGGCAAGATTCATTAATCCTCAGACCTCCCCTCTGCTCATACTCTGACCTATACCCCTTTTCTCTGACTGCAACATGAACATGTAAGTCTTTTGCAGAGTCCGCATGCAAGAAAATTCTGGAGTATATTTTCTCAAATTCCCCTAATAACTGGATAACACTTTATTTGACCAGACCAACCTTTCCTGTAAGACCTGGACATTTTCTGGGCAGTTTGTTTGGTTTGACTCTTAGCTAGGCACCCCCTATGAGTCAGGGCTCCCTTCCTTCCCAGAAGGGCCACACCCCTGAGACACACTCAAAGGAAGCAGAAGCCCCTGTATCCAGGGCAGAGGCCCGTCTTAATTATCAGCGGTGTGAAATTTCCTGCTCCCAACATTTTCTGGTCCTTGGACACTAAAATTGAAAAGAGCGATGTGCTTCTTCTGTTCATGCATAGATTTGAGTGCTTGGCAAAGCCGTCGCAGTCTAGAAAACAGAAGGCAACACTTAACTGAAGTTAGCATATTTTTATTTATTTCTCCAGTCCACTCAATCATTGACCTGCCCATATCAGTGTTGCAGTTGCTCTCAGGCAATTCTATTAGAAATAAAATATTGTCAGAGGGGCTTCTCAAAAAGTGCTTCGTCTTCATTGTATTGAGAATTCCATTCCAAATGAAATCTTTGGGGAAATCTTTTTACTGACATACTTTTCCTTCATAGTTTTCTCTCAAACGCAGGGAGGTTTTCCTGCCAAAACCTCATTTCTCTCTTTCTTCTTGGCTAAAGGCAGACTTCATTCTGCAGACTTCATTCCTCCCCTCCTCTTGATGGGGCTCACCACGAGGACTCTCGTAAGGACAAGGTAGAGGGGCTTTGCCCTAATCCATATCCCAATGAGCTGTCCTGGGAGGAGGAAGGGCCATCGCTTTCCGACCATTCCATTAAACTGCTCTCAAAGCCCTTACTGATTGTAGAGCCTTGAGAGATGGCAGCATTAGTCTCTCCCCACAAGGCCAGCATTCCACTTTTTAGCCAGCCTCCAGGAACACAGTTGAGAACGCAAAGGATCCTACCAGATTAGTTCCAGAGGCCCGGCCCTCTGGGGGCTTTCACCTTGAGAGTGTCTTTATTGCAAAGCAGGACGCTGCTGAAGCTGATGTCTCCACACAAACCGGAGCTATGTCATGTGCAACATTTCTTCTGTCACCTCACATGGTTATTGAAAGAGCAGAGAGAAGCAGAGCAGGTGAGATCAGACAAAGTGTGATGAAATTGAATCTGGCGCAAGATAACATGGCCACCCTCTGCGCGTCCACCCCCCCCCCCCCCAACCAGGAGAGAAAGGAAAGCCACTGGCTAAATGCAGGGAAGAAAGGTAGACATGCAGATCTGAACATTAGCATTAATACTCAAAATACTCGCTTGATATTTGGAGCCTCGTTTTTATGATTATTATGAAAGCAGTCTTCTCGAAGATGCACAGAAACAGCGAACACAGAACAAGCTGGGGGACATGCAGTATATCCTCGGTCACACGTTCATATGTGGACACAGAAAACGAAGAGGACCCTGACAGTCAAGAGCTTCACTTGCTCATTTTCCTTGATTGTAGACACTAATCTGTTGGGTGGGGGTGTAGCTACAAGGCAACAACAGCCTCACGAGAAATGAACCGTCGTAAAGATTTCCACCACATTGCGTGTTCCATAGCTAGCTCGGTATCAGGCCTTGCTTTTCCTTCTCCTAAAGCCAATAATACATACAAATAGCAGGGCTTTGGGAAAAGAATGCTTTTCTTTTTTAACTTTGGGATATTTTAATTCTGTCCCAGCAGAGAACAGAATATATTGTTCACAGACTCTCAGAGGGAGACACGTACACACTACGTACACATGTGTGCGTGGGGCATCTGAACTGCTGTGCCATGGGAGCACTGGGAATTAAACACTTGTGGAGGATCTCTGCCGGTTTTTATTAGAAGATCATGATTAATGTCACAGAACTTAAGCAATCTTTGAAAAGAAGTCAAAATGTGCCACAAAAATTCACTTGATTGTGCCAGTGGGAATATTTCCTAACATAGTCCTGAACTTCAAAAACAGCGCAAGCATGTGAACCCAGTGAGGGCGGGCCCCGCGAGTTCTTCCCAAGTACATTTAATTTATTCAACAGAAAAATGTTGGGAAAGTTGTGGCTCTCATTAGCATGAGAGAGGAGCGTCAGGAGGTGTCTACCCACTGGCCATCCCCATGCTGATTTTCCCAGCCAGGGTGGTATTCCTGCTCCCTATGGCTTCATGTCACCAGTCTGCAACTCAGACGGAAACTTCAAGATGTTATCTCCTGGCTGCTCAGATAAACAGCCCATTATGGCTTTATGGTGGGCCATTGTGAACCCTCAGAGGATTAGGAGACATAGGCTGGAGTTTGTGGCTCCCTGCTGGACTATCAAGGGGGTCCTGGAATCCTGTCCAGACGATGTCTCTAAGCAAACACCTCTCTCATAATGGTATTCTCACCCCGCCTTCTTGGCCATGGACTTCAAACACTGAGGGCCAGAAAGGCAATACCCTTTAATATAACAGAGCCAACCAAGTGGGGACAGACAGGGCAAAGGTAAGGCGGCTTGAGGTTGGCATTTGTGTGTTTAGCCACATGGGGTGATTGGGGCCATCTGTTCCTTAGTTAGCTAATGTCCTTCCATTCCCCCACCATCTCAGGATCAAGAACACTCCATGCTGACTGGAGTAAGCTTTCCTAATCAGAGTGGTACATATTTGTTAGTTTACTTTTGATCTCTAAATAAAGAATATGTAGGCAATTGTGTATGGTATAAATAGTGTGAGAGAGAGAAAGCAAGGGGGGAGGGGGAAGGAAGAGGGAGGGAGGGGGAGAGGGAGGGAGGGAGAGGGAGAGAACCAGAGAGAGAGAGAGAGAGAGAGAGAGAGAGAGAGAGAGAGAGAGAGAGAGAGAAGAGAGAGAGAGAGCTGGAAAATTGGGTCTGAACTTGAAAGCAAGATGCTCAAAACAAAACGCAACTGTAACGTGCTGCTTCCTTATAACCTTTTGTACAGGAGAAACCCCTCTGGAGAACTGTACAGACAGAAAGCTTTATTTTTTTAGTAGTTTACTTTGTAGAGTCACATACAAAAGAATGCCTTTCTCTTGTTTTCAGGCAGTTGTGTGTGTATTGTATACTCTTTCAAGGAACATCTCACTTCAAAGAGTATATACTCTCAAATCTGAAGTTTGGAAATATGAACTAGAAGCTTGATTCTTTTTTTTTTTTTTTTGTCAACATTTTCTGTTAACAGAGTGCGCTTCCCGTTTAGGGGAGAGTAGGCGACTCTCAGAGGGATTGGTGCTGGTAGGAACTAGAACCCTAGGGGGTTCACCCAGTGGAACCCACAGCTCTTTGCTTCAGTTCAATCAAGGCTCCACTCAGGAAGGGCCCTCTATTGATGGGACATCCAATTAGCATTTTCACTGGGAGGGGGAAAATCTCTATCTCATCCAAAAGTTATGTTTTCAATCAGTGAAAGCATAGCAAATATATTCTGAGATTAAAACATGCTTTTTCATTAATAACCGTTTACTTTGTGGGGATTCCAAACCCAAAGCCATACTTTGAAAGCTTTCCCCACAAAATAACACAGCCATCTTCATACTCCTTGGCATCGTGATCTTTTATTAAATTAAAATTAATTTTACCAGTTTATAAAGACCAAAATTATACATAGTAGCAGGGAGCCATGTGATGTTTAAACACATGCATACACTATGCAATGTTGATATTAGGTCAACTCTCTCTCCTCAGACAAACACTGAAATGTTTCAAAATCCTTTCATCTTAAGTCTGAACTGCACAGCTCATGACCGTTGCCTGTAGTCTCCCTACTGTGCGTGAGCCTGGTAGACCTCCTTCACCATCTACTTCTAACTGCACAGCTCATGACCGTTTTCTGTAGTCTCTCTACTGTGCGCGAGCCTGGTAGACCTTCTTCACTGTCTACCTGTAACTGCACAGCTCATGATGTTGCCTGTAGTCTCCCTACTGTGCATGAGCCCCGTAGACCTTTTACCTGTAACTTGCTCCCATTACTTGGCTTTTCTCCGTTCCCACACAGCTCCTGTTCATGCCAACCTCTGGCCCCCTGTATTCTACCCTTAACCTTGCAAGTGCAAGTGTTGAGACTCAATGTGGAAATGAAGTCATGTAGTAGCTGTCTTCCATGCCCTGTTTATTTCACTTAACAAGATCTGCACTTCTACCTTTCTCTCTTTTATCTTTCCAATGTTGAAGGTGTGAATTGTGATGTACAATGTGGTCATTGACAGGGCATGGATGGGTTGGCACGTAGGAACAGACACACACGCGTGTCTACACACACAGAGGCACACAACTACTCTCCAGTGAGAATCTGTCTTTCTCAACACTTCTTATGATAGCTGAATCTGTTTTCTTGTCAAGAAGCTTCCTCAAAAACAAACAAACAAACTTTCTTATTAACTATTTTTTATGCTCCTCAAACACTGCACAGCTCACTTACTTTTTCCATTGAAAATATGATGCACTTGCAGACTCTGTCTGTTGATTTGACAAAGTGCCACTTCTTTTTAAAGTTCTACTCAAGCAGCCTTGTTGGTGATGTCTTCCCCAACCAAGAAAACTAACATTCTTTTTATTCATGCTCCCGTTGAACTATTATAAGCATTTTGCATCTATAGTGTTACAGTTGGTCCACGTCTCTGTAAATAGGTTATAAGCTTTTCATGTACTCAAGAACCATCAGACACTTAAGCGAAACTAAGAACTAGTCTCTCTGAGGAATGTTTAAAGCAGCACACTGTAAAGACAACAGCTGTGCTGGCATGCGTGTTCCAGAGGAATAGGTCCTTCACAAGCATGCACGGGGCAAGCTTTACTAGTTCCTGTACATGTGCGAGTGTCTGCTATCATCCTTCTGTGTTTCTGGAAGGATGGATTAGGCAAAAGGAGTAGCTAGAAAGAGGACAGGTGGGCATGTGCTTTTGAACTCATTACATGGTGCACGTGCCCTTGTGTACAGACCCTTTGCTGGTATTGACTAAACAATGTCATAAACCCCCAAAATTTAGTGGGTCATGTGGATAATGAAAATATAACACTTGTTTTTGTTGTGTTTTTTTTTTTGAAAAATATCAGTTTTAGCATTTAATTATACCCATTGAACACATGTAGCAACTAGCGGATAAAAACTGAAACGAGACTAATTCTAAAACTACGGAGAATGATAACCTACCATTCAACCCATCACACTGCCCAGTCAGGCAGCTTAACCAGACCCCTTTCTAACACAGCAGGGTCACACTCAATTTGATTTCAAATTTGATTATTTCATATTCTGTAGATGAAGGAGGCAGGAGACAATGAAAGACCAGCAGCTATATATTGTGGTCTTTAAACAGTTTGTTGGTGAGGTACACATGGGTGTTAGGGATTGTGCTATGAACACATTCTCGTATATTCTAATAGGAAAGGGGGGGGTGAGGTCCTAGAGCACACACTCCCTCTGATCTTCAAATATCATCCCGTGAGTCAGCCCTGGAGAGGCATTCTTGCCTTTTACCCGGTGACAGCCGAGTTTCTCTTTATTTCAGCATGTACGTGACATAGTTTCACATTTGTTGATCATACTGCTGCAAACAAATATGCAGGGGACTCCACTAAACCTGTTTCAGAACTATTTAGTCAGGCGATGCTTTCCCACAATGGATTTTAATGGAAAATGTTAGTAGAAGCTGATTTAGAAAAATACAAAATGGTTAAAGGTCATGATTTTAAATTTGGTGAATTTAAAATTTTAAAGCTGATGAGCATCTGGTTGTTGAACTGAATGAACAAATGTTGCTAAATCTTTAGACTGTTACTGTCTCTAGAGATAGCTCAAAACCCCTTCCTTTTTTCTTTTGTCTTGGGAACTGAGGATGAATTATCAGCATTGGACAGATGAAAGTTTAACTCTTCTCTTGATTTTTCTGTCGGTGTCCTTCGTAGTGAAGGTCTCAATAACAAAACTTGCAGTCTTACAGAGCTGGGCCGAACCCATGCCCTCATTTCTCCTACAAGCCCCTGGTCCTCAGGAGTGGCATGTGACCCGTGCTCACCATCGCTGACAGAATGGTTTTTTATAAATCTTTACAAAGATTTTTATACCTAAAAACAAAATCTTCAGACACACTGGGAAGTGATTCATCTGGCACAGGAGTTTATTGTACTTTGATTCATGAGGGAGACAAAAGACCAGTTGAAGAATTAAAAGAAAAACACAGAGGGCGTCTGGGCAGTTTTAGCAGCCCAAGTGAAACACAACACCAAACAGGATGTCTCCATTCCCTTTGAACTTGAGGCTTCCCATAGACCAATGCTACTGATTCTCCAGTTAGTTATGTGGTGCTCGACATCCAGGGCACTTAGCGAAGATAAGCTCCTACCTTGTGCTTTTAAGGGTGATGGGGAATGAATTCTGCCTGACCCCACTGAGTGCTTTATCAAAGTCATTGTAAACCTCGGGAAATAGACACATTTTGCTTGGGCCTCAAAGTAGTTTTTTGTTTGTTTGTTTCCGATTTTTCCCCCCTATGATTGAACGGCAATAAATCTTCACCTCAGAAAACAGATTTTTACACATTTATATGTCAAGCCTAATTGGGACTTTAGGAATTGTGTTACAAATGCATTCTTAAATAGGAGTTACAAATACACCCCATTTGCTCGTTGACTCTGAAAAACAATTATACGTGAAATAAACAAATTTAAGCACCAAAACTAATATTTTTCATATATTTTATTATCATAAGTAATGGAATTTCCTACATATAAAGATACAAAGTATTGTCTTTGAGTTCTTCCTTTTGCATGAGTCAAGGCTTTATTTGCTCATACCAAAATTTTCTTTGAGGCCAGATGGAATACCATCTTTCCCTGTTCAGCCTTACAGGGGAAAGAAGCCCAAGAGTTTCTGCTGGAGTAGAGAGGATGTGCTGTCCTGTTGGTTTCTGATAACAAATTTGAATGTCAATCAGTTGTATCTCATCAAAAATGTCTCACTTCATGAAGCAATGGGACTCACTGAGATGTTTATAGATCTAGTGGCATTTAGAGGGTCTGTTCATGAACTGATCTCTGGGACGCAAGTCATGAATCGTTCATATGATTATATGCTGGTTATCTTTGCTAGCAATAATTGGAACGCTTCCTTATTATCAAGCTAACATCCTTCTCTCTTTATTGCTGCCTATTACCTTTGTAGCTTCAACTCCGCTGGAATAGCGTGATAATCCCCGAACCCACAACCCACCGATCCCGTCAACCTTTTGTGTCTTGGATCCTCATTTCCTCCCTTCCCTTAGTCAAGTTAAAACTCTTGCTCCCTCCATAACTGGTTCCTTCCTCTTTTGTGCTTTCTCATTTCTGGTTGGATCCAACTGTCTAATAGGCATCTAACCCCTTTGCTGAATATGTCCCTGGCAATTAGATTACTCTTCTGACTTTGGACTGTTTGGTGATGTCCATGAAATTTACATCGACCTTTAAAATTGTTCCAAGACTTTTTCTCTAGTAAAGTCCCATCTTCAAACCCCTGAATAATTATGACTATTTTCTATTTTCAAAACTTCAAAATGTCTCCCTACTTTAATTCACAACGATCACTTTCTTATTGACTGAGGGAAAACCTAGTCAGGAACACACTCCATCCATTGCCAACCACTGTGTGCGCCACAGAGAGGCTGCCATCTGGATAGAACGCTGTGCATTCCCCACTGTTAGTAAGGATGAATTCTCCCATATCCCGGCCAGATTTTCCGCCTGTAAAAGTAGCTCCTGCTACCCTCGCACACTCAAGGACAATTCTGCAGCCATTTTCTTCTGCACTCACGGCTGCGTTAATTTTCCCTCTGTAGCAGGTCGCTGCAAGCATTCTCACCTTTTAAAACAGTCGTTGGATCACTCAACTGCCTCTGCTCATTGCTCCATGAGTCTGATCCCTCTAGAGCGGAATTCCTCAGAACAATCCAATTGCGCAGCCTACTGTTCTGTTTACAATATCTCCTGGAGCTAGGCTTCCCCCACCAAACAGCTTTCTGTCGTGGCCAGCGGTGGCTTTCCTGTTAGGAAGTTTAGTGGTCAATTCTCATCATACCAGATCCATCAAGTCTGGACAGAACTCCTTCGCATTATACCTGCTTCCGCTGGGTGGCAGGGGAGTGCAGAGTGCAGGCGGGGTCATGAGCCTCAGTCCTGGTGAGGGCTCCTCCTCTGAGCCCTGCTCTGTTAATGCAGGCCTTCCTCAGCCTCCACTTCAAGTCTTCTTAACCAGTACTTGTCCCCTAGTGATCTCAGCAGGGCTTCAAAGTTTAAGCTTTTGGCTCAATGCCTATCCTGAACTCAAACGCATCCACTTGTCCTCTTGACATAGCTACTTGGATATGTGAGGAACATCTCAGGTCTGACATTTTCAAAAATCAAGGCCTGATCGTGAGATTCAGTCTGATTCCACACCTTTTCCTGATTCAGTCATCAGCAGCTCCTTCCTGTGCAGAACATGGGCCCTCTCCTGAACTCAGCGTTTATTTTATTCAACCTTGATCAACTCCTCATCCTAGATGCCATTATGCAAACGCCACCTACAAAACTACACATGTTGTGGGCCTGAAGGGAGAGGGCATCTGTCTGTTATTCACAGTGTGCAGCTTCCCCACCCCATCCCCGCTTTCTGTCACCAGCGGTGACAAAAGGCACAGGTACAGAGGCAGAGGCAGGGGGATGGCAGCCTGTGACTCTGCTGTCACTACCCCAGTCACATAGGTAACAAAGGACAGTTTGGTTGTTGATTCCATCTTTTTACCTACTTGAAACTCTGTGTTGGCATTTAACACTCAACTTCAGGAAACAAAACGCACTGGGGCGGGGTGTCAGATAGGAGCAAGAGCTGTGGTCTGGGAACGGGAGAATAGTGGTGGTATTTAAAATTAACAACAACAATCTGATATGAAAGAGCTTCCTAAACTCAATCATCTGATGAACCCTACACAGGTGAAGGGAAGATACGGACAGCGGGGGAGCTGCTGCAGACTGGCATCCCCGTTTGTCCACGGAGAGGAAAGTTCTTCAACAAGCCTGGGTAGACCTTCATAGCCCTGTAGGGATAGCTCAGAATCTGATGAGCCTTCCTCGGTGTTCTAAACCTTCTGAATCAATACCCTGCCCCTGGAAACAGGGGTTAAGTCGATGACCTCACATGGTAAGTAAGCACTTGACCACTGAACAACCTCCAGTCTTCTTGTTACTCTTTTAAATTTTGAAAACAGCCTCTCAGTTGCTGACCTGTAACTCACCCAGTGGCGCAAGCAGCGCTGGGATTTGTAGTCCTTGTGTCTCAGCCTCCAGAGTCACTATTTATTTTATAGGCCTGCACCAGGAAGCCTGGTGTGGATTTCTGTCTGTGCCGTCATTCTCCTATCCCCATGGTGTCTGTCCTCTGTTAGCCTTTAATGAGTCTCTGTGGGAGAGAAGATGCTAGGGCCAAAACGGTGATCAGGGACCAAGTTACCTCTGTGTGGTTTTGTAAGTCTCTGTGGGAGAGAAGATGCTAGGGCCAAACCTGCGATCAGGGACCAAGTTACCTCTGTGTGGTTTTGCAAGAGAGGCCTAGGTTCTTCAAGGGGGTAGGGGAGAAATTTATACTTTCTATATACAAGATGTCACTCTGGGACAGAAGGAATATCAGTGTAAATATGAGAGTGAGAGAGAGTGAGAGAGAGATAGAGAGTGAACTGCCTCTCCCTGCTTGTAAGGCCTATTTGTCATATTAGCATAAATAGAAGATACATTCCACCTGGAGATCCCAGCTGCTCATACCTTGACTGTCTCTTATCATTTTTATACTTTTGTTTCCTTAGTAAAACTGCTTATCTGATGGCCTTGTTAGAAACAATAGGAGTGAGTTGAGTTTACTCCAGATTATAAGCATTTATTATCAGTTCTTGTGTCTCGTGCTACTCTAGAGAGGGAATTTTGCAATGCTGTATTAATGGACCAAACACTTCTTTCCATCTGAAGACAACCAGACAGGTTCTCAGAGAGGTAGATCCTTAGTGTCTGGAGAAAACAGGAGAGAATTGTCTGCTAGTTCTTAGTCCTCAGCGCCATAGGGCAAGCTCACCTGACTTCCTTTATTTTTCATTTCTTCTTGTTTCCTGAGACTGTGGTCTATTGTGTATCCCTGGATTATCTGAACTGGCTTTGTCCTCTGGGCAGGGTGGCCTTGAACTTGCTGTGATCTGCCTCTCCTTCCCTTCTCTAGGCTTCGAGGCAAGGTGTGGGACAGTGGGGCACTCCTTCCCTCTGGATGCTTCCCACACTTCCTGGGACTAAAATGGATAGTTTAACCTAGGAGGTTTGAGATACGGTTATAGATTTGGTTGCAATCCCAGAGTTACTGTTCTTGTCCTCTCTTAACTACACAGGGGCCATCACACAGATCCCTAGAAGGACCTACATACCCCAGACGTAGGGTTCCCACCTCTCAGCATCCAAAGCCCATCTCACGTTATCTCTAGAGCCAGGCTAGACAAACTGATGCGGCCAGTGGAGTTTTCCACTTCCAGGGGATAAATGTTCTAAACATTTGGGGATCGATTCTGTTGGTCTGAAAAGTTGGTTGAAATTGCCTTTCTCCTTGCCAAATACCTGAAAGCACCCCTGGAGGCAATGACAGCGGGAGCTGGACCAGAATGCACTGGGAAGAAGAGAAGCCAGACTCCCTAGCATCCTTAGGCTATGACTTTGGCCTGGTACTGACTTTCTGTGAAGTCTGGTACTCCGTGATTTACTCAAGGGCCTCGGTGGTGTCTTTCCCTAATTGCTGAGCTCATTTTGCACCCTAGTGCCAAATAGTCCCCCAGAGACTACTGAGTAAAACAACAGGCGGAGTTCCAGTGACCATCCAGACCCTTAATGAGATGCAGCTTTTAAAAGCAGCCGACCTTCCTGGAATGGCCCCAAGTAGCCGGACACTCCCGTTTTCTTCAGGCACTTCATAGGCCTGTCAGTAACTCAAACTAGCTTCGTTTAATAAAAGATCTCTTCAGCTGGCTACTTTGGCAATGCTGTGGTTTTAGGGACCCTTCCGTGTGCCTTCTTTAGAGAACTGTACCAGAGCAAAGAGGAGACCATTGTACAGACAGTGCTGTGGGGGAATGTTTCAGACCAAAAATAACACCCGAGAAAGCTGCTTACCGTTGACCCACCAAACAGCAAACAAGTGAACAGAGCTGGTGACCTGCTTTGAACCTGAGATAAGACACTTAAAAGGGACCACTGGAGGTTACAGGGCACACGGATGCTCTAGAAAGGCAGATCAGAGAGACTCACCGAAATCCACAGGGTCAGAGGCCGGCTAACTACAGTAAATCCTGCCTGGGCTACCTGGACCTGACTGAGCTGCAGGCTGCTTGATCTTTGCCTGTCTGTCACTGCCTCAGTCAACCCTTCGTGTCTCTCTCCTCAACTTTCACTTAAAATTGCATTACAATTCTACCAGAGAAACGCACGTCTGTATGTATGCACATACAAATAAAACATCCTTGGAAGACACCAGTGAACGCCTTACTTTTTAGTTTCAGAATGTCGCTTTGGAAAAGGCCATGAATTATGCTGCCATAGGATAATCCTGGTCTCAGCAGCAAGCTTCCTTTCTTTGATTCCTTGTTTTTCTCTCCAGTGGTATCAAGATGCTTGTCTCCCCTATATGGAAACCTTTGACGTGTTTGTAGCTGTGTTTACCAATCGAAGACATCTGTTGTATGCAGGGCCTATCACTAGCTTGCAATGCCTGCGTGTGCCTGTCCAGTTAGACTGATTCTCTCTTATGCAAAATTCTGGGAGAGCCATGCCATGGTCAGACAAAGGCATCTGAATGTTGCGAAAAAAGGTCATTTGAGCTTCGGTCAACAGTTGTTAATTATTTCTGATTTTGCCTATAAGTTATTTTGAAGTGCATTTAACAACCCGATAGCTGGGCTGGGCTAAGTTGCTCAGTGGTAGGACACTTGCTCAGGATGTCAAGTCACTGGCTTCTAACTGTAGCATTCTAACATAGACAAGCAGGTTGGTTTCAAGACACAAATGTGTTTAGCATGATAGCACATGTCTGCAACACAGCTGGTAACATGACTGAGGCAGTAAGGCTGCCATTGGGCTACACAGTGTATGCAAGGCCAGCTGGACCAGCTTAGCAAGTCCATCTCTCAAAACAATGTCTCCTGTTAAAGTCTAAGATTAGAGTTGCTTGATAGAGCACTTGCTTAGCTTTTGAAACACTGTGTTCTCTTCCCAGCACAGTGAAAGCAAACCAAAACCAAGCACACAGGCTTAGACTTACAAGACACCAGCCAGCACAGGAGAGTGGTTTGATGGCCAGCCTTGAGCTTGTTACAGTTCAGATCCAAGCACATTCTGGAGGCAGATAAAGATGCTGAGACTGTCTAACACTGGCTAATGTTTGTGGAGTGTTTGCTAAAGGGCACGGCTCCAGAGGACGCATTCAATGGGATGTCTTATCTAATCTCCACAAATCTATGCAGTAGACAGTTTTATTTGTATGTGAGAAAATGCAAGTGATTAAGGCTCACTGAAAGGCAAAGCCCTTTGTGTAAGTTTACACAATTGGAAAGACACCAGAAACAAGTCTTAGGGAATGACCCAGTGGAACCAGGGGCCTGCTCTAAGAAATTAAAGGCCAACCTGGGCTACATGAGGAATTCTAGACCAGCCAGAGCTACGTATTGAGACCTTGTTGAAGAAAATAATTAACTAATGTATCTCAGCCTAAGAGAAACTCAGGAGAAAGGGCTCTAGATTGGAGCAGTCTGCTCTTCTGTGATACAGCAAACCTCACCAGCCTGGAGTCTCCTGAAGGGAGAACAGAAGAGGCAGCCTGGGGAGGGAGGGCCCATGTTGTAAGAGATGTGAGGTGCAAGTTGTTGCAGAAAAAGAATATGGAGCTGTGTGTAGAAAGGCGTGCTCAGTCATGGGTCGTCAGTGGACAATAACTCAGCTTTGAAAATAAGTATTTTGTCCTCTGGAGTTTTTAACCAAAGCAGAGGAAAGAGGAAAGTATAGCCATCAAAGACCATATGTACAGATTATACCATTAAATATGTCAAAATTGAAGCTTTATAATAAAACGAACATTACAGACTTCATGATTCTTATCCTAAACCTTCTGTTCTGCTTCAATTATTAAAATTATAGATACTTTCACAAGCATAAAGATACCTTTATGCCGAGAAATTTCACACATTGGGAAGTGATAATGAGGGAAATAAGAACTTATATCCTGGTTGAACATACACAACTTCTGGGATGATCTAGTAATAAAGTCCTTCGCGAGAGTGAACTGGAGAGACGGAATAAGCAACTGTAAAGGAGGCTTTGCATTTATTGTCTGCTGTGTCCATTATTTCTCCAGGCTCCCTATGAGAATGAGTTCATTGGTTCTAATAGAAATAAATGGCATTTATCCATGAGACTGAGTGATAGCTCTGATTTGTGGTAAATCTTGGGATCACTCAGCTTTCTTGGTCAATGCGTACAGCTCTGTAAGCTTGCGTCCCTCTCTCTGTGCATGGAGGACCTCTCCTTCCTGCGCCCGGGGAGGACAATCGTGCAGTCCCAGGCACACGGGCTCTCGGTTTTCTAACAGGCTGACTGCTGGGCTTTGCACAGTGGCTCACGGGTCCTTAGTGGCCATCCTCGGTAAGATCACACCTAGGTCTGGTACCTGGAGATCTGGGCACCTCCATTCTTGTCCCTTCCTCCTGTGTGTGGCCTTTGGAGGATGTAGCAAACTGAAAGCATGAACTAGAATCATCTGAGGAGCCCTCTGTGGGAGAGGCGGTTAGCTGTGGAGCTGACATTTTCTCCTATTTTTTAAGATCTGAGTATCCTCTTTTTAGTGTGGTATCGGCATGCTCGGCGTCAGGTTCTTTTTCTTGTCTGATAACTCAGTCCTTGTAGCTGTCATCTGGCAAGATGGTAAAGAGGAACATCTTGCCTTCCTTGAACAATGCAGATTATCTCTTAATGTTTTGTACTGTGCATTTAAAATGCACCCAGTCCTGAGACCAGAGAAAGCGCCTTTCTACAGAGCTCTTTGTGTCTCGGGCTCAGGTGCAGTCTGGGTTTTATGAGCCAAGAGATACAGAAGTGCTCTTGATTTGGACTCTGACGGGGGAATCTGGACAGAGCAGGCCAACTGTCTAGGATTCTCAGAATCGTGGCGGTGACTGGCGTGAGAACTGTGCCAATCCGCAGAGACTTATCTGTAGCCATGAGTTCCAGCATCAGGAGTAGGATCCGAAGACTGTTGGGATAGAGCTAGGGAGAGGAAGTTCTCCTCTTTAAGGATAACTACAGTTAAGGGTTTCACATGTGTTTTGAAAATTTTTAAATACTGAACTTTCCGCAGCATTTTGATAATGTAGTATTTATTAGCTTTTGTATGGGACTACAAAAGCAATTTGACTCACGAATTCTGACCTTATATGCACGGGAATAGAATGACCCTAAACTTTAGTGCGCTTAAAATCATTCATATCTTAGCTTTCAAAGATTGTCACACTTGAACTTTCTGAAGTCATTCTCTCATTGAGACATTTTAAGTATTTCTGTGTCTTAATTTACTGTGCTTAATTTCTGTGTCTTAATTCTAGTTGAGAAAAAAAGTTAAAAGCACAGAAAAAGCGAGTTTTTAGTCAATTAGACCAAACTGCAAACCATTCATCTCCTGAGCCCTTATCTTTTCTTTCTGTAAGGAGATACCTGCTAGTTTGGAAACCCCTAGACCAATTCACAGAAGCTCTGTCCCATGATATCAATGAGAAGAAAATATCTTTGGGTGCAAGGAACACATTCATTCCTGATAATTTCGTTGATTGCTTATCAGCTGCTCACAGGATTGTTGGTAATTCTTGGTCGCATAGTTACAACTCTTGCATAGTCCTTACTGCACAGACCCGAGACATCACTTATCACACTGCTGGACTGGTGCTTTGGGAACTGATCTGGTTTGTAAAAGGAAACAAATGGTTGTGACATCTCAACACGGAATCTTTCTAGGGGGTCATTGTTGTGCAATGCTGTTTGCTCTTTTGGCTTTTTACCTTTTTGGGGGGAACTCAAATAAATCACACACTGAGGCTTATTCTTCCTTATGGATACCTAGCCTTAGCTCGGCTTGGTTCTAGCCAAGTTTTCTTAAGTAACATTTTCCCTTTGAGTTTTTTGTTTTTGTTTTTTGGTTTTTTTTTGTTTTTGTTTTTCGAGACAGGGTTTCTCTGTGGTTTTGGAGCCTGCCCTGGAACTAGCTCTTGTAGACCAGGTTGGTCTCGAACTCACAGAGATCCGCCTGCCTCTGCCTCCAGAGTGCTGGGATTAAAGGTGTGCACTACCACCGCCCGGCTCCTCCCTCTGAGTTTTTTATCTTTCTTCTGTATCTCTTACTTTCCTTCTTACAGTGTGGCTGGCTGGGTGTCTGGCCCCTGACGCCTCCTCTCCTTGTTTTCTTGTTCCTCCTTCTCTCTCCTTCCAGATTTTTCCTTCTATTTATACTCTCTGCCTGCTAGACCCTCCTAAACTTGCTCCTGCCTTGCTATTGGCCGTTCCATCTTTTTATTAGACCATCAGGCGTTTTAGACAGGCACAGAAACACAGCTTCACAGAGTTAAACAAATGCAGCATAAACAAAAGTCACACAGCTGAAAATAATGTTCCCCAGCAGGTCATGGATTGAAGACTTAGTTTCCAATAGAGTCTTGGGGGGGGGGCAGTTTGGGAGAAATGACTGGGTCAGAGAAAGCAATGACTTCAGCAATTAATTAAGGCATTAGTGCACTCCTACCTGAGTGGACTATTGGGCACACAGAGGATGAAGGCTGACCGGACAAAGTGGAGCACTGGGTTCAGCTCTGGGGATACCTTTCCCCTGGCCCATTTCTCTTGGTCTCTCCCTGAAGGCAGGATGCACGCAAACATTTTTGCCCAGCTGTACCTCCATGACATGATGTTTCTCCCTACAGCAACGCAGCACATAAATATGGGCAGAAATCTATGAAGCACCTCGCCTGCTTGGGTCTTTGCCACAGTGACGGAGAGAGACTAGTAATGAAGTCAATGACTACAGACAGAAATCATCAAAATAAAGGGTTACAGCCGTTTCCTACGGACCTTTCGAGAAAAGGAAGAACAAATTTTGTCTGAGCTAGTACAAACTCACAGTAAAGCATATATTGATAAATTCCCTGATAATATTACTACTTTGGATTTTCTTCAAAATTGAATCAATAAGAATCTGAAAAGGAAGTATAGAATTAAAATCTAAGCTATAGTTTAGCATGGTTTTCAGCTGGGATTTCAAAAAGTATCTCGAAGAATAAAATATTGTACTACATTTAATAGAAGATATCATTGACTGTGGCACAAAATAATCATAATAGTTTTAGATGCCATGCTGTAAAAATAAGAATACATTGCTGGATTGTCACTAAATGTAAATGGTATCCCAATTTCAGACATGTTAAAGTATGAAAAAAGTACACATTAATATTAATGAAATATTCTGTACATTTGAATATAAACTGCAGGTGGCAAATCCTTCAGGGTGAGCTCTGCTTATGTGTCTTCTTTTCATGAACAATGCTAATATGGCTCCAGTTACAGTAATTTTGGTCTTCAAGGCCAAGCAACACCACCTAGGCTAAGGATGGTTTCTAACATCAGTGACTAAACACTACAGGTGGAAAATCGTCCTCTCTAGCTTGGTTTCTGAGTTGTCATCTAGTGTAAGGGAAGAGACAATTGAGGAGAAAGTAGACAAAAATAAGATTAAACACAGGGAATTCATTCACTTGAGTAAATCTCTTGGTTGTCATAACAAATAAGATTATCCACAAATTTAAGATATGCTAGTTTTATGCTAATATTTTCCTTAAATTAGCTATGTTGCTTCTTTTCATTGGTTCTTATATGTAAGTGGATTATGCTGTGTCGTTTTAAAAACATCTTACAATTCTACTTCCACATGTTCATAGGGGATTGTGCATTTGCTCGAGCATTTAGCACAGTGAGATGCTTTTGCACAACATTGCTGAACCAAAGCGCCAAACCTTGACTGCCTGTTGCAAGAAAACTCCATGTTATACAGGGAGCACTGCCTGCAGCTCTGACGGCTTGCTGCAAGAGAACTCCATGTTATACAAGGAGCACTGCCTGCAGCTCTTGCTGTCTGCTGCAAGAGAACTCTGTATTAAGCAGGGAGCACTGCCTGCAAACTGGCCTTTTAGCAAAACAGATTTTCTGATTTGGAGAATTTTATTCAAATAAGAAACTCACTGTTGTGAAGATTTTATTTCATTTTCTATATTTTCATAATTCTGAATATGCTTATACATTGGAGATATTTTTAGTAACCGTTTAAACCTAGTGGAAAACATATGAAGGTGGAAATAAAGAGATAAGATCAAGATATGTTTTGTTATTCTTTGGCTCTGTAACTTTCACAAGACACTTGACTTAAAATTAGATATGTAAATGACATTTTAAATTCTTGTTTAAAGATTCCAGGGATATAATATCCAAGGCTATAATAATAATAATAATAATAATAATAATAATAAATACAAAAGCGTATGTTTTAAGATTACTGTCTTTTTATTGTCTTTTTCTACTTCCCATGTAGATTAGATCTACGTAAGTCTCTCTTAGTGTCCTCATTGTTGTCTAGGTTCTCTGGGATTGTGGTGTGTAGGCTGGTATTCTTTGCTTTATGTTTAAAAACCCACCTATAAGTGAGTACATGTGATAAGTGTCTTTCTGGGTCTGGATTACCTCACTCAAAATAATGCTTTCTAGCTCTATCCATTCTCCTGCAAAGTTCAAGCTATCATTTTTTTCTGCTGTGTAGTACTCCAATGCATAAATGCACCACATTTTCCTTATCCATTCTTTGGTCGAGAGGCATTCAGGTTGTTTTCAGGTTCTGACTATGACAAACAATGCTGCTATGAACATAGCTGAGCATATGTCCTTGTGGCACAATTGAGCATCCTTTGGATATATACCCAAAAGTGGTATTACTGGGTCTTGAGGAAGGTTGTTTCCTAATTTTCTGAGAAATCGCCACACTGACATCCAAAGGGACTGTACCAGCTTGCATTCCCACAAGCAATGCAGAAGTGTTCCCTTTCCCCCACAACCTCTCCAGCATAAGTTGTCATCAGTGCTTTTGATCTTGGCCATTCTTACAGGTATAAGATGGAACCTCAGAGTTGGTTTGATTTGCATTTCTCTGATGGCTAAGTTGAGATTCCTCTATTGATAGTCCTCTGTTTAGGTCCGTACTGCATTTTTCTATTAGATTCTGTGTTCTTTTGATGACTAATTTCTTGAGTTTTTTGTATATTTTGGAGATCAGACCTCTGTCTGATGTGGTGTTAATGAAGATCTTTTTTCATTCTGTAGACTGTCATTTTGTGTTGTTGATCGTGTCCTTTGCTTTACAGAAGCTTCTCACTTTCAGGAGGTCCCATTTATTAATTGCTTCTCTCAGTGTCTGTGCTGCTGGGGCCATATTCAGGAAGTGGTCTCCTGTGCCAATACATTCATGTGTACTTCCCACTTTCTCTTCTATAAAGTTCAGCATGGCTGGCTTTATGTTGAGGTCTTTGATCCATTTTGACTTGAGTTTTGTACATTGTGATAGATATGGGTCTATTTTCATTCTTCTACATGTTGATATCCAGTTATGCCAGCACCATTTGTTAAATATGCTTTCTTTTTTCCATTTGATATTTTTTCTTCTTTGTCAAACATCAGGTGTTGGAAGGAGTGAGGATTAATATCCGGGTCTTCTATTTGGTTCCATTGGCCCTCCTGTCTGTTCTTATGCCAATACCAGGCTGTTTTCAGTACTGTAGCCCTGTAGTAGAGTTTGAAGTTGGGGATTGTGATACCTCCAGAAGTTCTTTTATTGTACAGGATTGTTTTGACTCTCCTGAGTTTTTTGTTTTTCCATATGAAGTTGAGTACTGTTCTTTCAAGATCTGTGAAGAATTTTGCTAGAATTTTGATGGGCATTGCATTGAATCTGTAGATTGCTTTTGGTAAAGATTACTATTGTACCTAATCATGAAAACAAGTTTAGGCAGTTCAGACAGACAGCTGTTGAACACAGGCCCTTGCACAAACACTCCGTGATTCCTAGGAGGCAATTTAGCGGTGACCACACTATCAAGATGAAACGAGTGTTCCTGCTTTAGTCATGACATGGTCTGCAAGAATTTGTGGTCATCTGAGAGCCCAGGGGCATTGACTTTAGGATTATTTTCTTCATTTCTTTTTTTGGATAGTTTATTGTTTATTTATAGATGTATTATGGATTTTTTTGATAACTGGAAATTACAATTGCACTGTCTTTATTTATTGGTCCAGTTTTTTCCCACATTCCTTAGGATTTTATATACACAGAATTATATCTTCTGCAAACAGAGAATTTATGGGTTTCCTTTCTCATACTGATGGCTTTGGTTTCTTTTTCCTGTATTACTGTCCTGATTAGTCCTTCCAGTCCTGGGTTGAACAGAACTGTCAAATGTGACATTCTCAACATTTTTTCCTGTCGTAAAGGGAAGGCTTTCCGCTTTTCATCATTGCATATGATCTTACCTAAGTTGTTGAGGATTTTTTTATCCATAAAAGAAATGCATTTTTGGCATCTAGTGAGGTGATCATATGGTTTTATCCTCTACTCTGCTAACATGGGATGTCACATTTATTTATTCGATTGTACTGAACTACTTATGCGTCTGCAGATAAATCCCACTTCACCATGGTGAAACTTCTTACTATGCTATTGACTTGAACCCCACATGTTTGACTCGGGCTTTTTTTCTTCCTGTTTCTTGACTGTGTTTAGACAGTTCAGTTGTTAAAAATGCATAACAGTAAAGAATTTGTTCTGTATCATATTAAAATGTCAAGAGTAGATTTCCTTTCTCAATACAGCAAAACAAAACACAAAGTGTTTAAGTAGGCAAGGACTAATACATCCTTACCATGAAGAAATACTTGTTTATTTTCTTTTAAAGGCACAATATCTGTCCAATTGCCTCTGAACTTTTTACAAGGCAGTCATAGACACAGATAAGGAAATATGAGATGCAGGCACTTCTCTTATTAAGCTGACTTTTGTTTTGTTTGATTTTATTTCTTTGACACAGTGTCTCATGTATCCAAGTCTGCCTGCTAACTCGGCATGTAACCCAGGATGATCCTGCACTTCTGACCCTCTTCCCTCCATGTCTGAGAGCCAGGTTCATAAGTATGTACTTTCACACTGCATTTATGTTACTAAGGATTGAACCTTGGGTCTTATGCATGTTAGGGAAGTCCTCTAGTAAATGAGCTGCATTCTGCAACCACAGTGATCTGCAGTTGAACCAGTAATCAGCTACTATGTATGCAGATACTATGTATCCAGAACTTTGATGGCTTTCCTGGACTTATCACCATTCTTCAAGTTGTTTATAGGAACTTACCCTGTCTAGGAGGAAACCATAGTATCTATCTAGTGTATCTGGTCTTCCTAGAGAGTAATTACATGCCAAGATTTAGTTTAACTTTATCTTTAGAATGTTTGAGGTGATGTCAACAATAAAATTAACAACTGACAGTAGTAAGTTATTTATTCTTTTGAGATGATATTGCTCTAGATCCTCACTAAATTGTTTTCCTAGTTAAGAAACAACTTATCTGGACCTAGTAGAATATGCTTATAATGCTGGCTCATGCAGGAAAGTCACATATTTCAGTCCAGCATCACACAAAGAGATTTGATCACATACACCACACTACACACACACACACATACACACACACACGGCTCCTCTGTAGTAATTATTCATGTCTAACTGAAGTTTAATATTTACAGAACTCAATAATCCTTTAGTCCGACTTTTCCCACGAGGGTGAAAATGAATTTGTCTTACCAATTAGAATATAGCAGGTGCTAATAGCTAGACTAGGCACATGGTCCAAGACCCAGAGGGACAAGGAAATCATGACTTCCTCATCTAATTGTTAGAGCTTCTTTCAACCCAACTCACAGCAGGAGAAAACACTGAACAGTTACAACTGTGAGCGATAATTTTTAGAACTCTGAGTTTGTGTTAATGAAAATATTGTGAGAGATATGTATCTGTGGTTCAAAATAAAAAGGAAGTGTAACAGTGAATAAATAGTTAACTCATTTACAGAGCAGAAAACACAGTAGAAGATCTACACCATTGGCTTCATTCCTTCAAAAGCTGGCGTTGACAATTTGCCAGACACTGGGCTAGTCCCTGAAAACACAGTCGAGAACCCTACAAGATCCTTCCTTGCAATGTAGCCTGGTGGCAGGAGCTTTCGAGAGTCAATGTTGACTCCTTCCCTCCAGGTTTTCCTGTTGCTGTGTTCGTTTTTATTTTTGAGACGGGTTCTCACTACGTTTATCTGGTTTATCTGAACTCACTATGTAGACCAGGCTGGCCTCAAGTTCATCCTCCAGTCTTCGGCTCCAGAGTGCTGAGATTTTAACAGCATAGATCACCACATCCACCTTGTTTCCCCAGTTCTTACCTCATATAGAGGAGGACAAGCAGAGAAGTGGGGTCAGTGAAGCCTCAGGAAGTATCGGTTATTAACTGTCAAAGATGCTGTCCTCTTGCCCTTGTTGCCCATGGACTGATCTTCTATCATTAGAGGTCATGGCACGATTCCCCAGTCACAGGCAACTAGTAAGACCAAACTGGTGGATAGACTTTTCTCCAGAGGCTGAAATGCACTTTCCTTCACAGAGAAGGAAGAAACATACAGTAAAGAAGGCAGGCAGATCTCTGTGAGTTCGAGACCAGCCTGGTCTACAGAGCTAGTTCCAGGACAGGCTCCAAAGCCACAGAGAAACCCTGTCTCAAAAAACAAACAAAAAAAAAACAACAAAAAAAAGAAATCATAGGAGTAAATGCATTCAGTGTCTTTATAAATTTTAAGTAGTGGGACAAAAACCAGAGATTTTAAAAAAATGGGCAATTTAAGATAGATGCGAGACCCCTGGAGAGAAAGGCGCAGTAGAAAGGGAAGTCAGCGGTACCACGCTGTGCTTGTTCTGGCTCAGTCTATTTTCAGCTCTGGGTTAGTAAAATACACAGAGGGAAGGCTCTCTAAGCTCCAACATCCTCATAGAGATCAGAACCAACATGCAGCACACACAGACATGGGCAGATGGGATGGCCAACATGCCTAACACAAGGATCACGTTTGGTTCTTTGCACTTATTTGCTGTTTTGATTAAAACCCAACTTTCCAGAGACTTATTTTTAGAGGGCCAACTAATCAGGAAACACTTGTTCTTCCCTGAAAGTCACTGGCAGTTAGGTCTGAGTTCATCTAAGCAGGTGCTTGCCCAAAACTGTGCTGGCTCCCTATCCTACCACACTCCTAGTAGTAGGGAGGAGATTTATAAACAGGAGAAAAGTAATTCTCAGTATAGGGGACAGTAGGAAAGCAAGTCTCTAAGATAATGTTACATGATTCCTTCTTGAAAAATTAAATGAAGAAAAGTAATGCTGTTTTATCTGGGAAAAATGGTTTATATCCCAGGAACTACAGAATTCTTACTGAAGTAAAAATTGTATATGGTTTTACAATAATACACATCTTATCAGACATGTCTATCATTTTTTCCAGAGGAAAAAAGATTCTTATTCATCTCAGGCGGCGGTGGCGCACGCCTTTAATCCCAGCACTTGGGAGGCTGGTCTACAAGAGCTAGTTCCAGGACAGGCTCCAAAGCCACAGAGAAACCCTGTCTCGAAAAACCAAAAAAAAAAAAAAAACAAAAAAAAAAAAACAAACAAACAAAAAAAATGAGCAATCTGTCTGTAGGAATTCACTACTGCACTCCGAGGGACACAGAGAACAGGCACATCTATGAGAGAGAGAGAGAGAGAGAGAGAGAGAGAGAGAGAGAGAGAGAGAGAGAGAGAGAGAGAGAGAGATTTACTGTGAAACTGAGCTGGAACTAAAGAGCTTTGGCTCTCCTGAGGTGATGCCACCACAAAGCTGGGAACTCTGGGAGGGGAAAAGCCAATTTCACTCTTGAACATGGCACTGTTGCCATGGCTGTCTTCTTAAACTATAACATGAAGACAACCGGATACGAACCAGAATATTTAGTAAGGGGAATGGATGCTTTCAAGGTCATGGTTTTGGGCTTAAGGGAGAGAAGCCTGCATTTAGGTTGGAACTTAATCTTGGACCTGAATTTAAAGAAGAACAAAAATTCTAAGCAAATATTTCTAAAACTCCGTTAAAATTGTTTTCAACTTTAGCACAAACAAAATCCAACATTTATGTTGTAGTTTTGTAGCTTAGACAAAAACAGGATGAGAGAGGAGAGAAGAAAGCCGCTCTAAGAATTGTCTTTATTTAAAGTCACCTCTGTATTTAGGCTGAAATTCTTGTCTCAGAAACAGTCTTCCTTTCTTCCTTTAATGTCAGACAGCTATTTAGATGTTTAAAATGAACAAAATCCATTGTTGTTTTGACTTGATCTTTCCTTTTCTTTCAAAAATATAAAATAAAGTACTGTAAAAACTCAATTTGATGTGCCAAGGAAATAAATTTTCAGATGTCTGAAATGACAGTACCCTAAAATCGCTCTCAGATCAAATCATCCAGTGTTTGACTTGGAACAAGAATGAGTTTAGCTAAAATTGAAAAAGTTTAGCAGAACATTTGTTTTCATATAGTTTAGTTACAATTTACTTTAGATTTGTACCCCATTTTCAACTTTGTGTTGGGACTCTGCACCCTGGCAGGATGACTTCTGGCACAGAGCACTGAGATCTCAATTTTAATCGCCTGTCTGTCAAATTGAAGAGAATGCATCTGCCTGGTGCAAGCCAGAGGAGAGCCACTTGGGAGTCTCCGGAAGGCTGTGCAGCAATCCCAGATCCTGCCCGGTTAGGGTGGTGACGTCCATGGTGAGAAACTGTTGCCAGCATTCCGAAGCCTCCCTGAAATGGTGATGTGGTTGCTCAGAGGTGGGTGCTGGTGTTCATGTTATCACTGATAGTGTTTGTGGGTCTTTGACCCTGTGACCTACTGAGGGCACATTCCAATTTCTATGCTTTTGTATGTGGTGGCATGATTTTTTTTTCCTCAGTAAAGAGAAATCCAGTACATAGCTCACGCCATTTCAACTAAATACAAATCCACAAACACTTTAATCACACTCCTAGTTATGAAATCTGTGACCTGTTCTGAATAGCCTCTCCTGTATTTCACATTCTAGATCCTCTCCCCTCATTATGAACCTTCCTAATTGAGTGATCAAGAGCTGACCAAAGAGTCATCACTAGTACCTGATAGTCTCCTGCATGGCAGCTTCTGTTGGACAGTAAATCCAAGAAGAGAGAGATGAGCAGGGACTTCCTAGTCCTATATGAAGGGACGGTGGGACTGTTCTACAGTCAGATTTATTTGGGGGTAGGAAGCAATAAAATATCCCTTATATAAATACAAATATGCTAGTATGTAGCACAAATAATAAAAACCTAGAGTCAGATACTGGGGTTCAACCTGAAAATCAGAAAAGCAAAGCAGCCAAGCCACTAGAGAAGTCTTACCTCTACCAAGGCTGGGCCACCACAGACTAAATAGCCAGATCCTCTATCTTCTCCCATTTGATATTCCCTCTAGTGCTGGGATTAAAACCGCCTGAATTTGTTTCTGCACTGATCTTCTGTAGCTCACAGTGGCTTTGAATTCACAGAGATCCATCTGCCTCTGTCTCCCAAATCCTGGGGTTAAAGGTGTGTGACACCACTGCCTGGCCTCTAGCGATTTAGCTCTACCCTTGTGATTTTAGACAAGCTTTATTTATTAAGACATAAATAAAATATTGTTGTATTAGTAGATTTGAAACGTTGAAGATTCCCTTGCATTCTGTTTGAAAGAACTTGGGTCTGGGTCCTCAGGATGAACATGGTGGTGTAGGAAAGAAGTAGAAATTTAAGAGGTGGGCCTGGTAGGAGGCTTTCCGGTCACTGAAGAGGGGCTTTAGTAGAGAATTGTGTCATTCTAGTGCTTTCCCTTCTCGCCTTCCCACCTACCCATGAGATAAACAATTGTACCCTGCCACTCACTTCTCACCAAAACAGGCCCACCGGTGATAAACTCGAAAGCTGCTGGCAGAAACAACCTTTCCCCACGGTGTAAGCCGACTATCTCAGCTAATTTATTATGTCATTGGAAAGCTGACGGGCACTGCTGGAACAAAAGTGTTAGACACAATGTTTCTAGTATCTATAAGCAAAAGAGACCACATTGCTACTGTTTGTGCTTCTACTTTGCAATGTGACATTTGAGATTTGAAACTCATCTGTCCAAGATTTAACACAATGGTTAGTTCCTTTTCCCTTGGAGAGATGGAGAAGTTAAACCTCCACCTCTGGGCAAGGGGAAAGACTCAAAGACGAGCGTTCTTTAACTCCTAAAGGAGATGTGTAAATTTCATGAAAAAGGCCACCTTTCCCAGGTTTCTGTCTTTCTCCCCATAGGGTTTATATCATTTAGGTTTTCCTTTGTTTTGGTGTAAAACTTTACTTTTCTTTATTTAAAGTAAACGAGTCACCAGCCTTGACTTTGATGAGATTTATCTGCAATAGAAAGACAGATTTCTACTTGAGGCGAGTTCTGTGAGCAGCATCACAGAAGGATCATAAAGATATTTAATACAAGAAAATGCCTCTGTATTCAATTTTTCACAATATGCATTATCTAGTTTTTGTTGTGTGTGTGGAGTTGCCGGTTCTAATATGTTTTTGATAGACAACAAGGCACCAAGAACCCTGGGTAAATAATAGATGTTAAAAATAGCCACTACCTAACAATGTTACTGGAGCAATTAGAGCGCAGAAATGTTCTCACATGAGCAGCCAACGACAAACAAAGGTTGGCACGAAGCTGTTTCTTGGTTCTTTTCAAATTAATATAGCAAACGCGTTCCAAACTCATCTCTCCCACTTAAAACCGCTGGAATTGTTTCGTTCTGTTTGCTCTCGGCTCCCCTAAAGCCTATAATACCGGATGCCAGCCTCTGTAGTTCTACAGTCTTGTCTTGTTTAGTAGGCGCAGACAATGCCAATGCATATTACATGCATGCACTGCACACATGCTTCGCTTTCCTGAGCAGAGTAAGGAAATTGTTCTTAAAGAAAGTTCCCATCTAGCTCAACTCCGTGGAGTCAGATTCTTCAAACACAATAAAACACAAAATTCACTTCTCTGCTGGGAAGCTGGCTGCTGTGGAACACAGCCAGAAAGTGCGTCCTTGCAACCCAACAGAAGACCAGCACAGGCCTCAGGGACCCTTAGGAATGCTGTAGCACAATTAAGCCTGTATTTGAACCTGGGAGCACACGACATTATTCCCAAGTAGCTATTTCTATTCCCTGTACAATGGAATAAAAATCACAGCTACGTTCTCCGTTCAAAAGGCCCAGTAGTTTCCCTAGACTTATGACTTCTCAGATCAGCTACTAGATCATAGACAGAAGCCATACTGCTGTACTCTTTAAATGAAAACTAAGACTCCTGAAATGCAGGAAGTTTCGGACATGTCCACCAAGTCTACCATAGGAAAAAATTTTGCTTTTGTTCAATGAAATTTTCTACAGGGACACAAAACTGAGAGAGCAGTAAATACCACGCCAATCATTTTCAAACATTTCCCCAGTTTTACAGAACTCATGTAAAAGGTATCGTATATTATAAAGGACAAAACGGTCTATGACGTCATAGCATTTCATGACGTCTTGGAAGAGATACTTGCATTTTGCTGTCACTTTGTAACCTCCTAGGGGAGGGGTGTGGCCTTCCAACGCATCAAATCCTGCAGACACCAGGACCATGTCTGGATCAAACTCTTTGGCCACGGGCATCACGACGGTCCTGTACGGTGAAAAGGCAACAGTCACTCATGGGAATGCTGGGTACCTGTAAAAATGGCTTTGTGAAAATGACTTGGCACAGCCTCAGTCACTTCCCAGAGAAAGAAGGAGAAGGAAACGCTAGCTGGATCAAAAGCTCAGCATTTCCTTCATATGTGAGCATCCCAATGCAGTCTTTTCCCTTTCATCTTTTCCCCCTCCAGACTGCACACCCCCACGCTCCCCAGGTACATTCTGCAGCTTGTGCCAGCACAGTCACATATGTGTGCTGCTTCATCCCCTCGCCCATAAAAACGAAAGCCCGCTTCTTCCAGAGGAGAGCAAAGTTTTACGGGAAAACTGAAGCTTTAGGGAGAATCTAGCTTGCTCTAGTTAAGAAGAAATTGGTATAAATTTGAACTATAAATTTCTTTTGGGAAAAAGTTTGCTTTCCCAACTTTAAAATATATATATATATTTTAAAATATTTGTCATGGTAGGGGGTGACTCTTGCAGAAGAAAAACATAGAATTCCCTTAATAGAATCCAGATTATGATGTTAAGGGAGTCCAAGGCCAGACGCAGCAGGAATGTGGCAGCTCTGTCCCTGGCAGCAGCTCCTGCTGCCCCACGTAGACACATGAGCAGTCACCTCTCAGCCTCCTCAAGGCTCGGAACCTTCCCATCCCTTTAGTTTGAGAGAAAATGACTGCAGGACCTCAGGAAAAAAGTTTACGAGAACCTCAAGCTCAGAGTGCCATCATAAAAATTCAAATACCAAAGACTTATTTAATCAGATGAGGAAACAGCACACTATTATGAAGTTTACTAGGAAGACTTCTGTCTGTGTGGAGGAACTGAAGCAAGTGTTCCAGGACTAATCCTTCAGGAGAAAACTAATTAACTCTTCGGCTTTTTAAGAAAAACAATTAAGATTTTCAACAATGATCACTTACCTTTATATAAAGAAATTTTGACTGAATGCTGTACATTAGGAAGTTGAAATTAGAAGATAGCAAAATGAAACTTATCTAGAGAGAGAGATAAATCAGCCCAATGCTTTTCCTCAACCTCTTCTGCTAGCATAAAACGCCAGCCCTTGTGCCTCCAAACACATGCACACATCAGATTTCCCGTCATCCCACCAGCGACTGGAAAACTACTGAGCCTGAACTAGTCACTAGTGAAACTAATGCCACCCACTATGTATAGATTATCTATGTTTTTATTCAATAATGTTATGAATATTTAGTATGGATCCAACTCTGAAGAGATTCATAAGATTCTTTCCTTCAATATTATCACCTCTGACATTGTTTTTGTAGAAGTATCATGTCTAATCACTCACTGATGTTCATGAATGAAAAGACCATGTGTTACCGAGACATTGGGCTACTCTCTCAAAGAATTCAGAATATTTTCCCAAGATTCTCCCTTTATTTTGGCGGGTAGTACATACTTTCTTAGCAAATTGGTCTAGTTTATCTGTAAGCCAATCAACACATTTGGTGTGCCAATCATTTCTGAATTCACAAACAAGAGGTTTTCAGTCACACTTCATCTCAGGGAACTCAATCGGATGCAGGTGGATTCATTCCACAAATAATAACACAATAAGAACTTAGGGGGGAAAATCTACCACACATTCCAGAAGCTTTAGATGTATGCTTGCCTAAGTCTGTGGTCATCTGAGAGAAAAGCCTTGACCGAGGAATTTCCTAGAGCAGATTGGCCTATGGGCATGTCGGGGGGGGGGGAGTGGTGTCTTGATTATTAATTAAAGAGGGATAGCCCAGTCCCTTATGGATGGCACCATCCCTAGGCAAATAAATGGTCCTGGGGTTGAGCAATCCATCCAGCAAGCAGCATTCTTCCATGGTTTCTGCTCTGCTCACTGGGCAAGAGAGCATGCTACCCAAATAGTCAGCAAGCCTGCCTTCTGGTTCCTGCTGTGGCTTTCCTCAAGGGAGGATGAAAGACTGAGAGCACAAGATGAAATAAAGCCTTCTCTCCCCAAGCTGTGTTGGCCAAGGTGTTCGTCACAGCAAAAGAAAGGGAACTAGGATACGACAGTATCTACTAGAATCTTTCATTGAAAGCACACATTCTTAAAACTCTGGTTCCTCTTCAGAGCAATCCTCAGCCTTTACTATTAGAATTATTAGAATTTTGTCCAGATGGCAACTGTCTGCCAAATGATGGAGGAAGGTCATTGGCTAATAAAGAAACTGCCTTGGCCCATCTGATAGGGCAGAATTTAGATAGGTGGAGTAAACAGAACAGAATGCTGGGAGGAAGAGGAAGTGAGCTCAGATGCAGGGCAGCTCCTCTCAGGCCAGGCGCGATGAAGCAAGCCACCAAGTCAGACATGCTGAATCTTTTCCAGTAAGACTGGTGCTACACAGATTATTAGAGATGGGTTGATTGGGATTTGAGAATTAGCCAGTAAGGGCTAGAGCTAATGGGCCAAGCAGTGTTTAAAAGAATACAGTTTGTGTGTTGTTATTTTGGGGCATAAGCTAGCCAGGCAACCAGGAGCTGGAGCGGCAGGAACACAGCCCGCAGCTCCCACTACAAAATGGTGCCCGACGTGGTAGCAGCAATTTCTTGGGTCTGCTCTGCTTGTTAGAGGCAAGCAAGCCTCCCATCTAAGAGAGGCTTCCTGACTCAGCTTTAGCTGCAAAACCCTGCAGCTCATTAAGAGGTTCTGCCACGAAACACTTAAATAGTATTGATAAAAGCTGACTGAATGCTTGTTTGTTTTCAGCTGTAGCAGGAAAAAAGTTGTGCTGTTTTAAAATGCTGGCTTTCTGGTCTGTCCTGCCAGGGCAAACTCTAACTCTTTCAGGCAGACGGTCTGGTCCGACTGTGTGTGATCTATGAGCAGAATGCTGCAGCTTACTTGCTGGCAGGGACCTTGAAACGCCATAGACTTGTGGCAATAAAGATGGCTCCAGTAGTACCTCCGCCATGAGGCTGGAAAGCTAAGGAATGGGCTGGATCCAGCCATCAAAGCCACGGCTTTAATCCTACCCATTTTGCTCAGTAATGTAAAGGCTCGTGTGGTCAGAAAAAAGAGAGATATACAGTGAAGAGAGATTCAAAGACAAAGAAAACCTTTAAATGATTTACAGTGTGTTAAAAATATATGCAGGCTAAAAGTTAAAGTTCTTTAAAAAAAAAGAGAGTAGTTGGGTATGGTAGTACACACCTTTAATCCCAACACTTGGGAGGCAGAGGGAGATTGACCTCTGTGACTTCAAGGTGTGGTAGCATACGCCTTTAATCCCAGTGTCTAAAAGGCAGAGACAAACAGATCTCTGTGAGTTCAAGGTGTAGTAGCATACACCTTTAATCCCAATGCCTGGGAGGCAGAGACAGGTGGATCTCTGAGAGGTCAAGGACAGCCTGGTCTACAGAGTTATTCCAGGTCAAAGATACAGAGAACCTGTCTCAAAAAGCAAAAAATAAAAGTAAAAATAAACAAAATAGAGGTTAAAATAAAGCACACAAAAATGGAAAATACACAGAGAATTTTGATACTGTATGCTATTATGCTCTGTTTGAATTGTTTGAATGCTGAAGAAGGAGCAACAGCTGCTAAAAGATACTTGTTTATAAATGCTACTGAACTAATCCAACATAGATATTTTGAAAATACCTTGACTTCAGAAATTGGATCTAAGGACATGACGCTTTGGAAGGAGTTTCTTCTTTTCTTTTCACAGAGGATGAGACCCTGTGCATTGCTTCTATCCCAATATGGTATGATGGATCATGCCCTCCTGAAAGGTTGTTGTGAACACCTTCAAAAAATTACTTCACTCAATTGACGACTGAGATGAACCTAGCACACAGGTTATACCCTGAAATATCTGATTAACAGCGCCCCCATTCAGCAGGAAGCAGTTTGGAGAGAAATAACTATGTCCATATTCCCAAATATTGTTTATAAATGTTCTTTTACATTTAAAGGGGGATCTGATATAGGTATGAATAATTTGCATTGATATGGATTTTGCTTTAGTTATTTAAATTTAAGGTCAATTTTGTTATATGTATATGTATTTCTGATATTAAGGTATTGTGATTGTGTAGCTCATGTAAAAATGTTATGTATATAAGTTGTTAATGAATAGTTATCTATAATAGTCAAGTTTGTAGTCATGTTAGATTTTCTAGATGTACATAGATATATTTTAGATAGACATTCTTCATATCTTTCAAAGACTACGGAATATGCTATTTAATGTTTTAATAACTTAGGACTTTTCATGACAATGAGACACTCTGTTCCTGGCAGCACCAATCTTCTTCAAGAGGAAGATGGTCATCGAAGAGGATCCTTATGGAGTTTGATAGCCATTTGGGCAAGAAACTGCTCTTGCCTGGACTGTTGCATAAACTGGACACAAAGAACCCGCAGAGAGAGGACTGCTGAACTTGCTTAAAGGTGAGATGATCTTTTGTGGTTCCTGGTAAATGAAAGAGTCTGAGAGACATTCTGCAGGACACAGCAGATAGTGACTGAACTGCCTTTGAATTTTCCTCCTTCATGGAAATGTCTGCTGGATACCATGGACCTGTAGGCCGAAGATGGATGCCCCAACAGTACAGAGGAACTTTGGGTGACTGTCCAGGCAGCGAGATGTCTCTGTCATTTCTAGAGTTTGAAAGTTGCTTATTTCTTGTTTGCTTAGGTAATATTGTATCTTTCTTGAAGAATAGATAGTTATAGTTTTCCTTAGTTATGATAAAAGATAAAGTAGATGTAAATATTGTAACTGTAATTCTTACTTGATAACTTTTGTTATATGTAATTTTGCTATGTTAAAGTTAAAGCCTTTCCTTTTTGTTTAAACAGAAAAAGGGGAAATGATGGAGGAAGGTCATTGGCTAATAAAGAAACTGCCTTAGCCCATCTGATAGGGCAGAATTTAGATAGGTGGAGTAAACAGAACAGAATGCTGGGAGGAAGAGGAAGTGAGCTCAGATACAGGGCAGCTCCTCTCAGGCCAGGGGCGATGAAGCAAGCCACCAGGTCAGACATGCTGAATCTTTTCCGGTAAGACTGGTGCTACACAGATTATTAGAGATGGGTTGATTGGGATTTGAGAATTAGCCAGTAAGGGCTAGAGCTAATGGGCCAAGCAGTGTTTAAAAGAATACAGTTTGTGTGTTGTTATTTTGGGGCATAAGCTAGCCAGGCGACCAGGAGCTGGGGCGGCAGGAACATAGCCTGCAGCTCCCACTACAGCCGAATGAACTAGCTATGTGTGATTATAGAAAGTTTGTGTGATGTTTTGATACAACATATTCTACAAATTTTCTGTTAAGCTGGAGAACTACATGGCAGCAACTGCTTACGAATAGTAACATTGGTGATGTTTTGTTCATTGACTCCAACTAACACACATTGCCTACTTTGTTGCAAACACTGCCACGGGTAAAGATTATTCAATTCTAAACGAGATCTTAGTGATTTTCATACTGTTGATACAAATTCTTCCTTGCCTACATCTCATAAACAGATAGAACTAATATTTCCCAAACATCATTATATTGGTAAATTAAAAAAAATTCTGTGTGTGCAAGCACTTTGCCAGAAAATATGTCTGGGTATCACAGCATGTTTCATGGCCACAGAAGCCAGAAGAGGGCATTGGATCCCATGGGATCAGATGGTTATAGATGATTGTGAGTAACTACATCCCTGCTGGGAATAGAACCCAGGCCTTCTGGAGCAGCTGCTGGTGCTCTCAACTGCTGAGCCATTCCTCCAGCCTCGTATTTGGACACTTTTAAAGAGACATCACCTTCGTCTTCGAGCTCTTTTATTTATGTTGGCATGGGTCTAGAATGCCCACTACAGCCGAGTCTCCTTTCCAAGACTCATTCTGAAATTAACTACCATTGCTAGAGTGTGGATCGCAGCCATTGCTCTGGGAGTGGGCTCCTGAAGCAAGGACGAGTCTGTCAAGGGTTTTCTCTGTGCTCTGCCTGTTTGTCCTTCCACCTCAGTAGGGTGACCCTTACCAGACACCAGCACCACAGTTCCAGACTTTGTAGCTTCATAACCATTTTCCAAATAAATCTATATTTTATATCAATCATCTATCTGTTACATCCACACAAAATGGACTAAGACCATGTATAAAAGACCAAAAGACTATTATGAAAATATTAAGTTAAAAAAAGCAGTATAATTTTTCTTGAATAAATTCCTCAGAGGCATTCATGGGGTTTGTTGTTAAAGAGAAAAGCAAAACGTGCATGTTTGCTTGGGTTATCATCCACTTCCTAATAACCATGACACCCCAGTAGTGAAAACCTGTCCTTGAATAGCTAGTGTTCCACTGTCCATCTCCAGTAAAGGAATACAGAGGTCCTTCAAAAGTGATTGACTCTAGGACATTATCATCGGAAAAAAGAAGCAGCTCAGGAGTACTGTGTGGAGGCAAGGAATTTGCCAGAAGGGATGGAAATGTGCCTAGAGGCAGGCGGACTAAAGCAGAAAAGCCCTGGGAGGCTGGAGCTGTAACAATTCCAGAAACACAAGTAAGGCTAGCGGTGGATTATAACAAACCATATAAGTAGTCATGAGTTCATAGCATAACAGAGATATAACTGAACAGGAGTTCATAGCATAACAGAGATACAGTCGAACAGAGAGGAAACCGCTCTTCCTACAGAGTAAACTATCAACTAACAAATGTCCAAGAATTCAAGTATTTAAGGAAAGAGAAAATCACCATTTGAATAAGATGAAAAAGAATTGAAGGAAGCAAGATGTGCAGATTCTATGCATTTTTCACATCAGGGACACAGAGATACCCACAAAACTTTTACTATTGTAAAAGTTTCTCAAACTCCTCCAATATTCTTCAAAATAGAAAGTATCCGAAAAGAAAAATTAGCAACTCAACAATGGGAATGCTATCAGCAAAAGACTTTTATTTTTTTTCTTTCTAAAATGACTTGCTCATTTATTTTACTTATGTATATGTGTATGTGCATGAGTTTGTATGTTCCACAAGTGTGTAGAACCTAAAGACGACAAAAGGTGAAACTGGAGTTACATATGGTTGTGGGCCACCAAACATGCTGGCAACGCTGGTCCTGTGTAAGAGCAGCCAGTGCTCTTAACTACTGAGCCATCTCTCCAGCCCTACCAAACAGATTCTCAAACAAATTTTGAGCAGTGAAAATTTGGGAGCAGATTAGGAAAAGGAGCTAAAAAAGGAAGCTACAGCCAAAAAGTTGATATAGAAGGAAGTAGAGAAGAGATATTTGGCCCCACGAAGCCCTCAGTAAGGAAATAGACACAGTGGAAGGGAAAGGCAGACATTAAAGGTAATGAAAAGAAGACATTAAAAAAATGTGATCAACAAAAACCACTAGAAGATGTTCACACATCCTAACTGCCTTTTTCCTGCTAACAACTAGGCTTAGCATTTGGAATCTCTCTTCCTTACTGACAAGTAGGTGTGCACAAAGCCCAAACTTTTCCTGTGGATGTTGGTGATCTCCAAATACAATTCTCTTTGTTTTGTGCTCAGGGCATTCAGCTACCACTAGGTCCCCTTCCAGAAGGTTAATCCCAAGTAGAGTGAAGAGGGTTTAAAGATACTGGTTGATTCCAACTCTCAATTGACATTTATATACTCATTAGGAAAACTGACACCATGTCCTGCCTTCTTAAATATCAATGAAAAACAAGAGGATTTCCTGACTTATGAGAAGACCCAAGAGTATAGAAAATAACATTCATGTCTTTGTAGTACTTACTATATATTAAGCCTCAAACATACACAATGTGCCCAGATACATGAGACAGTAACCAAAAGGGAAAAAAAAACAGAGGGAATAAATTCCAGCAGAAATGAAGAATGGGTGTAGACATCAGGGAAGAAGGTTGATGGTAAACAACAAATAAAAACTAGCACAAGGAAGAGAGTGGGCAGGTAGCGTGCGAGAGCATAGATGTGGACATGGAGGAAGGTATGGAGAGTGGGGGTGTGCTCAGCATGGACTAAGGGTAACAATGGCAGAGAGCGGAAAGCACACAGATCCCGGGCTCTGCCTGCTCCTCAGGAAGAATGTGGCGGTGTCTCACGACACAGTCATAGTTGTATCTCCCTGCCACATTCTGAATCCATCTCTTGAACTCTCATAGAAATATTTCCCCCATGGCGCTCTGTTCTCGGCTTTCTCCAGTGTCTGGGGACATGATCTGTGTCTCCTCTACTAACAATGCACTCTCACCCGAGCTCTTCGGAAGCTGGAGAGTGAGTGAGCGGTGGCAGGAATGCCTGCCAGTTTCCATCCATCCGCTTCTTCCACGAAACAAGATTTTACCACCCATCTATCAGGCAGGTTCACAGACAGTCCTGACCTCTTCATAGACTTCACGTCTTAACTGAGAAGGAGGAGTTTATGAGCAATCAAGCAGTCAATAGCCATACGCCCTGAACGCACCTGATTTCATCTGAACGAGCAAACGTTTAGTAAGAACTAGGGTGAGATGTAAATCATGCGGAAGGCCACAGCAATGACTGGTCTGAGCTTAGGACCGGGTACACAGAGACTGACTGTCTAGTGACTGGTGTGGGAAGGGCGTGTGTAGTTACAGAAAGGAACAGTTCCAGCCAGGAGAGTATGTCCACACGCCCCGAGAGGGGAGGAACAGTAGCCAGGTAGGAGAGCGCATACACACGCGCCGAGAGGGGCTTGGACGTACTCAGAGATCCCTGAGATGCTGCTGCGGCTGACACAGTGTTAACAGCAGAAGACTGTTGGATATGGTCAGTCGCATACCTGGTAATGACGTCAGGGCAGGTGGAGCACTGGCGGCCATTGCAGCACTTTGAAACTAAGTCTCAATAAACAAGAAGACCCTGAAGACTGGAGAGGACTGTGCCAAGTTCTCATTGATGTCACCTCAAACAATGGATTTCTCTCTCCTGTGTGACTGACTAAAGATGGCATATTATATTCATTCATACATGAATTATAGGTGAAGAATCATGTCAACATTTTTTTGTATGTATAATTGTTGGTCATGGCTTCAAGGCATCAGATTACAAATTAAAAATTTCCAAATGGGGTCACGGGTTCTTTTCTTTTATGATCCTTTTCCAACAAAACAAAGCACACATGATATTATGCACATTTCTCTTCACGCACAAAGTGCAAGAAACAACATTCCGCAGGAAATCTACTCATGACAGGCCACACTTGGACTGGCAAAAAGCACTGCTTCACATCCAGACAGTTGCCTGGGACATGCCCAATATCTCTGTCATCTCTGGACCACTGTGAAAGTGCCCAAGGGCATCTCTTAGGGAATCTGTGCTGAGGTTACTGCGCATACCCCAGATGGTTGGTGTTCACAATCAGTTACACAAGCCCTGACTTCTGTCCTGTCTTTCTGTCTTCATCTTGCATCTCCGTGTGCAACCACCTCACACATCCCAAATACACCCCACAACACACACACACACCTCCGTAAACACATAATGGATACCCTCCCCAATACACCCATACTTACCCTATACTCTGTGCATACACTCAACACATGTACCCCACACATACACCCAACAATTCCTTACGCATACATATGCTTAACACACATTCTTTTTGCAATATGTACTCTTGTATATGTACTCAATACACCAATTCAAAACAGATAACCACAGAACACACGCCCCAAATACACACAGACACTCAGTGCACACATATACATATTCCCAAGACCCCCATCAATCACATCCGAACTGCCCTCCACAACAAGCATGTTTTAACCTAACTTCCAGCACACAAACAGAGTTATGTGTACATGCACATATATACACATGCATGATTTCTTTCTTCTTTCAACTTGTACACTCATGCTAGCTCTTTTCTAACTTAATTTTCTATCTTTGGCAACTGTTTTTCACTCTCTCCCCAATAATCAACACATCAAAATATATCATTGTCTACACTTTGAAAATGCACCAGAAACTAACCCTCCCCACAGGACCAATGCTCTCTCCCTAGACAGCGTCAACATCGTCTTTGCCTCTGGTGGACAGCAGCAGGTAGAGAGGCATATTTTATCAGAGCCCCATCACCTCCCTCAGGACAAACACGTTCTGAACGACCTACAAGTCACGGACAGTGAGGGTCTGCAACGCATCCTTGACTGTCTCCCCATTCTTTACCAGGACTCGAGTCACAAATACGCTTGACTCACTCAGGCCAAGGCAGTGTTTTCCCAACCCAAATATTGTTGTGGTAATATGCATGTATCATAAAACTGACAGTTTTAAAGGGCATGGGCATTAAATACAATAACTGCTATGCAATGATCATTCATCTCCAGAACAGTTCTTGTTCCCAAGCAAAATCTACATGAGTCAAACAATAATTTAATAAATTCCCATCCTCCTATGAATCCAGCAACGTCTTCAATGTAAACCTTCAGCCTTGGTCAAGGCTTCCTGCCACACCTCCCTCCCTCCCTTCTTGTCCCCCTTCTTACTTCCCGTCCCTTCTTCTTTCCTTGTTTCCACCATGGCAAGGACGGTTACTATGGAGTTCACCCTCCACTATGAGAACTGGAGCATACGGCACTCTTCCTGCAGCTGGACACTCACTGTTATCGATCCCGCTATTATTAGACCACCTCAGCTACTCCTTCTAAGTGAAAAGTCTGCAAATATGTCCTTCTGTGGCTTGTTTATTACACTTAGTGTTGTTTCCTTGAGTTCCCGTGTTTTTATACAAGGGCGTGGCATGAAGCATACGTGGAGGTCAAAGAGCAACTGCTGAAGTCAGGTTTCACCTTCCACATTCTAGAGTCAAGAGTGTTTGCTGTTTCTCTATTCCATACATCAGGACAAACAGTCCTCAATCTTCCAAGGATTGCTTTCTTTATCCACCTCCCATCTCTTGGTAGAAATATCAGAATTACAGGTTCTAGTACTGTGCTTTTTACATGGGTTCTAGAGATTTCAACTTGGGTCTTCAGACTTGAGCAGAAAGTGCTTTACCCAATGAGTCATGGTCCCAGGACCCCCAGATTTCTTTATAAAGACGAAATAGTATCCCACTGGATACAAGTCTTGCTGTCTTTTTCATCTATCTGTCCATACAACAATAATGAAGTTGCTCGCTGTGAAGAGCCAGGAGTTTGCACACCACAGTGAGGATAGCAAATGGTGCTGACTCGCTGGGCTCTAAGAGCAGATGTTCTGTCTTCCCGCTCCCTTCACGCCACTCACCTACCCAAGGACACACCTGCTTGGTTGTTTTCTATGATGCTCATGGTTTATATCTATTCATTGCAACATCTAGTTCATCACAGACAAATTCCCAGAAACCAGAAGCCCATTTAACACATGGGGAACATTCAGCAATTAATCACTGAACAAAATCTCAAATGAAACTCCTTCTGTCGTGTTTTGGTTTCTTTTTTTCCACTTATCTCAGCTGAAGTTTCTTGACTCCTCAACCTCCTTGAGCAGGACATGTCACAGTAGTAACTTATAAATGATCTTACATAAATAGTAACTTATAGACAATCTTACACAAACAGATAGTAACTTACAATCTTATACAAATAGATAGTATCTTATAGACGATCTTACACAAACAGATAGTAACTATAGATGATCTTACACAAACAGATAGTAACTTATAGATGATCTTACACAAACAGATAGTAACTATAGATGATCTTACACAAACAGATAGTAACTTATAACGATCTTACACAAGTAGTAACTTATAGACGATCTTACACAAACAGATAGTAACTTACAGATGATCTTGCACAAATAGTAACTTATAGAAGATCTTACACAAACAGATAGTAACTATAGACTATTTTACACAAACAGATAGTAACTTATAAATGATCTTACACAAATAGATAGTAACTTATAGACTATCTTACACAAATAGTTCTACAAGCGTTTCTAAGCCAATTCTTCAAATCTGTAAAGGCCAAGACTGGAACGGAATGGGGTCCATCCTGTGTTCTTACTCATTCCGTAACTTAGAAACAGCTTGAGTCCTCAGTCACAGCCAAAAAGCATGATGTGTGAGGGCCGAGGGTCCTAACCATTGTTAGCTCAAGTCCTTGTTTCGTTTTTTTTTTTTTTTTTTTTTTTAAGATAAGTTATTTATTTCTTTATTGCTTGTGGATGGGTGTTATGTCTGGGTATTATCTATGCCTAGTGCCCTTGGAGGGTTTACAGCTGTATAGCTGGAATTACAGATGGTTCTGAGCCACTGTGTGGGTGCTGGGAACTGGACCATGGTCCTCTGAAAGAATAGCTAGTGCACATGACCACTGAGCTATCCCCCAGCCTCCAGATTTATTCTTACAGAGCATGAAAAATGTAAGATGCTTCTAGAAAAATATATACATAAATCAAAACAAAAATTTCAACTTTATTTCCTTAAATAAACACCAAAGATACAAACAAAAGAAAATATCATTAGTATGTGAGAGAAAAAAAGAGTCCACGTGACATGCGCAGAACAGAGTCCACGTGACATGGGAAGAACAGAGTCCACGTGACATGCGCAGAACAGAGTCCACGTGACATGGGAAGAACAGAGTCCACGTGACATGGGAAGAACAGAGTCCACATAACATGGACAGAACAGGGTCCACGTGATATGGGAAGAACAGAATCCACATAACATGGACAGAACAGAGTCCACGTGACATGGGGAAGAACAGAATCCATGTGACATGGGCAGAACAAGCTCCAGTGACATGTATCTTTGCAAATCTTAGTTTATTTTCATTTCTCTAGCAATATGGTGGCTGTAAAACCCAGCTGTAATGAACTGAAAGTAAAACAGAAAAGACAGTAAAAACTTCTTAACTGAAATAGCAGAGTACTGTTCAGAAAATCTAAAAAATCTGATTTGTTTGTTGAAATGGGCTCATAGCAGGAAAACTCTCTACCACAGCAGATTTCCTTACAGTGGGACAATGAGATGACTGTCACGGGTGAACTTTGGAAACTTAATCATGTGCCCAATTCTTGTTATGACTTTCTTTATCCAAAAAAATTATTCCTACAGAGATTTTACTACCATCCAATTGATCATAGGATTTCTCCGCCTTTGGGGGATGTATTGAGGGGCTTAGCACACTTATTGCTTTTCCCATCACCCGACAACAGCACAGAACAATTCTTTTTGTAAAGTTTCAAATGGGTCTCTCTTTGGTCTTTCCACAAGCGATTGCATTCCATAAAATATTATTACATGAAGCCAAAGGACCCTGGCTAAAAATTAAATTCAAGATTCCAATAAAATTTCTCTCTCTCTCTCTCTCTCTCTCTCTCTCTCTCTCACACACACACACACACACACAGACACAGACACATGCGTGTGCATGCACAAGAATGTTTGCCTTTATATTTTTTCTTAAAGAGAGGACTTTGTAGACAGAAAAAGAAGGAAAAAGAAAGGTTAGACTTGGCTTTAAGTAAATGTTCTGTGGTTTACAGAATTCACAAAATAAATTACGGCATGGCATCCTCTTCAAGGAACTGTTTGTGTCTTTGGAAAAAGTGTGTATTATTTTTGGTGAATTCTACCTTTTGATGTGGCCTTTTGGAGGGAGGCAGCATCATCAGGTTTTTTTAAAAAATTGAATAACAATGTGGGCTGAACAAGACAAAAGGCACCCTCATTTAGTAAGGAAAACCCTTCTTGTTCCCTGAGGCATAGCCAGAAAGAGACCAAGAAAGAAGACAAAACTTTGAGGCCTGCCTGGAGTTCTGAGAAAGGCTGCATCCTCTGTCTGAAGACCAGGCCAAGCCCAGGGACCTTGGATTTCACTCATAGCTAAAATGGCTGGGGATAGAATTAGTCCACAGGGCAGTGAAATAGTTTATTTTTCCTGAGTTCTAGCAACACTGTGCGTATTGACCATTTTGAAGGACACTATGTGCCAGGGACGATGTTTTACAGTTGTTAGTCTTTCTAATATTGTCATAGCCACAGATGACTTGAAATTATGTGTTTTATGTGAAAATATGCATTTACTCCAACTCTACAGGTGAATAAATTGTGACTACAGGTGAGTATAAGTGGATAGGTGAGTGTAAGTGGATATTCACCTGTGTTCACAATTTGTAGCGAAGGAAACCGAAACTATTATCAGGCGAAAACCTTTGGTTCATCTGCTCAATTAGCTGATTGGATTTTGATTGAAATCCAGATCTATGTTAAAGCAATGGTTGCACATTCTAAAACGTGATAATTTCACTGACGTTTGACTGAATTTCTGGATGAAAATGTGCCGCTTCTGCGCGACAGGACTCGGTGTGGCTAGGAGGGCACGTGTTCCTAATTAGGCCCTTAAGCGCTCTTACGAGGGAGAAGGCGGGGTGCGGTTCCCTGCTTCGTAGGAGACAGGACCCACGAAGGCCCAGTCTACTTTGAGGTACAATAATGAAGAGTTTTCTACAGTGACGGAGTAACGTAGTTGATGTTTACTACTGTTAAGGTTTATTTTATGATTGTGTGTGTGTGCACGCGCGCACATGAGTGCACACAGACACACCCACGTGAGCCCACGAATGCCGGTGCCCTCGGAGCCCAGAGGTATTGAATTCCCTGGAGCAGGAGCTACAGCAGTTATGAGGCACCCAATGGGCACACTACGGGTCAAGCACGAGTCCTCTGCAAAGGCCAGGAAGCTGCCATCTCTCTTGCCCCTGATACTTACTATTTTGGTAAAATATTGAAATATTACTAAGTTCACCAGTTGGTTTCCTATGAAAAAATTTCTAAATGCACTCAAACTCCAGATTTAAAAGTTATTGTTCATTATTTTCACAAATATTTAGATACGTGGCTTTCAATATCTATTTTCAGACTTTAAAAGTTGGATGCTATAGTGAAAGCCGCCCTACTGCTGCACGCGCTCTGTAGAAGCTCTGTACGGTGGCCCATGCCCGCAGTCTCAGCACTGCGGAGGCAGAAACAGGTTGATAGGTCCCCAGAGCCGACATCATACCATCTGTTGGGGAGCTCCATGCTCAATGAGAGACACTATGTCAGACAATGAAGAGAAGAGAGCTGAGCATTGGCTTCCACACACACTCACATGCACATGTGTATGACATACACACACATAGAGCACACACACACACACTGATTCATTCACTCACACACCCATGCACTCACACACTCAAGCACAGGATTTCATTTGCTTTAAAAATTTTCTCAATAAGCAAAGTAATCAAAGCCGACTTTGACAAGTCTGTCTTACTCACAGATCTGTTTGTTCACTAGCGAGTGGGTTCCCCAAACCCTCCTCACACATCTGCATTGGATCTCAATGCCACTGGATGAAGGGCAGAATTTTATTGATTAAGGAAAACTGCTGTATTCCTTAAATGAAGCTTACACAGCATTTAAGAAACAGACTTGAAAACAAAACCTTTTTTCAGTGCAATATGGCATCTTCTCCCTCACATTCCCATAGATACATTGTTTCCAGTTCAGAAGAATAATTGTTCTAAGAAGTAGAGCTATAGCTACAAACCCAGAGAAGGAAGTGACAGGTTTTCCCTAGAAAATGGAGAAAAGGCTTCACAGATAAATGGACATTTATAATAATAACTGGCTATTTAAACAATGTCTTAGAGGGTTTCATGTTTTTAATTCACAACCAACAAAACAACACACATTTCACCTCCTGAAGCAGTACACAGACACACAGACACACGTCCCTGCGCACACACACATGTATGTACACACATGCAGACATGGTTTGAAGCAATATTTGTACTCTTGCCTTTTCTATTATTCCCTAATACACTCTATTAATAATATTAGACTTGACCAATTAAATCGATTTCATAGTCTTCTAAAGACTTTCAACTCATAGCTAAAGAAAACAGGACTTTAAAGGAAGAAAAGCAATCACCCACTGAAGTAAAGTAGTTCCAGACAAAGAGAAGAAAGATTTCAGTCGTGGAATCGCCAAGACTGAAGGAAATGATCAGCTTAGGTGAAAATAAATCATGACGGTGAAGGGTGAAGGATGGAAGCTGAAGACAAAGAACAGAAAAAGTTGGCGCTGTAGCTGGGAAGGACACGGGCGAGGACTCAGGGCAGCTCTTCTCCTTCCAGGAGTCAGAGCGGGAGGACAGCGGCCCTGCTCTGTAACCCGAACAGACAGTGATGCGGATGAAAAGAGGAGTATACTAACACAGTGCAGAGGAGAAGCTATGAATCCTTAGCCAAGGTTAGCTAAGTTGGAATGGGCAGGAAGCATTGTTCAAGCATTGTATCCAGAAAGAGATTCAAGGTCAGACAGTTAAGAGGAAAAAAAAATCCTAGTAAACAAGAAAAAAAAATTAGAAAGGTGAAGATGAAAAAAATTACATAAATTGTTTCCATCCTTCAAATGGAAAAAAAAATTATTTCAACAACATCATGGTATTTGAGAGATGGGTCAACAGTTAAGGGCACATACAGAGAATCCAGCACCCTTGCAGGGTGGTTTACAAACATCCATAATTCCCCTCTAGAAGATACAGTATCTCTTGCCCTCACCAGGCACCCATACTCACCCTCTCAGACCCCAACAGACACACACACTCACACACGCACATATACACACACACACAAATGCACACAGATACACACATGCATACACACAGACACACACACATACACACACGCACACACATATAGACACATAGACACACACACAACACACATACACACATGCATACACACAGACCCACCTTTTTAAAGTCATGTATTCAAACAGCTATTCTGAAGAGTTCAAGTCATTCTCTCAAATAGTTACAAGTGAACATCAGGCTTGCAGGATTGACTATTAAATATTTGAAAAAATATTCACCTTATGAATAACAAGAGAAACAGAATATTCCCATTTTCATTTACCAATTGCCTAAGATTAATAGCTTCAATATTTGATATTGGTACAGAAGAGTTGAAATTAGTAAGCACATATCTTACTGGCAACATTACATTTCTGTGAACTTTTGGGATTCAGTTGGACTACTCATACCAAGAAATTTAAAAATGATTACCATAGATGTTGACTAAATACGAAGCTTGGAAATTATTTCTCTGGGGTGGATGTGGGGGAATTTAGATGGGAAAGAACCTGCATCTGCTCACTATTTAAAGTAGTGGGAATTGAAGACCACTTCACATGCCCACCAGAAGTAAACCACAACCCGGAGCTATTCTGAAGAATTTCATCTGGCTGAGCGTACTTTGTTCGCACACTTTGATAAAATATGTTTGAAAAATTTATCAATGACCAAAGAAATTATTAATTCTAATTTTAAAATGTAGAAGTCAAAACAAATGTAAAAAGTAAAAGAAATGCCAAATTATCATGGGGTTAAAAATAACTTTTTATTCTTACTCTCCTTCTATACTTTTCATGAGTTTGCTAATGATTATGAGCACAACCTTTGAAATTTAATGTGGTAAACATTGTGTATCATATATAAAATTATAACCATTTATCCATTATTCACTCATGACTAGAAATTATTATTTTTTTAACTTTCATGTATTGATGTTTTTCCTACATGTAGGTCCAATAGAGGCCAGAAGAGGGCATCGAATCTTCTGAGACTGGAGTTATAGATTGCTGTGAGCTGTCGTGTGGGTGTTTGGAATTGAACCCAGGTCCTCTGGAAGAACAGCCAAGGTTCTTAACCACTGACCCACTTCTCCAGACCCCTCTAAATTCTCTTAAAGTTCTTTTTCATTAAAAAGGGGTGAAAAAACCCATTCAAAGATAAAAAGCAAACCAAAACCTATTTTCAAAGTTTAAACCTCTATTAAATTATTGTACACCACTATTCCATCACGGTCTTTTCCAGCAAAGACATCGATGGAACAGTTCAAATTGTCCTGGGGACAAGGACAACGTGTTCTCTAATTGAACCAATAGTCAGGATACCCAAATTTTCCAAAGAACTACAATTTAATATTCCACAGATAAATATAACTTACATTAAGAATGAATGTTTATCAAATTTATAAATATGTTAGCTATATAAAAACACTTTAATTATATTCATCTTAAAATAATTATGCTATCTTTCACAAAGGATGTTTCATTATCTTTTCATTTTCTGCACTTATAAGGACATCCTTTTCTGTAGGTGAGAGTGGAAGTATTAACCCTTCTGCTACGGTTGGAACCTACAGGCTCCTGTGTTGTATGCTAGATTCTCATGTGATGCAACTCCTTTGCAAAGTGATGAAGTCCTTAGGAGGCAGAACACAGCTGAAGGGGTGCTTCATTTGGAGAGAATGTCTTCGAACACTTTGGATGGTTCCCAGTCCTTCGCTCTCTGCCTCATGAATGTCATGGTGAGTCCCTGTGCCAAGCTTCACACTAACCTAACATTCTGCTTGATCACCAGTGCAGCATCAACAGAGCCAAGGGCCAGGGACCAAATGAAAACTTCCTGTGTGAGTCGTTGCTGTCAGGTCCTAGTCTAAGTTAGGAAAAGCCTAACAAATCTTTTGCTACTTTTGTCAAATCCCTAGACATAAAGAAACAGTGGCACAGAAGAAGGAAACAGAACACAATGGAGAAAGAGTCAGACAAAGGAGCCTTTTCAGCACAGAAACACAAAGATCAGACAGGGTAAAGATTCAGGAGAGATTTAAATATCAAGTAACAGTGAGAATAAGAAGTTACCAAACCATTGGCACTTTGGGTTTGGTGACCAGATGAAGAAATGACTTTGGTTCTGGAGAGGGGATAATGCCTGAATAACCAGGGAGAGTGAGCTCTTCTCAATCGGGTTTCAGAGTCCACAGCAACATGTGTTTACGGCTCATGATGTATACATAATATCCCATCCATCTGCACCACAGTGAGCTCCACAAAAGCTACCGATACCTTATCAGCCAATCTGATATGTATCTTCAAGATGTACTCCTTGAAGACTTGCCTTCTGAAGCCTTAGATCCTTTGTCAAAAGCATAATAGTTTTCACACATGATACCCAGTAGGCAGTTGGCTTTATTCTAAGAGCTCAATGCAAATATATTGATTGTGTTGCACAAAAAGCCCTAAAGATTTTCCATCCATGCATCCTAGGTTGCAGATCTGAAACACTGAGGTAGTCAGTTGAAGTTGTTTCTGCCTCACCTTACAAGAAAGGGAAGGACTGAGTTTTGAAACCTGGTAGTCTGGGTCCTAAGAGCACACAATCCAGGGAATTACACAAACTGTTTAAGAGTGTGACAAACTAGACAATCAGTTTTCTAATTAGAAAGAGTTTACACCTGAGTTTGAATTAGATCTGCTATATTGTTCCCGTTACTCAGAATCATGATAACAGAAAACAACTGGTCCCATTGCTGTTCTAGCCGCAGAGATGCGTGCACATGAGGGTTTCCACTTCCTGCCTTTACAGCACGAAATACTAAGCTGCAGTCAAGAGAGGGATGCAGAGTATTTGTAACATACAGGCTTCTTTTTGCCTACTTCAGTTCAATATAAAAAAAGAATAAAAGACGTGCTGACATTGCTTCTATAACCCGTCCTGTCAATATGTCGCTGTCAGTAATAGCTGTACCGAAGAGTGGCCATGTGGAAAGCCCTGCTGTCCACTGCCATGACGGGAGCTTTCAGACAGATGCTGATAGTCAGGGCTGTTTTAGAGACTGAAGCCACAATTGAAAGCTACTCATACTTTCTTGGGATTTATGAGCCTTTATCTTCACCTTTGCTGCAATATCTCTCATGAGCAAAACACAAGCGCCTTCTTTTAACGTGTGCCTCTTACGGGAAGAGCAGGGCTCCAGTTCCACACCAAAGCCTCACTCCGAGGCAGATGTTGCGTATGTGTGCAGAAAAGCGTCTTTCCTGCTAATGTGACTTGTGCTTTATTCTTTGTAATTAGGCCTTTCTCCCAGGGCAGAGTCACGGTCAGTAGCAACGCTCTGCTTTGAAACGCTTGCAATTATTCTGCCCCTCATGTTTCTCTGCCTGAATCCAAGGAAGACTGTAGTGAACAGGACTTACAGAAGGAGTGTTTCCATTACCACAAAGGTCTCTAGGTGCCTTCAAAACTGGCAAGAGTAACAAGAGGGCAGTGGCATTTGATGCCTCTAGTGTAGCAACACGACCAGGATTTGGTTAGGGATCACTTATTTTGGGCTTTTCAGTATTTTGACCTACTCAAGGGACACAGTCGATAGAATGGCAAGCAAGAAACTAAGGAACTAGCAACCACCGCTTAATGAGATTAAACACATTAAGAAGTGGAGAAACCACAAGCCATTGGAAAAGAGCACTGGACTTCGGCATGGCTGTGGCTTCTAAGACAGCAGTATCTGAGCTGAAGCAGGACTTGCAGAGAAAAGCAGAGATGAATCACAGGGAAGGCCTGAAGCATGGGCGCTCTCAACATGCTAGAGATGAGAACAGAACCATCATTGAGCCAGGTTTAAAAACTAGCAATATTGTCTTGACTGGAGAAAAATGTACATTTATGCTGTCTTCCCAGATCAGTGAAGGAATCAAGCTTTAAACTCTCCTCTATAAAATAGCATAGTGGCAGGAGAGGGCAGGACAAATACATGCACTGCTTCCTTCCGGGAGTTTGTGTCTAGAAACTACTGCTGTATGGGACCAAGGCTAAAGGAGGCCCCTGGCTGCACAGCTAGTCTCTGCCGTCCCCTGCTACAGTGCAGACAGAGTACATCTGTTTCTGGAGAGCAGAACCGAGGACCAAAGGATCCGTTTTACCTAAGGCCTCCTACCTCTGAAATGCACTGCTATTAACTTAGCCACTAAGTATTCATGTTTAGTCAATATGTCAAATCATAATCAAATTATTACTGAAACCTTGGTGATATTAAAATATTTAACAATGGTAGCACAAGACATTTCCACTTGGGGGGAGTCACTAGTCATGTGGGTTTCCTTGGCGATTTAATAGTTCCCAAATTAATTGCGATCTGCAATCAACAACAGAAGCCTTTGCTTTCTGTTCATTTTATTCTTTTTTTTCTTGTTACCATGACTTACTTATTTTTAACAGGGTCACCCTACAGCTCAGGCTACAGTGGGACTCAACGCTTGACCCCAGAATGCTCTTCATTTCCGACATCCTCCTGCCTCAGCCTAACAAGTGCTTGGGTGGCAGATGTAAACGACCATCCTTGGCTCCTTATTCATTTTTCAAAAGCGCACTTTGATATTTTGCTCTTCTGTGAGACTTTTTATATTTCCTCTGCTGTTTTTCCTTAGTGTCCTTAACCATTTAGTTTCAGTGTTTTGCCCTCGCTTCTTTTCCAGTTTTTCCAGCCATCTGAAGTATTTCCACCATTCCGTTAGCTCTGCCTCTGTTCCTCGTTCTGTGTCATCAACAGTGCCTTCATCTCCCACGCTCTAAGGGATGCCAACAGCCCTGGAGCACCTTAAATGATCAGCAGCATCACCATCGCTATCCCTGCCAGGGCCCCCAAAAGCCATCAAAGCCTTACTATTCATATCAAATTATAAATATATTTACATTTTGGTAAATATATATGTACATACATATTTGTATATACATATGTGTGTGTTTACAGCTAAGGGTAATAATCACAAATGGCATATAAGCATTTCTTAGAAAGGTATTGAAAACATCCTCTTATTTCTCTTAACATAGCCTGCCTATCGGCATTACTGGCTAACTAACACACTTGCCAACCATACCACATTAGGAAAAATTTTGGAACATTCCTAGTGAGATGTACTCACATAGCAACAGCCAGATAGACTTTTGAGGATATAACTTATTATTCTAATTTTGACTCCTAAATATTGTCTTTTTAATATACCAACTGCTGTTTTCTGATACTAGAGGGATTATGACCATGCAACAAGTGTCTGGAAAGCAGTTCATGTGCTTCTTGTCCAACGATGGTTTCACAAGCTGGATAAGACACAATTCAATCAGCTAAGATTATCTTTTGTCCAGTAATTTTCACCAGGCAGATAACTTCTGAGAACACTGACAATCAGCTTGTTTTTGCAAAAATTGATTCATCTGACTAATTCAATTTTGTACAGTTTAATTGCATAAACATGTTCTGTAGGGACAGACCACAACTGCCCACTAGAAGAGTCTGCAAGCTGACAAGTTTTCTGCTGTTTGCCAGTCCATTAAGAGGACTAGCGAACAACAATATAATAAAAATATAATAATAAAAAGGCAATGACAAACACTGAGCATTAATTCTAAGTTATAAAACATTTAAGGGGGTATTTTAAAAGTAATATGGCATATGCTTTATTTTTAATACAATAAAGAAGTATTGTTAGTAGAGATCTTAGCGTTGGACTTATAAAGGTGTTGTGAATTTTGGATCATTGTTTGAGTGTGGTGGTTTGAATGAAATTGGCCCCAACAGACTCATAGGGAGTCTACTACTAGAAGATGCAGCCTTGTTGGAGTAGGTGTGACTTTGTTGGTGGAAGTGTGTCACACAGGCTGAGCTTTGAGGTCTCAGAAGCTCAAGCCAGCCCAGTGTATCTCAGTGTCTTCCTGCTCCCTGTCAATCATGTGCAGAACCCTCAGCTCCTCATCCAGGGCTATGCCTGGCTGCATGCCACCATGGCTGCCAGGATGATAACGGGCTAAACCTCTGAACCTGTAAACCAGCCCCAATTGAATGTTTTCTTTTGTAAGAGTTGCCTTGGTCAAGGTGTCTTTTTGCGGCGATAGAAACACTAGCAAGACAAGAAAGGAGTTAAACTTTAAAAGCCAGGCAAAATGACATTTGACATTGTCATCTAGTCAGCTGTGTTGAAAATGACTGTCACTGTCTGCACCTTCTGTCACTCATCTGAAATGGCCACTTAGAACTTCCAGACTTTGTATGAAACCCCCAAACTCGTATTTTCCCTAATGGATTTAACCTTAACAAAGATCACCTACAAATTTATTCTGCTATTTATTGGAGCCTTCCATTTATTTTAATAAAAAGAATTATGCAAAAATCTGGGACATATTTATTTAGTATTTTTCAAAGGAGTCTAGTATGTCAAGGGTATTTTCTCTGTTTCACTTCATTAACATAAATCACTCTGGCTAAGATGAAACAGCATACACATGATCTGCACTAAAGCAACTCTGCCCTCTAGGAGGGAACTTAGCCACTCCCACTAAGGACTGGCTTTAGCCCTGGCTTGAACTGTGTTCACAAACAGGTACCCACATTTCACACCAGAGGAGATAGAAACCTGCATACTCCCACATAAGCTCCACTTGGTCTCCTGTTCCAATACGGATTTTTTTTTCCCTTTTGTTTGGGATGCTTTCATTAGTTTTCTGGTTGGTCCTTTTGTGTTTAATATATATATTAAATATGGATACTACCCCCACGTGATATGAATACCTTAATATACGCTGGAAGGAGAGAAAAAAATCTTTACTTTGATCTCGGCATAAGCCCTCACATGAAAATGCATCCCAGTTGCATTTGTACGTAGAGCATTCCTCCTGGGAACAGTTTAAGAAGCTCTCTCCTCTTGCATCACTTCCATGTTCCCATCAAGACCTAGAATAATCCTTCATTTCATCTAAGGCTCAATGTGCAGTGTCCTGTACATTGTCTTATCTCAACTAATGACAGAAGAAGCCAGGAAGGCTACATGAACCTAAGCATGTTTGTCATAGAACCAACGAAGCTTCATTGTCAAAATCCCTGGCTTACATAGACCTTTTCCAAGACACGTTACCTATTTTCTTTGTATTTCCGCATTTGACAGGACTATTGCATACTTTGAGTTTTCCGCACAACTCAGTTCAGCACAGAGTAGGTCACTTCCTACTTCCTTCAGTTCCTAAGGCATTTTAAATGTAAATGCATTCTCAGGAAAACACACCTCTTCAAAACACCAAAGGCTCAACTGAGATGCTGGAACAGGGGGATTTCTATTTCTGTGCTCTCAGTGCCATGCCAGGAGAGTTCTGTCTGGGAGACAGGTTTCCAATATCTTTAGTCTCCTTGGTGTTTCTGCCACAGGCAGGTACCTGCGTGCAAGGCAAGTCGCCCTTGCTCAGTGGCAGGTTGGTTTCACATTTGAAAAGAGGATGACAGTCTAATGAATGGGAGCAAACCAACTCTGGGCTGATGATGGAGCAAAGAAAGTGGAAAATGGTTTCATTTCATAAACACATTTTAAAAGACAAAAGTAATTACCGGCATTTGATGTTAATGGAATTTTAACAAGTTGATTGGATGATGTAATAGAAGTCATTGCAATGACCAACATTTCAGAAAAATTACATCATATAAATTTAGGTCTTAACCTTTCATGTGTACTCTTTGAAAATTAAAAATACAGTTTAGTGGGAAAGGAAACAAAGGATGGAAATTGCTAAAGGATAATGCTAAGGCTAAATGGAGGAGGAAGTAGAGGGCAGGTGCTGCAGCCCAGATGGTCCTGATGGGAAGCTGGTAAGGGCAAAGTCTGAAGTTCCTCCCTTCATCTCTGGCAATCCTACCCGATAAAGAGGTGGTATAACAAGACGGAGACCTTTGCCGGTGACGAGCTGTTGAGTCTGCAGCCCTGAAGAAGGGAATTTGTCCTTCTGTGTAAGAGCCCTTGGCCCTTTGAGGGAGCAAAGACTCAGTAGGAAAGAAGAGCACAAAACCAACCCATACCAGAATGAGAATTTGCCAGAATCTTGATCTTAAGCATTATAGTCTTCAGAACTGTGAGCAATTAATGTTTATTTCTTATAGGCCACCCAGTCCATGATATTTTATTACACCAGCCTCAATAGTTGGAGATGAGGATGGACTAGTCTTCTACTTTGAATGAATGACGAAGGCATACAGACACACCTTTTTCACCATGGCGTTAATTTCTAAGGGCTCTTTCTTGAGAAGGCTCTTTTCCAAGCCTAATGTTGTTGGGGATAGATGAAGGATAAGATTCAAAGGTTTTGAACTTTCAGGAGAAAGACACACTCTCAGTGTTCTGGGCTCAGACAAGTCCATTAAATCCACAGGAAAAAGCTTTTTACAGATTTGATTACCAGAAAAAACCTTCCCTTCTATGGTCAGTTTTGCTCTATCCAAACAAGAGGCGCAGGAGTTCGCATGACATGAACAGAGTACCTCACAACCACGTTGTACGTTCCTAGGCACAGCTGCTAGGTAGAGCACCTCACAACCACCTTGTACTTTCCCAGTCACAGCCCCTAGGCAGAGCACCTCACGACTGTTAAAAATGCTGCAAGATCACGCATTGTATGTTCCTAGGCACAACCGCTAAGTAGAGCACCTCACAACCACCTTGTACATTCCCAGGCACAGCTGCTAGGAAGAGCAATATGACTCAACATAGAAACATAGAAACCTGCATTTGTTGTCAGTCAGGAAGGAGGATTATTTTTCTCCTTTGCCTATTAACCTACAATGCCACACATTGTCACAATGCCATTTCACCACTCTGAGCACCATGGTGTAAATAATGCTTCTTTGCTTGTTTTTCACTCATGTTATTCAGCCTATGGGAATATCCTGAGGACGCTGGTGCTTCTGCAGTAAAATGGATGCACGCTAAGAAAGCAGCAAGGAACTCTGCTGACTCGGGGCTTTGATAGTCATAGTATCTTTTGAATAAACATGTGCCAACCACAGCTGTGGTTTAATAAAGCACAGAACATCTGTATATCTAGAAATACTATCCTTGAGAACAAAATGCCACTAACGCTCCTGGACCCAGACGATCTACTGCCAAAGCCATGGTCGTTTTTAATCAGGGAAACTGATGGATTCTCTCTCATCAGGGCACGTGCTCCGTTCGTGTCATACAAAATACTCACAAGGCAAGTGTCGGCTGACACTGTCATCTCATCGACACGCAGACAAACAAGTCTTTCTTTCCCTTGACAAAATATCACCACAAACAGTAAAATGAGGCTTTAACTTTGTAAATCCATAGATGGATCTACTCATAAAGCCAATTAAATGTTCACACTGTTGTTAATCACAAATCAGTTGTTAATTACAAAAGTTTCAAAAAAGAATCAATCCATATTTTTAATGTGTTGTATCTGATCTAAAACACACATGGGAGATACGTGTCTATATTTAAACTGAAATTAAATATGCATGGAGACTGCAAAATATCAGTAATTTGTTATAATTTTGAATGGCAGTAACTTTACACTAAGAAAATTCACTAAGTGATTTCATAGTGAGAGCAAAAGAAACCAACCCGCTCTTCTCTTTCCTCATTTGCTGATTTTGCTTCTCCTTCGTCCTTTATCTTCTGAGGGTATTTTGTCTAGGAACTGCTTGGACGCAATCCTCAGGACATGGGGACATCATCCACAGCACGTGTTTCCTCAAATGACTGGCGTGTGTGATAATACCGTACTGTACACTAAGACTCATGGACTTGCATAGCATTCCAGGTAGATTAACCTCATGTATGAAACATGCTTATTGAATTAATGATGAACTCACTACCTAAACACCCATTGCATTCCTACCTGTCTATCACGAATTTAAGTAACACTGTGTTTGGTTGACTGTTAGTCTTAAATTCATTTATCAATACTTTAAAGAGGAAAGCTGAGAGCATCTGGGAGTCCAATTATCAAATAATTTGAGGAAATTATTCATAAGCATTTATGGATTGGTAGATATTTTAAGAAAAGTCTTTTCTACTGGATTTTTTTATTGTTGAAAAACATGCATTAATATTCCTTAAATCTATCGTTTTGTAACTGTATCTTGGAAGCACTTTCATGGATACGCCAGAGTGCACATTTTAGCGGGCTATTCAACCTTGCAGAAGGCTTTTAGCATCCCTCTTACTCTGCCTAGGCTAGCATCTTAAACAGCAAATCCTGAAAGCAAGAAATGTGGAACTGGCGTGCTTGGGGTGGTTGGTTCTGTTGAGGGCCTCTTTGTGGACTGCAGGCATGCAGTCCCCAGACCTTCCCTTGGTGTGTAAGTGACAGAGCAAGTTCCCCTGTCCCCTGTAGTTCCCGATGAGGGCACTCACCCTTAGAACCACATCTAGGCCCTACTCACCATTCCAAGGTCCCGTCTCCAAGTCCCATCATGCTGGGCATTACGGCTCAGCATACGGATGGTGGGGGACACAGACACCCAGTCTATAAGGGTACCTAACGATAACTAAGTTGATACTTCAAGTGAGCCGAATACATCATGGCTTTTCCTTTTTCTGGCTCAAGCTGATGTCATGTTCATGGTTGGAAAAATTCTGGCAAGGCTCACTTGCATTTCTCTAAGAAAAGAGAGAGGCTACGGAGTAGGTCTCGGTTTCATCTTCCTAATACTGTTCTCCCCGACAGTTTACTGCTTACCTAGAGTCAGCTGTACACCGTGTGTAAGTTCCAAGTCCTGGTCTCTGTCTTCCATCTTTGGAGGCCCCGTCCCTGTGCCCGCCAAGCCTTGACCCCTCCCTGGAGGAGTGTCAAGACGAGCCCGCCAAAATCTTGACCACGCCCCCAGTCTACTTAAACTGCTTCCTCAAAGGTCCCCCGTGGTCTCGTCCCGCCTCCTCCAGAGAGCTCGGTTAGGAAAAATTCCTAACACAGGGCTCTCCTGGAGAGCTGTCCTGTACACCTGTACACCTTATGCTCAGAATGCTCAGGACGACGGACCAATTGTCCACAAGATCATACATATTACTATAACACACCAGTCAGGTTGACCTACATAATGCAAACATACTTAGTTATTTCTTTCATAATACCTAAGTCTGAGGGTGTCACTCAACATTGGCTACTCAAAGATAGGGTGGATGGGGCAGGAAATGTTTGAGGAGCCCACATCCTGCAGCTTTATAACTCAAGCGAGCTTCTGAGAGAGCTGAGGATTGGATAATTCCTCATTCGCTCAGATGCGTAACCCGCCCTTTCCCACTCCACCGCCGAAGGAGCAGCCTGGAGACTGGAGAGCGTGGACCCCCCTCCCCCCCCCTGCACTGCTCAGCGGACCTCTGAGAGGAAACTTCCATGTTTCTGCACGTTGGCTTCCAACTGGAATGGGAGCATTCCATTTTGTGCAACCTCTTTGTGTGAGAGATTCTGGAAGTGGGGATTTAATTTTGTAGGCTCTCCTGAGGGGGTCTTTACTCCTCAGGGTGTCAGGACAGCTCTCCCAGCACAGGAGGGTTCCACACTCATTTCTACTTCAAAGGTGAATTAATAATAATCCTCCTTATTATAGAATCCTACCAGATCCGCTGGAGTCGTGATTAATTGGGAGGCATTGACAGTTTTTGTTTCCCATTTTATTATTTTCAGTATATGGTGTGCAATCATTTTGGGCCCCTAAATATAACTTTTCCCTCTGGTGGGGGAGTGGGAAGAGGCACAGGGAAAATGTTTAGAGAAGTAATCATTTGCTTAAAAAATGGAAATTGGGCTTCTGTGTTGTGAGGAATGTATGTACAGAACGCTGAAATTTAACACTGGTAAATGACCTGCGTACCTCAAAGTGAAGTTGCTGCCTTCCTACAGTGACCTTTAACCCTGCCCTTTCCTCCAATCTGAGAAGAGCTGATGTTGATGGAACATATAATGGCCCCTTTCCTGTGCAGTAAAGTCAGCAATAAAGCTCAGTAATTAAGGGTACCAGGGAGGCCCAGCCCAGCAGGCTAGTGGTGTGGCGAACACTTTTAGAACTTCAAACAATATCAAAGTCACTGAGAAACGGCCGAGCTCAGTCCTGGTTTGAATTAGGCCCCACTTCCACACGCGCTTTTCAAATCCAAGCTCAAACAAGAAAGCCAAGGCCTTCTGGATTTCATTAGGGCCAATTATCTTATCTGTTTCATCTCAGGCCTGACCCTAAGGCTGGCAAACAGCTACTCAGTGCATTTGTGTGGTTGTTTGAGAAAGCCTCCAGTCAGCCAATGGCCCCAGGACCTGCTAATTAAAACACCGTTGCCCCCTGCCTCCAGTGATTAAATATTTTCAAGCTTTTGTAAATAATTTTTCCATTCTTTGCCCCAAGCCTCAAAGGTCCAATACATGCGGTAATTTATTTAGTTTGTCAGAGAATACTGTTGGAAATAGGGTCATAATGGGACCTTTGGAAACTTTTATACGTCTTCGTACTTCTGAAAGTGACAGTTTATAAACCAGCCCAATGTGTATACTGTTTCTGATGTAATTATGTCCTAATGGCCTTTCTCCTTTTGAAGTGATATAGTGTATAACAGGCTTACATTTTGTCAATAATCATATTTCCTCAAATGTCTACTTGATATCTAGAGTCAGAATTTAATGAGATCATTTAGGTCCTAGAAATTGTACCAAGGTACTTTGGCTTTACTTTTTTTTTTTTTTTTTTCATTGCTGGAGGCTGGGTCCCAGTACCAGATTAGCTTTGGAAGAAGACAAGCAAACAATGAAAACAACTCTTGCTGTCTGTGAGGACCTGGTGGGGAACACTGAACTTTCTCCAGAGTCAAATCCTAAGGAATTCCTGAGTGAGCCATGTGGCAAGGCAGCTTCAAGGAAGGGAGCATTCCCAGAGCAGAACCTTAAGGATTAGAATCGCTGAATTCAAAACACTTCCCAGGCCGAAGTATACTGGGAGTTAGCTGAGCAGCAAAGAGTTCCCTGGCAACTAGGCTATGAAGATTCCGAAGACATGGGGCCCATCCTTGCCACTCGGATATACACGGAAACACACATGGGCCTGGTAAATGCTGCGAGAAGCTGCCATTCCCACTGGCCTCCCTGGGTCCTTGGGCCATGAGCACCGGCGTGCCTGAGCCTGGAGACGACTACTTGAACAAAGGCAGACAGAGCAGATGAACACACACAGACACCCTTCTTGCCTCCTGGCTAGGGCACAGCCGTACTCACGCACGGCTCTTCCAACCAATCCAGCCACCTTTTATTAGGGGAAAATAAAAATGCAGTTTTGTTTGTTGTTGTTGTTGCTCTTTTTGAAGTATTACAAGACGAAATTTCGGCTCATTAGCTACATCCAGTGCGCGTTAAACATGCCCATGAAAAAGAACTATTACACGGAACAGCTCTGCCTCTGTTGTCCCTAAAATGACACTTTGGTCTTACTCTAAATAATAGGCTTTTCATAAAAACATTCACCAAAGGCAAACAATTAAACAATACATAAAGCACCAGGGGGCAACCTTGTGGTTCAGTTATAGTTAGAAGCCCTTCCAGAGGAGAGCACTCGGCCTTTTATAAGAAACAAACACTGTTCCAAAGATTATGAAACAAGAAAAATTTAAGTTGTCTTATGTAAATGCTGCTTGACCCCTTGTGTCTGCCCTTGACAATGGGATGATGCCCTCCTCACCTTGTGACTTTCCACACCTCTTGACCATACCGATTTTTACATGTTATTGCCATTTTAAAACAAAGACAAAATACTGCAAAGTAAGTAAAACCTTCATATCAGTTAATATTTTCATTGGCTTATGATCTAATTATTGGATTTTTTTTAAAAAAACAAACTCAGTCAAGTGGAATATATTGACATTTTTGGACAGACTTTAATTATCTGAGTAGTTTAGGAATTAATACGTTATTTAAAGAAGTCAACGCCATCCGTCCCTGCCTTCTTTCTCTACCTGCTGGGACGCCAAGTATGAGCATATTCGCTGGAGAACAAGGAGCCATTGCACTTCTGAACTGGTATTTTCATTCTGGAATTTCTGGACATACAAAGGGTAAAGTAGCAGAGCTGTGTCCAGAGAGGGACTGGCATGCATACAATAAGACTGGAGAGTGAGCAGAGCTGTGTCCAGAAAGGGACTGGCATGCATACAATAAGACTGGAGAGTGAGCAGAGCTGTGTCCAGAGAGGGGACTGGCATGCATACAATAAGACTGGAGAGTGAGCAGAGCTGCCCTGCTTGTAGGAGTCAGGGATTCTGACTCAAAGTAAGGAAGAGAGGATCCACGTGCAGCTCGTGCCTGGCTCATTCCACCTCGGGTTTTGAATGAGTGTCACCTCATCCCTTTGACTTTGGCTCCTGTCTCATTAGAAGGCTCGTTTGTGTCTGAGCCTCCGCCTCCTTCAGTAGCTGCAGTATTGCTGTGATGACATGAAGCTGGGAGAAAGCTAAAATCTCACATCCTAAGGAAATCAACCTTTTGATTCTAAGTGCAATAATACGTACCTCTTTAATGGGGAAGATAAAATATGGATGCATTTCAGAAGGAAGGAACCCTGAAATTGAGATGTGGGTAGACCTGAAACTCAGCTGAGCGTCAACACAGACTCCATCATTAACCTTGCCTCATGGTTCCCAGATTATGAGATACGAGCTGCTACAGTAAGATCGCGTTTGGCTGTCCTTCTCCTGCCGTTTATAAGCTCACTGTCCTCCTTTGTGGCTTTCCGTCAACCCTGCTCTTCAGAATTTATCTAGACAGCCAGTACCTGATTCTGCTGTGCCCACAAGAAAGAGGGGCAGATTTATACCAGATACAAGGGTAAGCCTTTGTCTTCCAGAAGGTGCCAGAGGAGTTTAAATACGTACATAAGTGAAAACAGATGTTGATTTGAAAGTTTCATCTATATCATATCAAACCATGGGGACAGACATGGAAAACTGAGTCTACAGTCTGGGGTTTGATGCCCTATAAATAGGGGATCTCTCCATGAAGATTCTGCCACTGTACTAACCTCAGCCCAACCCTTCGGACTTAGGAGACACAGAATTTTCATGAGTATGATTTCTCCACCGGAGAAAGTCAATGATTAAATTCCTCATAGTAAATCATCATATTTATTTAGTTCTCACAAAAGGAATACAGATTTATATTCACAGTATATTGAAATGGTCCACTTTTCCCACATTGCTTATCATCTCAATAAATCTAGTTTTGGCAAACTTTAGATGTAAAATCATGGAATGAGAAAAGAATTTTCTTCAGTTAAAAAAAAACAAATGACTACACTAAAACCCAAAGACACTGGACACCGGGCGCTGCTGGCTGAAGGACAGGGTGAGTTCGGGGCAGGGCTCTCCCTTGTAGTGAATGCAGCAAAACAGAACAGCAGTGGGACTTGCTAATTTCTCCTAGACATTTATCTTCCATCTGGCTACATCACAAATGGCTGCCTAAAGGTGAAATCATGTAAGCCGGCAGTCCAGCTGACCTGTTACTCTGCAACAATACTTTGTGGAGGGATTTCATGTCTTGATATCTCAGGGAACTCCAAACACAGTGGGAAGATTTTATGCAAGATGAGGGCTTTGTAATTCAGGTTTTTCATTTTAAAACTGAAAACACCATTTCTAAGCACACGGCTGACCCCCTGTGTTAGGAAGTACTGCTTGAGAAGCATGTTGTTAAGTACAGCCATCCCTTTAACTACCATTATTATTTGGAAAACTGTTTAATTCCTGCACAAATTAATGGAAATTTTAGGCTTTAAAATTCATTTAGGGCAAAGAAAAACATTTTCTTAAAACTGTAATAGTTTATCTGACCCTTTAGAATAAATTCTAGTAAGTTATAGCATTTGAACCACTTTAAGAAGTTATTTACTGAAGATGCCAATCACTTCAGAACTACAGGACTTGACGATATTTCCTGGACTTTGTTAACTTGACTCCACACTGTCTAACAGCATCATATCTCTTTGATGCTCAGCTCAAACATCAAGTTTGCAAGCTTCCCGAGGAAGACAGGTGTGCACAAGATCAATTTTCTCTCAGGGTCAAAGAGCAGAAATTCTAAGGGTATCTAGAGACACACACCTATAGAAATTGTAATTTTTTGATGAAAATTGGTACAATATGTTGCACAGATGAGAAAAAAAATGCTCTTATGTTTGTTCCCATAGCAAAAGAGCAGACAGAGCTGATAACTTCCTAATATTTACTTGTGTGTGTATTCTGTGACTAGTTTTGATTAAATGTCTTGAAATATCTCAACATTCTGAATATAGAGAACAGAATATGGATAATGACTAAAAACATACCTCACAACAACCATAAATTTATACATATTGGTTTCTACTGAAATAAAATATTAATAGCTGAAAGTGATTACTGCTTTGTTCTCAAGATTGACTGACAAGTTCAGATTTGAGGCCCACATCGTATTTATTAGCCACGTCTTTCAGAAAGAGAAAATGTGGGCTTGATTTGTAAGCTATGATAAATGGTCTGGGAAAGAAGGTAGCAAGGCCAATTTGATATGTACAGTATTTCATATTGGCAAATTGCTTCAAGAAATTTTACCCTCATTCCTAAAATGTCTTGGGCATCCTTGAGAAAGAGCACACTATCATAAACATAATATATTTATTGCCACTGATGATGGAGGATTCGTTCCCAAACTGGGCAGCATCAACCACAGCCCTCAGAAACAAAGCAAGACCTTCAAATCATTTGATGCTACTAAGATTGAAGTCTATTTTTTCTTTCAAAATAGAATCTAAAAGTTCATTTTATATTAAAAGTTAACTTATTTTAGGGCTTGTGATATGTGCATTACTTGAAAAAATCTAATTACATATGTGAGAAGAACATGTTTCTTTAAATAAACTTGAAAAAAATCTATTGTAAATAAAACTTTTGTGACCAGAATGGATGAAGGTCACAGGGTTCTGGTTTGAATGAAAAAACTATTACTTGATCAAATGGACAGAAGCCTCTTAGAGAGAGAGCAAATAAAAGTCTAACAGGTCATTTTCAATTTCAAAATGTTGCTATTGTTACCTGCTGAGGTGCCCAAGTGTGTGCAAACCCAACCTCACTATATTATTATTTTCCCACCTGTAACTCTCATCAGCGTACACTTTGGGGCTAATAAGTATCGTCTCAAAAATGATGCCTGAGAGCACCACCAGCAAGACTCTAACCACCATTTAGAAGTGTGTGACATGGAGAGACCTGGAGAGCTTAAGAGGCTTGGTGTTGTCACGTGAAAAACAATAGCTCTTTAAAAAGCACCAGGGATTTTGGAAACAAACATTTACCAAATATTACAACTTCAATGCATGCCCTCTAGGTTGCTATTATTATCATTATATTCTTCTTGTCTCGCTGATATTGTTTCCTTTTCAATTTAACATTAAATTATATCAAAATAAGAACAATGCCCTTAGAACAATATTTACTTAGTTATCCTTAGCAATGTGGGGGTAAAGTAAGCATGTAAGCATTTATGATTGATCTTGCTTAACTTTTTAAAGGAAAACAGCCTTTCTTTAGCCTGTGAATATAACAAAGGATTCTAGAAATAGTCTTCTAAAATTAATTATAAAATGATAAAGTGCTAGATCAAATAACAATGAGAGAAACAAAAATGAGGTGTTAATTTATATGTCTTGCTCTAAATGATCTGCTGTTGACCTGTGGCAAAAACATACACGCGAGACAAACCATTTTTTTAGTAGCTGTCAGAAGCCTGTGTGGGGAATGTGACAGCAAAATTCTATTGCTTCTCATAACCAGTGGAGGAACCATGGGCAGACACCACTTCTGTTCTGAAGAACTGTCTGAGAGAAGGAATTGAAAGTCTGAATGATGAGTGGAGAATGCTTACTGCAGTTTTACAATAGTGAGTTTGAAGCATGCTTATGAAGTAAGCAAATAGTTATGAACTGAAGAAAGAGACAGAGGGGATGGAAAAACTCTTATGTCCTCAAAGTGGCTTCACTGTTTTTAGCTAAGAAGCAAGAAGCTGAACTTCTGACATCTTTAGTTACTTATATGGTCAATGATACTTAGGAAAGTCTACAACATGGAGTAAAACACACTTTGACGAAACATGTACTTCATAAGTCAACAGAATGAGGGAAGGTGGTGTTTACAATGATACCGCCAAGGTCCATCACTTAAATTTTCACTTCTAAAAACGAAAACTCTAAAATCTCCCTCTCAGCACACTGAGAAGCCCCAGTCATCTCTGATTATTCTCAGTTGATTTTGCCTTGAGATGATTTTCTCTGTACAGCTTATATTTCAGACATTTGTCTTTTGGAAAGTCTCATCAGTGGCAAACACTCAGGAAAGTAGCTACAGAATATAACACATTGGCTCCGTGTTTATTTCTTAAAATCCAGACAGATTGACACAATGTAGACCGACAGCTCTATGAACCCTGTTGGGTTACGCCCTCAGCGTCTGCCAAAAGGACGCCCATTGTGGCATAGCCTTCACTTAGAATCCGTGGGAGCTTGATCCTGTAGAAACTAAACTTTGCAAGAGCGTATGCCCACTGCATCCTTTTTCATAAAACAGTGTGATGTTTGTGTACAACCTGTGTTCATCTGTCTATATTTTCTACATTAACAAATCGATGAATTTTATCGTAATAGGGACCAAACCCTGGGTTTTTCATGATAGACAAGCACCACTCCACTAAGTTTCATCCCTGGCTTCCTCCTATGTTCTTTAAATCACTCTTTTTGCTTTGGGTTGTTTGTTTGTTTGTTTGTCTGTTTCGAGACAGGGTTTCTCTATGTAACAGTCCTGGCTGTCCTGCATCTTGCTCTGTAGACCAGGCTGGTCTCAGACTCACAGAGATCTGCTCACCTCTGACTCCTGAGTGCTAGAATTAAAGGCTTGTGCCATCACCGCCCAACATAAATCAATCTTAGATTACTGATAATACTTAATATAATATAAACTCTACAGCACTATACTGTTTTAAGACTAAGATAAGACAATGTATAAATAAGTTCTGTAATGCTGTTTTCAAATATGACCCATTACTATCAAGTCCATGGGTATAAAACATGTGGACATAGAAGGGACTCTCCACTGTGGTTGTCTTGAAATTTAAAGGCGAGGAGTGGAGGAGGTAAATACAAAAGGGGGGCAAAATAGTGATAAGGATTCTAAAAATGCCATTAAGAATCATACAATTAATCATACAATTAAAAATATAATAAATGAAGCATTGTATATATATGCAAAGTAATTATATATCATATTTTATTATATAATATACAATAGTATATAATACAATATATTCAAAATAATAATTATATATATGATTATTTTTTAATAAACTTTTTCCATCTTGAGTTGACAGTGCAACCTCCAAGAGCTGAACGCCACATAACAGAAACCCAATCCCAGACATGAGAAGTCCTCTTTTGAGCTGTTGGTCAGGGCTGTGCAAGGAATTCTCAAAACATACAGTGTATTGCTATTGCCCTTGATTGCCCCTGAAGTGGAAGGCAAGACTCTATTCCTGAAGAGGACATGCACTGCTGAAACAGAGGCCTCTGAGTTAAAATGGACCTGAATGCCCCCTCCCTGGGGACTTCCATGGTACCAGAAAGTGACATGAAAACTTACAAAGGAGGAAGGCATCCAACAATCATACCCAGCTATGACACCTATGAACCACTTCAACAACCAGCACGGCACGCTAATGCAAGAGTGCAGTAGTGGCACACATACCTTGATGGCAACCACCAGCTCTCTAATTGGACTTAAACGACCTTTTCAACAAGATGGGAACCATAACAAGGAAAGGCAACTTTGCCAACTCTACGGGGCTCGTGAAGTCATGCATCTTGGAGGAGAAACTACAGACATCACTTTGCTAAACCGTTGTAACTCTCAACTATGTTCTCTTGTTTGCCCTTTTTTACTTATCACCCCACATGAAATACACTTCACTTTGAAACAGATGGAGACCACAACAGAAGGCTATAGCCAATCGAAGGGCAGAGTTGTGGAGTCCATTCCCAGTAGATACATCTACAAAACATTTCCTCACTTAAGGTGCAGGGAACTCTGCAAAAGAAGGGGCAGAAAGACTGTATGAGTCACAGGAAAGGGAGTTTGCTGTGACACTGTGTCCCCTAGGAGTGTCAGAAGGTACATCCATACAGTCTCACCAACATGTCTGCTCAAACGTGACTTTAACAAGGTGGCACCAATGGACATACAAAACCGGATGGAGAAAGCCCATGTGACCTCAACCCTACACAACAGGCAATCAAAGAGCACTGATAAAGGGAGAAATAGTATTCTCCAGGAAGGGCACTCTAACTGCTTAGCTAATAACAAATGGTCAACTTAGAAAATACGTGTACCAGTATATAGACGGAGTAGGTTATCTTTAGGAATACATACATATATGCAGTAATAACAATTAATGAGAAGAGAGGCATGACTTTGAAGGTACCTAGACATTTTAAAAACAGTGGGCTCATAAGACATGATAAAGATAACATTTAAAAAACAGTGCTCATAAGACATGATCAAGAATTTAGGATCGTTGGGGTGATCTCTTAAATGACTGGGCAAATGGCATTTAGCAGGCACGTTGATGTCTGCTGAAGAAAGAGAAGACACCTGGCATTCTCTGAGCAAGCTAAGGGATGTTCAAATTCCAGGTAGCCATTGCAAACATCTTGGGAATCATCTAAAGCAGAGTCTTACAATTCAACCCTTACAGGCCACACTTTGTCTCTGCTCCGAGTAAGAAGCCAGAGCCATGCATGAATTCTGTGCCCAGTTACCATTTCTGGGTAGGCTGGACAGCCGAGGGCACATGAAAGTCTTACCTTTTGGCACTGTTTGCTGTACTTTATCACTCCTTAGTATTTTAGGGCATAAGAGAGTAGCAATGTGGTAAAACAAAAAAAAGTCTTAGAGGTTAGAGCCAACATCGAAGCTCAGATCATGACTCTTCCAGTTAGTGTACTGTGACTTATATTCAGAATTTTAATTAGCCCTAATGCTTATAAAGTAGGACCTGGCTTATAAGACCTCATTATAAAAAGCATAATTGCCTTATAAATGGTAACCCTGGAAGCATATCTTAGTAGAACATAAAATATATTTAATATGATTGAATATTTTCTAAAATTCTTATGAAAACTATAGCTTTACTGTAATGGGGACAAAGCACCGTGGCTGGGGACAAGAAGAAAACTGCTCACTTCTCAGGGACCAGAGACACCAAAAAAGAAAGGAAGAATATATTATGACTTCAACAGCACACCCGCATGGCTTAAGTTCTAGTGGGTTTCTTTCATTTCCTAAAATTCCCCCACTGAATAATAGCAGCCTTAGTATGGGAGCAAGTTTTCAAACACACACACCTGTAAGGAACATTTCAAAAGCACAGTGATATGTTTGGGTGGTAATCCTGCATTTAAAGTGATTCACGAGACTGAGGAAATGGAGCAGAAGATAAGAGAGGACCAGAATTCAGATCTTACATAAAAGCAAAGCAAACATGACGGCCTTCCTGTAATGCTATCACTAAGGAGACAGAAACAGGATGTTCTCAGAGCAATCCAGTTAGTTAAATGAGATAATCCATCAACACTTGGTCCAAAAGACCCTGTCTCAGTAAATAAAGTGAAGAGTCTTATGATCAAGATACTTGTGGTCAGTCAACCTTTGGGCTTGACACTTGGCAATACCCCTACACAGACTTGCACCCACATATGTGCAAAAATACTTATTACTATATTATTTATACTACATAATAATATTATATACTTTAAACAATTATTACATGCATATGTGGCATGCAGATGCATTATTATTGTTGTTATTAGTAGTATGTCTGGAGCCCATCTGACTTAAATGCAAAATTTATAAATGCCAATGGATGACAGATAGATGATAGATAGATGATAGATAGATAGATAGATAGATAGATAGATGATAGATAGATAGATAGATAGATAGATAGATAGATAGATAGAAGATAGATGGATAGATAGATAGATGATAGATAGATCATAGAAGAGATGGATAGAGAGATAGAAAGAAAGAAAGATAGATAGATGATAGATAGATGATAGAATAGATCGATAGATAGATGATAGATAGATAGATAGATAGATAGATAGATAGATAGATAGATGATAGTGTCTTTTCTATTGCTCTGATTAATCACCATAACCAAGACAACTCGGAATAGAAAGCACTTAAATGGGCTCATGTTTCAGAAGGTTAGAGTCTGTGATGTTATGACAAAAGCATGGTGGCAGCAACAGCTGAGAGTTCCCATAATGATCCACAAACACTGCTGGGCCTTAGAGGTGCTCCTAACCTGTAGGGGAGACCCTACACCTGGAGTATCCCTCAGAACTCTAAAGCCAGAACCTCACAGAGAGTGAGATCAAGATTTCTGCTGGTTTGGGATGGAGTTTGACTCCCTTGAATTACATTTGTAAAACTTTTTCTTTGTTGTGGCATTTTAGGAACAGAAAATTCTTTAGACCCTTTTCCTTTTGCAAGTAGAAAGCTTAGTGAGATGGGATCTTGCCCTGAGGCTCCCACCCTCCCTTTGTTCCATTTTGCAGAAGGCTTCTCCTTAACCTCATCTCTTTCAGCACCAGCCTCGGCTCCAACATTAATTCTTATTGATGGAGGAAGGTCATTGGCTAATAAAGAAACTGCCTTGGCCCATTTGATTGGCCAGACTTTAGGTGGGTGGAGTAAACAGAATAGAATGCTGGGAGGAAGAGGAAGTGAGCTCAGATGCAGGGCAGCTCCTCTCAGAGCCAGAAGCGATGAAGCAAGCCGCCAGGTCAGACATGCTGAATCTTTCCTGGTAAGACTGATGCTACACAGATTATTAGAGATGGGTTGATCGGAATATGAGAATTAGCCAGTAAGGGCTAGAGCTAATGAGCCAAGCAGTGTTTAAAAGAATACAGTTTGTGTGTTATTATTTTGGGGCATAAGCTAGTCAGGCGACCACGAGCCGGGCTGTGGGAAGAGGCCCGCAGCTCCCACTACATCTTATGTCTCTTTTTCTCTTCAAATGGTACATGTTGCGTTTCTTTCTGTCCTACTTGATAACTAATAACCACGTGACAGAGTCAATATTAAACTGTCTTGAAATCACCAAAGAAATTAGTTCGTTACTTTTGTATTTAACCCCAGGCAAACTCTTAGGACAAGCATGCTGTAACCACATTCTTCAGCCTCTTCCCCAGCAGCTGTTGAAGACCTTACTTCTCTCTGAAGTCCCTGGAGCTGGGCTTCCACAGTACACATAGTGCTTATGGCTGTTATTTAGGCTCCTAATAGGCAGCCCAGTAAGCCCTATTTGTGGTGTTCGACCCCCTTTCTAGTCTGAAGTAACAAAGTCTTTCACAGTCATTCAGAACATTACAAGGTCATGTCTGTCACAGCAACCCTGTACCAAATTCCGTCTTAGCTATTTTTCTATTTCTGTGATAAAGCACCATGTCCAGGGCAATTTGTGGAAGAGTTTAATTGAATTTACAGTGTCAGAGGGTTAGAGTCCATGCTGGTGGACTAGCAAACTTCTACTCATACTTGAAAGGCTGAACAGTTCACAGTCTTCCCTGACCTTTCAGGGAGAGTTGGCCCTCTCCTCCTAAGCCGTGTGGGCTCCACAAAAGTTACACTTCACTTCCTAATAATGCTAGAGAGAAGATAGCCCTGATTCCGAGCACCACAGTCTATAGCATACAGCGTGCCCAAAAGATACTTTGTGGATGAATTGCTTACATTTTTGACTCATTCAAAACAAATTCACAAGTATTTCCAGGCATAAACATTTAAAAAACAATAGTCATGATTGATTGTCAACTAGTAATAGTTTTACATAATTATTATAGCTTAAAATCTGGTTCTTAAATAATTATGAATATTGTATAAAAATAGTTTTTAATTGATACAGTAATATATAAAGCCACTTCTGTAATTAAGAGTTCATAACAGTTTACTTACATAACTTGTCCACATGCAAGCAAACACAAAGTGCCTTTCCTGATTCACTTACCGTCTCAATCACAAAATAACAAAGTACACTTACTATTTGCTTGTATATTATTAAATGAAATTATGATCAAAGGAAACAAACTCATCTACCACTCACATCTGATGTGAACATAACTGGAGCAGAATATAAATAGTCCTTTGCCACTGCACATGCAAGATTCATTTCTACACAGAGCTGAAAAGTTACTGGTGTTGTGAAACCACATCAACTTTGATTTTTGGTTGTGCTCCTAACCTTCAACAGCTGAGCCATTTCTCCAGCCCCCACATTAACTTCATATGTGTTATATGTGTTAATAATTTTTACATATACATGTTATTTATATATTTATTATGTTTATATGTATTTATATGTTAATATTAACATCTACAAAGCCCTTAGAGTTCCTTTAAGATGTTAATTATTTTTAAATAATATTTCAAACTTGCTGCTAATTAAAGCAAAATTTCTTCAAATACAGCCTAAGTTCATGGTAAATAAAATTGTTCCTCCTTTTCTTTCTCTAAGTGTTGTGGACATCTTTGTGTATATTTTTCCCCAAAGTGTACATCTAAAATGTGGGTAGACTTCTCCTTTGTATAGCCAAGCACTGTTTTTATAATTAGCTACTTCTCTACAGTGTTGTGGCCCTCTTTTCTAAAACGTGACCCTTTCAATGAAAACGCCGTGACACAGAGAACACTGGCAGCTCACAGGAATGTCGCTCACTGACAGTTCCCCGGCCCTTCCCCTGTGCTCAGATGTATAACCGAGGGCTTCTCTTTGGGGAATTTATGAATAGTGGATTTCAGAGCTGTGGTGGCCCCTCAGGTTTGCTTTCACGTGGTTGTTGAGTTTAGGCTATGAACTAAGCAAAAGACATGGGGAGTTCTGCATTGCCGGTGAGTTAACCCTCTGGATCTTACACGCTGAGCTTATATGGGGATGAGACCTTTCCAAAGACCTTGTTTTTAAGTTTTTAATTCTAGAAAAGAAATACTGCTTTTAAAATTTTACAGAGCGGGAAAGTAATGGAGAGGGTAGAGAGGGGGAGACAGACCATGAGTGAGATCTAGAGACAGAACACGAAAGTGTATTTATTTTTTTGAATCATCAATCTTTGCTTAGTAAAAAACACATGTGGTGGAATTTACTCCTAAATAAGCAGAAAACAAAGAATTGGTGAATATTTTAACATGAGCAGGAAATACGCAAAGTCTTTTGTTATCAGATGGCATAGCTCAGTCCAATGGTCTGAGAAGGCCAAAGGGATTTTAGCTTAGGAAATGCTTGCTCTACAATGGGACATAGGCACTAAAGGACTTCTCAGAACATTTAATATGTGAATGTCTGCTGCAAACACCTCACCTATTATAACAGGCAATATTTTCCAGGAAAAGTCAATTAATAACGCATTTTTTTCTCTTTGCATTCAGAGGGAAACATGGCCACTGGTCAATATACTTATATAAAACAGCTAGGTCTTGATAAGCCTTATTTTCATATGCATATCTTCACATGGTTTGGTGGAGAATTCGCATTTCTCTTTCATTTGGTATTTTCTAACGTGACACTTTCAGGGAGAAAGAAGTACCAACCTGAAGGCTTCGAGGTACTCAACATCTCCCATGGGGGGGTCAAGGCCACCTGTCCAGGCAATGTTGATGTTGAAGCCTTCTCCCAGGCCTACTCCAACCTGGGAATAGAAAAACACACCACTGTGGACAGAGAACGGAGGAGAGGGACGAAACAAAAGGAGCGGGAAACAAGCACATGGGAGCTCTTGAAATAAACATCAAACACAGCGTCAAATCAAGCCAGCTCTGCTTGACAGCCAGCTCTCTGGGTTATGCACTTGTTCTGTGCTGGTTCTTGGTCCTGTGGGACAAGCGGGTAATCTGGGGTAATTTAAAACAGCAGCAAAGGACAAGAAAATTAGGGGTAATCACGCAATGCAATTACCTGCGAGATACAAGTAAAAGCAGGGCTCTAAAGAAATAAACCGAACCTCATTCGGGGCTCCACTGCCGGGGAAAAAGTTTCCTTCATCATAGCGGTGGAGAGAAATGTACAGGACGCTGGGGTCAGCATAAAAGGCCTGCTGTGTACCGTTGCCATGGTGAACGTCCTACGGGGAAAGAAAACAGATGACAAGCACCGTCACAGCTGACTCTGGAGACGGCTCTTCTCATTCCTGGTTCCCTCTCTTCATACCCCACCCTCCCTCTCATTTTCTGTCTTCTCCTCGGCTTTCTTTCTCTCTCCCTTTCAGCCTACTTCTACACAACCCTTTACTTCCTGAACTTTCAGGCAAATTACCCTTTAATGCTCTCATTTATTTTTTTTTAAACTGGCTTCTAAAAATCAGGAAACCACAGCGAGCATGCCCTGGAGACTCCAGATGAGCAGTCAGTGAGAAAGCCCAGTCCTTCGGTCCAATTAGATAGTTATACATCGGCACTTTGTACTCTTTGCTTCAGTGATGGAATCCTGCATCCTGTTTTATAGAGGAATTTTATGACTTATTAACTGCCAACAGTTCATAACCCCTCAGGCTTAATTAACTAGCCTCATTGGCCTCTGGAAAAAAAAAAAAGGACTAATGTTTAAACTCCAAACTAGTCTTTTTCAGGGGGATCTGTGGGTTAGAGAGCGTTCTCACAATTCTTGACAGAACAGTAAACCATACGTGTATGCCTTGATTTGCCAAGTCCCACCATTAGGTCAAAGGCTTTGCAACCAGCTGAATAAATTGGCTTTCTTGAAGCATTCAGTTCAGTTAGCAGTCCCTCGGCTAGAGTCACTTCAAAAAAGATGCCAGATGAAAAGAGGACTTCCTACTACATTTTGCAATAAACGTGGAAGCAAGAGTAGAAGAAATAGGGGCGTGAGCTCATTAACTGTGAAATCATTTGGGCCAAAGCAGGAAGATGGCACAGGGATTTACGCAATCCTTTCCAATCTGTCTCACAGATAATGACCGCATTACGGATCGCATCCCAGCTCTCTTCCTCATCTGTCTGTCTTTCTCATACTTCTCCAACTTCCCACTCAAAAAATCCTATTATCAATAAATGAATAAATAATGTATTGGACATTGGTAGAGGATAATAATTCAAAACTTGATGGTTCTTCTATTTTTAATGTAGATACACATCCCAATTGACATAACTATTGGAAACAATAAAAGGAGAAACATTTAAAATATCTTTAAGAAGAATTCAGGTATTAAGGACTTAAGTTAATACACTCAATATTTTCTGAGGAAAAACAAGCAGGCTCCTAACGAGTGCTGAACTACACATTATATGCAGAAAAACAGTATTACATTATTCACTTATACAGTTATAAAGAGCTTTGGTACTTTGTAGCTATTTAAATACATTGGGCTTCATTTTTATCAGTAAGATTTATACTGTTTTAAACAATGTTTCTTACCACCATTGAGTGAACACAATATTAAACACCTTGAATTAATTACTTAAAAATTATATAAGACATGTGATATTATTTCTATCCTAAAAAATATGACAACTGATGCTCAAGGAATTTCAAAAATTTACTATGAATCTACAGGCAGCACATTGTGAAATAGGTTCTTGAATCCACTTATTACTGCAAATGAAAAGCTAATTATTTATTACTTTTCTGATTCTTTTAGCAAGCTTATGAGGAGAATTTTTTGGAAACTAACTCTTCTCCTTGAGATGGACAGAACCCCCTTCTTCTCCAGTCTCCAGCCCCCAGTTCCACTAGACATCTCCAAAGCCCGCTTGATGCTGGAACCCTCCTCTGCACTTGCTATCCATGGTGTAGACATACAATAATCTGCTCCTATCCATGGTGTAGACATACAATAATCCGCTCCGTGCTTCACATACCAGACACACCCAAAAGTGATCAAAGAATCATACTGCTCAGGCAGACAGGAATCATCTCAGAAACTTTACTAGCCAAAGATAAACGCATCAGAAAAAGTATATAACTTGATGAAAACATATTAATTACTGGATTTCTGAATATTCAAAAGAAAGTAAAAGTAAAATTAACTTTTTCTTTTTTATGTGAACAAAAATGAAACAATTTAAGCCACAATGTATTTTATACTAGCTAGTACTAGTATAAAACCAAAATAACTCCCAAGGAAACCCCAGCAGAGGGCTATGTCTGCTTCCCCTCCAGCAGCAACAGCCAGGGCTGTAAGACCAATTTTGTTCTAGGGATAAGAGAGTCCACAGTTGGAAAGCAGAGAGAAACACTGCCTTGACTATTCACATTTCTTTAGTGACATTGGAAAACTTTATTTAAGAAAAAGGGAGACTAAAAATTGACACCTATAGCCCTGATACAAAATCATCTGATCTTTAAAACTGTTTGGGGTGCTTGTCTGTTCACACATTATAAGAAATGCATCCTGTCCCCAGCAAAAGAAAGAAAAACACCAGCATTACTTACTTATAAAAACACACAAATCAATCCTAATTTTTGAGCAATGCTTGATTCTGTATTTATTTGCCAAGTACTTAAAGATAAATATGAACCCACATAGTAGGTGTGAGGCAACAACATAGAGTGTAGGGTTGAGAGTACCTTCTGCTACTTACTCTGTTCAAACCAAAGACCGCTCAGGAACTAGCTGAACCTGCTTCTCCATGGCAACAAATATATAACAGACTAAGACAAGAAACTTACCTGTGCTTATGAGAAATTAGCATAAAGATGAAATGAATCATCACAGCCTTAAAATAAACATAGAATCTAAGATGTACTTAGAATTATGGAAAAATGCCTATCAATATTTTGATATACTATAAAATTCAATTCTTTATAAAAATTTAGAACCTATGTATTCTGTTCTTATCTAAGATGGCTTTGAACAAATCATATATTCTTCCAGTTAATATTATCCTTTATAACTAATTAGTATATGGAGACAAAGGTCTAAATGTCTTTGATCAACAACGGAATGTCATAAACTATAAGGACATTTGAAGTAACTGTTTTGTTATAAGAGAAAACAGAACTTAAGAAGAATTGTGATCTAAAATTTCCTTCTACGTTACACACATGATTCAGGGAAGAAAGCCTACTCCACGGACATGCTGCCTCCTGGAACGCAAGGCTGTGCTCTGGAAAGTGCTAAGGCAAAGATGCTTACTTCCTTTTTGTACTGATTTGCACATCAGAGAGAGAGAGAGAAGACATGAAAAGACTTCATAAATAACTGGAATCCCACCTGCCTAACATGAAAACACCTCCGAAGTAGGCCCTGGCCCAAATAGAGAGAGTAGCAACTCTGGCTTTAGATTTACTTGGCTATAAAATGTCGAAACTAGCCACTAGCTGAGAGAGCCGCACTATGGTGAAGGGCTCCAGAGTCTGAGGCCAGTGGATCTGAGGGGATGAACTCTTCTCCCCCTGCAGAATCTTCCTCTCTCCTCTGTCACTTGCACAGAGACCAATTGGCCAGGGAGAAGGGGTATCTCGGCATCTCGTGGTGCCTTAAGATGTCCTTCTCAGTTTCTGGAGGAAACAGGAGTTTCCTCACAGTGCCCTGCAGCTGCAGAGTTTGGAAGACTGGAAAGTAAGAAGTGTGGGCTGGTGGTGACCTCAGAGGCCACTCTTTGGACATACACTGAGAGGACCTGAAACAAAAACTTCTTGTCTGTGGGAGCCAATTGGGAGAGGAACATCCTTCACAGATTGGATAGCGGAGTAAAATCACAATTGCCAGCCATGTAGAGGAAAGTGACTCCTTAGAGCTACCAAGTCAGTCAGTATAGAAATCGAGACAGCTTCTCTCTACAGTCAGACCCATACATCTCTCAAGAAATACTTACAGTTAGAAGAGCTTGTCACTCTTAAGAAAAACAAGGCTAACCATTGACCTTGCCCAACCCTCAAGTTCCTGGATCTCCACTTGCCATCTTTTCCTTCTAAGCTCATCCTTACAAAACTCCAGGAGAAATGATTTTTAGATTAACATGCATGCAAACTCTGAATTACTTCAAGCATCGTTTTGGATGTATTTGAGAAAATAGGTATTCATGCAAAATTACAAGAACTCTGCAGTGTTATAGCTCTCTCCTTCAACACAGCCTGTTCAGTAGTGAACTGTGACCTACTTTGAAACTTAAGTATGTTTGGAAAACACATAGAAAATTAGAATTCAATATTTTCACATGAAAATGCCTGCAGAGAAGCCACAATATAAAAAATACCTATTTTAACCAAGCCATAGAAGTGGTTGTCAATCTTCCACTTTAAAAAAAAAATCTTCATTTTCATTTAAATATTACTTTACACGACTTTGTTAGTGGTCTCTCCACCCTTTGGGGATGCCTGCTTAACTATATCTAATGGCTGGAGGTTGATGTCATGACTTCCAATAAGATTTAATTATGAGTGCAGATATGAGCAAGATTTAAACTATTAAGACTTGCACTTCAAAAAAAACCTCTAGCATTTTTTTTTGCCTTTAAATCTTTTATCACCTGTAAAAATTAATTAAGTGCAGATGCAGCAGGTTTGGCTTGGATGCCAGGGTTCATTTCCTGTCTATGCTTTGTCAGACAAGCCATTACACCTCCTGGTGGAGTGCAGGCAAACTGAGAAGCGGGCTCATAAATCACCATTGCCTTTCCCTCGCCCCTTCCTGGGTTGGTTCTTTCTGTATGGGGCAGATCTCCAGCTCATTATTCATGCATACATTTTAGACAACCTGCCAAGTGTCATCTGCATTTAAATAAACCATTTGTTGAACAAATGATAACTATTGTGTAAGAATGCTCCATGCTAAAATGTAGGATGCATCCAAGGCTTCTGACTTTTAATCACACAGGGTTCCTGCAGGCATCTGAGACCTGAGATCTTTTCACCGAGAAGGACATGTTTACTTGCTTTAATAATACCTGTGTGGCACAGCAAGGGACGCGATTGCTAACTGGGGGAAGCGGCCAACTGGTTACCAAAGCAACAGCATTCCTTCCAGCACATCTGACTAGTTAAAGTCTATATTCTGTAGGGAAAAGTAAATTCAGGTTCTGTTGGGTTATTTTAACTGTGGAAGTATCAATTCATTTAAGGATCATAAAAGTTGCCCTGATCTGCGCCGTCTTCTCATTAAATTGCAGTTAACACCATGAAAGTGAAACGTGAATGTTTATGGTTTCAGAACTGCAGTCCTGAGTTTAAGGCGTTTCCACATGCAAAGGAAACACGCCCATCAGAGGTTTGCAGGGCTAAGAGCAAGACAGCCTTGCAGAGAAGTGCGCATCCACTCCCCTTTACCTGGAGCCACTGAAAATGCTGCCCTGGTCAGACATACATACCAGATCTACAATCAATATCTTGTTCATATTGAGTTGGTCTCTCAAGTATTTGGCGGTAATTGCAACTGAATTAAAAAAGCAGAACCCCCTGTGGAATAAAGAAGAACAGAGAAGTAAGAAGGAAAATCATCCAGGAAAACCATTATAAATAATGTTCAGAGCATTTTTTTTAAAAGATGCTATATGATCTCTGAAGTCATAAATCTGCTTCTGGGAGTACCTCGCAAGAGTTTTCAGCCCATCTGTTAGCAATTAGAGACTTCAGAAACATGCATAGGGCAGGTGACTGCCAGGAACCATGGCACTGAAAGATGGCAGTGGGCCCTGGTACTTACATGGCAGCAGACTCTTCAGCATGATGGCCTGGGGGCCTCACAACAGCAAACCCATTCTGGAAGCACAAGACAGGGTTTTCAGTAGCAGGCGTAGTGATACTGATCGGATCTCTGCAGCTAAGCATCACAGACACACACAAAAAGTCTGATGTCTCTCAGACACACCCAAGCATATCTCCTTGTCCTTATCACCATGTCACAGCATCAAGTGAGACACTTGGGTCACTTTTGCTCAGATCCTGTCTCAAACAGGCCCACACTGATCCAGAAGAACAGATTGCTGGGAGTTGTTCATAGCAGTCAGGCAATCATCTCAGCTGTTAGACTCACACAACCCATTTACAAGAATACCCTTTAAAGTTCTAACATCAACATCCTAGAGACAGAGAAAAATTCACTCTTGGTGCAGGTTTGGGTCAAAGTTCAGAAAGACGGGAAGATGCGAAGTGAAAATTCCTGACCTGGGTCCCTTCAATAGTTCTTTCCACCCCAGTGTCAGCAACATGATAAATTTACACTTGCACACGCACATAGACACAAAAGAAACCCCAGAAAGGTGAAAAGGAGAACAATGGAAATCCCATATTTCTTCCAGTCTATAAACTGAGCTTGGATGACTGCCAAGGCATGTGAGTTTATTGGATTCCCTAAGTCAATTTCTAGCCCAAGTTCTGGAATTTTATAAAGAATTCCAGAGCTGAGCAGCAGTCAGATATACCCATGATCAAGAAATGCCTTAACCTCCAGGTTAGTGGAAATGCATCAGAGAAAGCTGAAGAGACTCAGCATGAAGGCAGGGAGCCATAAATCCCAAGAAAGCCGTGCGAACGATGGGTTGTCTGATGTGAAAAAAATAATCATTTATCACACGGGTCACGCCACTTTTCACTTAACTATGATTCGAGGAGCATGCTCCAAAAAGAATATTTCCTTAACCACAATCCATAACGTCTGAGATAATTCTAATAAACCTCAGGAATTTTCCTTCTAAATCTTTACCTGAAATCATAAAGACTCAGAGTCATCCTACTTGACCTTCATGCACACAATCACTCTTTGTTACAATTTATAGTCGTTGGGTAAATTGACTTTAGATTTTGTTGAGTGAACATAGTAACGATTTCAGAGACAAATTAGAAGTGGCAATAGTATCTTCTATTGTTTGGAAACGTCACTCTTAGTACAAATCTACTACGAAATGGGACCATCAGAGGGCAGCTTTTTCCGGAGGACTCTTTCCTCGTGTGCAGACTCCTGCTGTGATTGAGGGGGTGGCTAGACATGAACAGAGCGAGCTGCTGATGAAAGGGATCAGGAAGACTGATTTTCCCTCTCTCTCTTTGATGTGGAATTTCCCTCTGTATGCTGTAATTACCACTAATGAATAAAGAAATTGCTTTGGACCTATAGCAGGGTAGAACTTAGGTAGGCAGGGAAAATTAAACTGAATGCTGGGAGAAAGAAGGGCGGAGTCAGAGAGAAGCCATATAGCCCTGCCAGAGACAGACGCCAAAACTTTATCAAGTAAGCCACAGCCACATGGCGACACACAGATTAAAAGAAATGGGTTAAATTAAGATGCAAGAGTTAGTCAATAAAAAATTAGAGCTAATAGGCCAATCAGTGATTTAATTAATATAGTTTCTATGTGATTATTTTGGGGCTAAGCAGCCGGGAACCAATAAGCGGCCCCTACCTCCTCCTACATCTCTTTCCTTTTCCTTATGTTGTGACCGAGAATTACAATTTGACCATATGCTGGCCTGGCCTCCCAATGTCATAGCTGCCTAGCCTTGTATTGTCTACATGTGAGTCTGTGGTATGGTGTTACAGCAGCAGAAAATGGACAAAGAAGCTGAATCACATCTCACTGACTAAATGCTAGAGATGATGATAAACATGTCTCCCACTGTTTTCCTGAAATCATTTATGCATTATCCAGACTTTATTATGGAGAAAGGAACTATTGATGAATAGTAACAGACATCAGAAATTTTAAGGTTAGTGGGGGAAATCTGCAAAGATTGCAATACACTCAATAAAAGCCACTGAATGAAAGAAATGAATATAAGGCTTGGTAAACACAACCCACGTGCAAAGCCCTGCAGATCGCTGCCGAGATGGCCTCCTTGCCTCTTAGAGTCTGACTTCTGAACAAGATTGGCCTTTTGTTCTATGATTTTCTGAGTAGCTAGCTACCAGTATTTTATTTCTGGTTCAATTAAACTGCTTTATAAATGAAGGTCATGTTTACATGTTTACAAAGAAACAACAACCAATCATCAATGTGTACTGAACACTATGACTAATCAAATAAAAACACAGAACCCCCAATGGTAAGCCATATTATATCATTTCCCTCACATACTGTGAGGGAGTTTCACATTCATACGATATTTGCAGAGAGAGACATAAACTCTCCATAATGTAGCCTTCTTGTATCTAGACAGAACTTTTGGAAAGCGTCGACACTCTTTGAATTATTAAAGAGTGCTTTCCCTAACACAACTTTATCAACTGTGTCTACAAGCTTCTATGTGAAAGGTCATATTTAATTTATAATGATAGAAATTTCTAATTATCTAAATAATCAGCTAATACTATGAAAGTGGTAAATAAATCATGACCCACTTAGCCATGTAATATTAATATTATCGTCCTACTCAACAGATTTACTTGGATATCTCGAGGGTACTTCAAGTTATTTCTTTGGAAAACAATCTGCAAATCTCCTAATCTCCTTAACATGGCAATGACACCATGGTCCATTCCTCCATCAGCTCAAGTCAGAGGCTGATAAATTCTCTCTCCTAGCTCCTTTTCCATCCTTCTTCCATTTCATTTTAGTTTACAACTTATTGCTGATGATATCATTTTGAAAAATTATTCAAACTTACTCTCTTATTCTTTTGCTTTGCTGGGTTATGTTGCAGGAACATGCACACGGGCAATAAGTACTCTGCCAAGAAGCCACACACTTAGCCCTTCCTTGAGGGTTTTGGCTTTGTAGGAGTTGTTATCTCCAGTATCCATACAATCTTCTGTCTCCTGATTTCTCCACTTTCTGACGCTTGCCATTAATAAATTCATATCCTGCTCAGTCTCTTCCTTTTAGGCTGTCCAGGGACAGCATCACTTTCATGATTCTATGACAAGCAAGCATCTACTCGCCCAGGACCTTCTCTTCCCAGACAAACACTGAGCAGACATCCCACTTCCAGTTCATCAACCATATTTAATTTCGCAGCTCGGTATTCATCAGCTACCATGTTCAGTTCCTTCTCCTCCAGCTTGGACTCTCAGGCCGTCATTACGTATCCACACGGACGGCCACCTTGTCCTTTCCTCATATGGTCACGCATGCTGACTGAGCTCTGGCAGGACTTTGTCTGTGCAGGGCACTCATTGCCTAGGGACTTCTCACTACAGTCTCCACGCAGCCCTTCCTGGGGACTCACAGTAGATAACTCTGGTGTCCTTTTTACTCATTGAAGGGCACTAGCGCTACTGGTTAAGACCCTAAGAACCTTGTATACTCTTTATTACTGACTTATAGCCTTATTCCAGTGACTGGGAGCTAAATTTTCAATACGCCATCTCTGAAGAGGCACAAACATTCCGTCTGTTCCACATTTTCAATCATGTCGCCCTTTCCCTTCTTGTGGATTCAGGCAAAATCACAAGTCTGATAAGATAGAACTCACACCTGCTTCATCCCTGCATCTGTTGAAGCACACATAAAAGCCAGATGTCTGCTTGTCCTTTACAGTTAGGATCTTTAACTCCAAGTACATTCCTCAGGATGGCTGGAAGCCACACTGCATTCCTCCATCAATGAACCGACTGTCCTTGACTTTCACATGAGTCATCCGGGCTTCTCCTTTTCCTTCAAAGTTTCAACAACCCTTCGCTAACTCCTTAACTTCTGCTTCTGCTGAAAAGTTATTAAAAAAAAAAAGCAAGTAGAATAACATATCTACATACTTCAAGTGAAAATATACTGACCCACTCCCAGTAGTTCTTGCTGCTGACCTGTCTGCCCTTTCTCCTCCCACATCGTTCTAGGCACAGCTAACTATGGCTCTCTTCCCTTTCTCTGTAGCATCTTTTTCTCTTCTGCTGCAATATTGCAATCAGAACAAATGTTTAACTTTCTCGACTTAAAGAAAAGGAACAGAAACTTAATGGTCAATGTGATGCGCTCAGGAGGTGGGACTTTAAAGATGGAACTCATCTTGAGGGCTTCTCCCTTTTAACGGGATTAAAGTCCTGTTTCAAGGGGCTTCGTGCAGCCTGTGGTTTTTTTGCTCTTCCTTCCAGCATCTTGGAAGCAGAAGGCAGCTCAACTCTGGGATTGCAGCAAGCCTCATCTAGGCTTGGGATTCAAGGATGTCAGGCTGGGAGGCTGACCCACTCTTTCTGAGCTATGCAGCTGGTGGAATTTTGCTTTGACAAAAACAGAGGTAGACATTCTCACAGTTTGCCAGGTGCTATTTCTGAGCACATCTTATGTTTGTGAAGACTGGGTGTACTTCCTTTGATTGGTTTTGATATTGTGACCCGGATGTATCATGTCCATACTCACCAAGGCACCTCCTTTCTGCCTGTCACTTTGTTCTCTACTCTGATATGACACTGGGCACATAACAAGATGCCAGTAAATAAACGAGGTATTTCTGCTCAGTTGTACAGCATGCGCCTACTTTGCTCCTCCATTCTGGCCTTGGCTTCAAGTTCTTTACTCTTCCAGGTGTTTGTACTCTTTCTTCTTGTAGGTGACCATTAGTCTTGTTATGGGAAGTCACCCATTAAGTTGGAGGTCACCTCTTAGGCTAGATTTCCTCAGAAACACATGAAATATTTTATGCCTTATAATAATAAATAAAATCTTTGTGTTCCATTTTCAATGTGAAGTGTATCTCACAGGCACTTGTGTGAATATTTGGACCCCAGCTTGTGGCTCTGTTTTAGGATGCAGTAGAAACAAAGGAGGCAGGCCTTAGCTGGAACACACAGGCCCTGTGGAGGGCATCTGATCCTTGGCTCCTCCCACCGTCTTCTCTTTTCCTGGCTGCCATGAGTATAGATTCCCCGAGTTTAGCCTCCTGTCATGACACTCTCTTTACCATGATCTAGAAACGTAGAACCAGAGACCTGGGACTGAGCCCTCCATGACCGTATGCCAAATAAAACATTTAAGTTAAAACAAATTGTTCTTCTTGAATTTTGACAAAATGGCAAAAAGATGATGAGCATTTTGGTTTGATGAAATAGGCTGGGAATGACTTCAAATGACAATATTAATATTATAGAACTATCTAGATACTCTGAACTCCATGGCAAGTAATTCATTTACTGTTTGTCTATATCCCTGTATGTCTGACAAACAAAGATTTGTTGTATGTCATACTATAAAATAGGATTTGCCCAGAGTTTAGATCCATACCACTTCCATTAATATTTTTCTAGTAGTTTTTAATACTTCGTTGTTTTGAAACAATAATATACTAGTCACAAAGCATAGCTATTAGAAAGGCTACAGCCATTTTGGGAAACTGCTGGCAATCTCAGCATTTCCGGGCAGCTCTGGAGGTCTGGAGGTTTGAGGTTGGCCTGGGCTACATAGCAAAATCCTATCCACACATGAAGAAAGAATGAAAGAGAGAGAGCTAGAGAGGTGGATGAAAGACAGAAAGAGGAAGGAGGTTAGGACAAAGGGAAGGAGATGAACATACAGCGCACACAAAAATGCATACATTCGTCCTTTTTTACTACTATGTCCATGGTAAGAGATAATGATTTTAGTTTTTTAAAAAATAACCAGTTATTCAAATTTGAGAGCACATGTACTACTTCTAGCCAACTCTGTCCCTTTTAATCTGTATTTAGATGGCTATGGTAAAAAAGTAAAAATGTTTACTCCATAAAATTCTGATTTATTTCTCATTTTACCCTATGGAACTGTTCTTTAATCTACATTTTATAACAAGTTGTAAAGACCAAGGCATTAATCTGAGCAAATTCATACTTTTCTGTGCACTGGGGGCAACTTTATGGTGCTAACATTTTCGTTAGAATAATCCAATTTTCCTCTGTTCCAGTTTCGAATTCTCTGCAGCTTAGAATGTGACTAACCAGGAAGCTTTTAGAATATTTTATCACCATCAACAGTGAGAGTTTATATCTTACGTCCCGAGTTTACTCTGGCTTTGCGTTTGGAGCTTCAATTAGTGCAAAGGGCACTTCTCAGTTAAAGGAGAGAACTGATGTGTGTTTGGTGACAGCACGTGAAGAAATATAATTGACTCTTTTATACGGCCAGATGACATTTATAATATTGCCTATATATAAAACCTGATTTGAGGAAAAGAATTCTAATCACTTTAGACTACTCTATTTTTACAATTGATGAAATCTATATTTTCCTGGACAAATTTATCAAAATGTCAAATTTATTTTTGTGTTCTTCACAGGCAGAGTGAATTTTTTTTCAAGGCAAATAAAGAGAAAGCAGTAAAGAAATTACTGGAACCACTTTAAACATTCGCTTCTTCACATAAAGCTAAGTCCATTGCTATGGCAACAGCAGGCACAGAAAATTCAGAAGGTACAAAATAACCCAGCTATTTTGTTTGACCTGCTTATAACTATCGTCCCACAAATGGCGGGAATGCACATTTCCATTTACCTGACAACCATGTGGACAACTAGGTCATCCACGAATAACAAAATATCACCCACATTTCCAACACGCGCTGAGATGAGAAATGCAGGGTTCAAAATCACGGGAAATCAGGGTGACCTTGTAGGAACATTCAGCTAGTGCAGTCTCTGATGGAAAAGTGCATGTTATTATTTATGCACATTTGAAGAAAATCTGAGGCATGAACCAACACAACCTATAATTCTGACACGTCTAATAGGCCAGCCATTTCTTTTCTTTTCTCTAGATTAAAGTAAAAGCAAATGGAAGACCAGACAGTCAATGTTGCCTTCACAAAATGAAAACAGGGCATGATGGCTGCATGTCTTTTTTTTATAAGTCCTTAATACATTTTAGATTTTTTTGATCAATTATTTTAGACATAGCTTTATTTTGAGCACATTGCAATGTGCCTTCTGCGTAGCATTAACCACAAACCATCCAAATATTGACTGAGATTTCAGAACAGCGGATTCGGATTTGTTTTGCAGAAGGACTATTTTAAAATATTGCTAATTTAGAGCTTGGTCATTATCTCCTGATATTAAGGTCCATTACTGAAGTATTTCTAATGTACTAAAGTACCAGTGCTCAGGGGAAGAGTGTCTATCCAAACCAAGCACAGCATGGAAAAGTTTCGCGGCACTTATAAGTAGCATCGATGTGATGGTTGAGTTCTTACCTCTAATGCGTTGGCTGAACTGGAGGTTCATAAGTTATGCTTGGTGCGGCTGTAACAGATCACTGGAAGCCACAATCCCAGCCATGCCAGAGAGATGCATAGTGAAACAAACGACTTTGCAACTCATTCTTTACCTTTATAGAAGTTGTGGTGGGTTTTATTTCTTTCAAGAGAGCTAGTTTGGGATATTCAAACCCATACTGATCTTCAGTTATAACTACACTTATCTAATATGTCTATGAATAAACCATCTGATTCTGATTAAGTAAACAAATAAACAAACAAAAGAAGTGGCTGGAAAGCAGCCATTCCTTCATTGTATAATACTATGCCATGACGGTCTGTCTCTTCTTCCCTCGTATTAAAGTGACTATAAGTACCCTTTCCAAATTCTCAAAGAATTTGTCGTATGTATAAATCTTTTGTCTGATGATGAAAAACTCTCTCTGTCTCTCTCTCTCTCTGTCTCTGTCTCTCTCTCTCTCTTTTTGTCTGTGTCTGTGTGTGTGTGTGTGTGTGTGTGAGAGAGAGAGAGAGAGAGAGAGAGAGAGAGAGAGAGAGAGAGAGAGAGAGGAGAGAGAGAGAGAGGTGGGGAAGGAACGAAGGAAGGCCGGAACTATTTTAAAGTGCTCTTATAATACTCAAGCTATAAAAATATTTATTTTTATTTTATGTGTGTGAGTGTTTTGCCTGCATGTATGGATATGTACCACATGCATACCTGGTTCCAACAGAAGCCAGAAGATGGAATCGAATTTTAGACAACTGATACGTGAGCACCGGGAAAAAACCCTAGGTATCCTGTAAGAGCCACAAGTCTTAACCATTGGGCCATCTCCAGATTCTAAAGTTTGTTTTTTAAACAAACAGTGTAGGGCTGGAGAAATGGCTGAGTGGTTAGGAGCACTTGTACTTGTAGAAGTCCAGGGACCAGGGTTCAGTTCTGACATATAACCACTGGTGACCCTAGTTCCAGGGACCAGGGCTCAGTTCTGATATATAACCACTGGTAACCCTAGTTCCAAGGGACCTGATGCCCTCTTCTGGCCTCCATGGGCACCAGGCATGCGCTTGATAATCATACATACATGTGAGCAAAACACACATACATGTAAAATAAAATAAGTATTTAAAAATCAAACTATAATCTTTTAGGTCTTACTGGGGTCTTTTAGTCTTTCATTTAAGGGTTGGTTGGTAAATAACACTGAGAATCACATCGCATTACACACATTAAGTACTTGAACCTAAGACCAAAAATATCAACCACAATTCTCGGGGAAAACCCATGATAGGACATTTGAATTCCTTTATCTGAGTTCCCATCCAAAATTGCATTGTGGTACTAAGATCGTGGCATAAGATTTGATTCAATTACCCATATGATACAAAGAGAGTGACGTGGGATTTGATTCTTTTACTTAAGCTGAAAAACCCTCCTGTGGAAATTAAGTGAAGCTTCACTGTTGCTACCACTGCATGATAAGGTTTCTGGCCAAGATCATACACAAATATTGAAGGAAACTGTCCCTCCTCCCGCCAATCTCCAATACTGCATTTGGGGAGTTATGCCATCAGAGATGGACTCAGGGATAGACAGACAAGTTGACTCCTCTTCTGTCCCCTCTCATTCCTTCCCATATCCGTAGTTTAAGAGTAAATAACAAGTACATCAGAGTCTACTGTTCAGGAGTAACTCACGCATAGCCATGTGGCTGAGGAGTTGCTAAGTAACCTAACTCTCTAAAGTTGACATTTCTGAACTGGTACTGCCCATAATTTACTCAACATGCCTTCTATCGCTTCCCATCAAAACCCTTGCTCCCTACCCACCGTGGTGCTGGATCCGTCCTGAGTCCCTGCTGCTTAGCTACGCTCATTTCTGCTATGAAATATGGCTCTGGCAATTTAATTCCTAGAAATTAATGTCTACCTAGAGTAATAAAGTAATTTGCATTTGTTAAAGATCATAGATGTTCAACTTTCTCTATCATGCAAATCTTTATGAAAAGATAGAGGAGGCCCACTGGCCAATAGGAATGCCCTAACACTATCCAAATATTACATATTTATAAATTTTACATTCAAATTAGTAAATCATAGTTGATTTTTTTGGATTCTCTTCTACTTCACTAGACTGCACAATTTTTTGGAATGTATTAGTATAGCACTTAATACCAGCTGATTTAGCCTGCAGAAGGACTTTTAAAACGATTAGTTTAGCTTAGAAGCAATGCTATGAATCAAACCTTTGAAGGAGGAAAAGTATCACAAGGAAAGGCTGTCTTCAGCACACCAGACTCTGGAAGGCTGAGAGTGGTGGAAAGACTTGCCACGAAAACAATAAGGGACATGTGGGAATCGCATTTTGTTTCACTGAGTAAGCTCAAGGGAGCCAGGAAAATGGGAGCCCGACATTAGCAGTTTAACTGTTCGAGGATGCAGGAGCAGAAGCACAGATGGCTGCCTTTCCTTCTCCCTGAAAGATCCAGAAGGAAGGAGTTTGATGACAGCATTAGAACACAGGGTCAGGGCAGCCTGGCATCTGTGGGCTTCAATGCCCTCAGACTTGAGCCTGGCAGCACTCTGGCTGCACAGGGATGAAACGCACTCCTGAAAATCAGGCTTCTGGTAAGGAGACAAGGGACCTGATGATGCTCATGTTACAGGTAATTTAAGTTGAGCCTTTTCAAAAATAATAACAATGGGTCCACTATGAAGAAGGCCTTGGGAGGGAGGAAGTCATCAGGATGTGGACTTGGTAAGGCCATAATAACCTACCGAAAGCAATTTGTTTAGTTTATCAATCAGTGGTTGAATTTGACTCATGGCCCAGCAATTCAATTGCTGGATTTTTTGAAACATGACTGTTTCTTGGACCACAGTAACCAAAAACTATCAGGTATTTTTCATCATGTAAATAGAACCACATTATGAAAGACTTCAGGGGGAAAAAAAGAATTAGGGGAAGATAATTTTGCTACTTTTTTCAGAAGCTGCAATTTTTTTTATAAAGAATGATGAATATAGCCTTCCATAAAAGTAGCAAAACAAAATATAGTGATGACCATGCTGTGAATTAAAGCTGTTCTGGGTGAGAAGGATGCTGACCACCAAGTGTCACAGACCATTACACTCCTGCGGACTACAGTACATTTGTTCTCAGTTACAGCCCCCTGACAATTTTGGTATCATTTAGTTTATACAAACATCTTTGATAAATTTAATGAAATTTCAGTAATTTTATTTCTGGTAACAAAACATACATCTTTTGGATATAGGGTTTCCATTTTGGCCACGGATGGCCTCTTGCATCGAATTCTAATTGTCTGTGAACACACCTCATGGGAAGAATAGCTACCAACAAGTAAGTTTGATCAATAAGTTCAAGCTGGCAATTAAATAAAAATTTCAACCACAGAATTTAAATCGTAGAGCATTAAATACGTAATAGTGGTTATTGCTAAAGAACACCAAATGAATTTTCATTTTACATAGAGTTTATATGTATGTGTGTTTGAGTCTGTGGTTGTATATAAAACTTACCTTTTATCAAATTCCAAAGGTGCAAAAAACTTACATTCCCTAAGTATGTATGAATGTGCAATTCAGATTTCAGTATAGAAAAACATTTCCTTTGCAGAAACTGAAACATTTGCAGTATAAACAAATCAGTAGGTACCAAACTTAATAGTATCACAGACAAAAGAAATTACTTGGAGCATATATTTATAAGATATTACTTATTTCATATTTTAAGTTCTGAAAGTAAAACAAAGCACTGGAAAGCTCTGTATACAAATGCTGGATTTGATACTAGAGTTTGTGTTGCAATTCTTTCCAAACTAAATTATTATTATTTTTTTTTTTTTTGGTTTTTCGAGACAGGGTTTCTCTGTGGTTTTGGAGCCTGTCCTGGAACTAGCTCTTGTAGACCAGGCTGGTCTCGAACTCACAGAGATCCGCCTGCCTCTGCCTCCCAAGTGCTGGGATTAAAGGCGTGCGCCACCACCGCCCGGCCTAAATTATTTTTTAAGTCTCACTGAAGCTTTTTTTTTCTTTTTGTCAAAAAAAAAAATTCAGTGGTTTTTATTACTCCCAGAAACAAGACTAGGAAGAGAAAATTAGGCAGTGGCTGAGTTTGACTCTTTCCAGAGAACGTACTGAACTGGGGAAGAAGCTTTAATTGACTTTCTGAAACTTGGCATTTTAAAAATAAATTTATTTATTTTACATCCCAGCTGCAGTTTCTGCTCCCTCCTCCCCTCCCAGTCCTTTCCCCCACCTCTTCTCTGTTGCTACCCCGAATCCACTCCCCCTCCATTTCTGTTTAGGAAAGGGCAGGTCTCCTGTGTGAATCAACAAAACGTGGCACATCAAGTTGTAGTAAGACTGAGCACCTCCCCATATATTAAGGCTGGGCAAGTCGACCAAGTATGGGAGTAGGGTCCCAAAGGCCAGTAAAGAGTCAGAGACAGCCCCTGCTCCCACTGTTAGGAGTCCCACTGTTAGGACCAAGCTATGGAACTGGAATAAACATGCTGAGTGCCTAGGTCAGCCCCATGCAGGCTCCCTGGTTGTCAGTTCAGTCTCCATGAACCCCTATGAGTCCAGGTTAGTTTATGATTTGAGTTTTCTTGTGCTGTCCGTGACCCTTCTGGCTCCTACAATCTTTTCTTCTCTTCTGCAGGATTCCAGAACTCCTCCTAATGTTTGGCTGTGGGTCTGCATCTGCATCTGTTTCCATCAATGGCTGGAGGGAGCCACTCTGATGACAATTTGGCTGGGCATCAGTCTGGTCACAGGAGATGGCCAGCTCAGGCTACCTATGTGCTATTGCTGGAAGTCTAAGCCGGCGTCTTCTCTGCAGATTCCTCCCGTGTGCCAGGCTTTGGTCTGACCTCGAAGTGCACCCCCTTTCAGTCTCTTTCAGTACTCTCCCCCTGTTCCTTCATGTTCCCACCACACCTGCGCCCATGAAATCTCTTTTTACTAACAGTATAAATTAGGTGTCAGTGAGAAAACCTATGCCCGATTTAGGTTTTGGCCTTCGATAGTCTCCAGTAAGATTCAACAAATTTTCTTCCCTATGAGTTAAGCCACAACAAAGTCAACAATCAGTTGTGGAGGCTGGGAATACGCACATCAACCACCAAGGACCACACAGTGAAAACCCCAATGAAATGTTAGCTATGAGAAGAGCAGATGGGTGGGAAGACATTCTGGAAGGAGCTCAGCCGTACACCTAGGTGATGGACGGGAGCATCCGGCAGACCTGCCATCTACTTCGCCGTCACCAAGACCTAATAAACGTTCCTAACTTGGTCAGTTCTCAGAGACATAATGGCTTACCGAACAACTTTCAGGACAAGTCAGAGCACCTGGCACACACGGCAGCTGTGAGGAGGCCCTAAGGATGCGTCTACTCACCGATCACGCATGTGAGTGGGGGCTGTTCCTATTCTCAGGTATGGTGACAGCACTTACAAGCAGCCATGCAGACACTATCTTAGTAACGTAGTTGTTTATTCTTTCATTTGGACCGAAGAATCAAACAGATTTAAATTTAAATTAAACCCATTTCCATCCTAATCACTGAAATGTGTCCTCTGTGAGTCTGATATGTAGAATTTCCAAATAGGAAGAATTTCAGCATTCTAGTAAGAACTTTTTTTTTTAAATCCATGCCTTGGTAGAAAGGGAATGGGCAAAATTTCAGATCTGCAAAGGTAACAACAAATAACTAAATAGATAAATAAATAAATGGTTTAAAAATCATATAAGATCTTGGGACACCAAAACTTACAAAATTGAACTAGAAATAAACAGCCTTGCTAGTCTTTACTTGCCTTCCAAAAGGCAATACCTAGTATATACTCAAATATAAGATATTGAAAGAAGCAAGCAGGAAAAAAAAAGTAAGATACACAAGCAAGTAAAAATAAGGTACAAATTCCAAGCATTTGTAAATTATCACACACAAAGTTTGGGGAGATGGGTATGCTGAAGAAAAGGAAAATCATAAAAAAGAGAGGCACTAAGGGAAGAACCTATTTGCAAAGGAAGACGAGCAGACAGGATGCGAGAGAAGCCAGCCCCACAGAACCTGCAGAGTGGTGGAGGGCAAGCATCCAAACCGAAACACAGAGAAGGACTCGGGTCTGAAGACAATAAACAGAGCACCAGTGTCTAACGGAACAGCATGTAGTCAGCATAGGACACGCAACAGGAGCCTCGGTTGCAGCAGAAAGTGTTCAAAGAAGAGTAAAGTTATCCAATTTGGAGATAAAAGGCAATAAAATATTTGTAAAAGATCAATAATAAAAATGACAAATGACAGCTGATTTCTCAAATAAAAAGAAATAAGAAGGTAACTGTGAAAGTACATTTAAAGTGCGAAATAACTGCCAGCATGAAATTCTAGACTTATCATTTAAAAAAAAACCCACATTATTTATAAATTAAAGATGATTTGGTGTCAGTAAACCTGCAGGACAAGAAATGTGAAAGGGTGCACTGCAGGTTGAGAAGAAACACTGCCAGATGTACAGATAGCTGATCTGCCAGAATGGGTACAGAGCAGACTAAAGATGTGGGCTAATATTAATCATTGTTTTACTTAAATGTTTATACGTATCTTCTCTTCCTGTCCTTTTCTCTGCTTCTACTCCTTCCTCTCCTCTCCTTTCTCTCCTTCTCCCCCTCTCTCCCAACTACAATCCATCATAAGAAATTTAATCATCTCAAAAGCATTAGGTGTTAAAGGAATATGGATAACTCAATGTGGGTATCTATAATTGTTGCAGAACTAAAATATATGATAAAGTAATAAGACATACATCAGGAGGTAAAGAGAATTTCACCATTATAACTTGCAATACCTATGAAAGGTTAAATAGTTTTGTGACCGTAGAAGGATTCATTCCATGTGAATCGTGAAAGACGGTCTGGGAGTGTTCAGCTAGGAAGTAACTGAATAACAGAATTCTAGTAACTATACTGGAGATGTCAGGAGAGAAATAAGACAGTATTTTAATACATTGAAATTTATAAAATGTGGCTAAAGGAGTGTTAAAGAGAGAAATATACAGTCCTAAAATGTCCCTATTGGAAAAAACTGAGACCTACAGACTTAGCTTCTTCAAATGTTGAAAAACAGTCACTTGGAACTCAGTGTAAGGAGAAAATAGTGAAGGTCTAACCCATGAAATAGAAAAGAGAAAGAGAAGAGGATCATAACAAAGTAGAAGCAGCTGCTTTGAAACAATCTGCGAGCATCACGATTAGGAAGAGAGAGCTAGCATTCGGTCTATAGTCCAAATTTTAATTTCTTTCAAAAATCTTTTTTTCTCATAAAGCACACAGATTCTTAACTTATGACACAGAGTTTTATCCCCTAGGCTATTTTCCATATAAAATATTCACATATGCCCAAAACATTGTTGGAAAGGTATCTTGGTGATGATTTTATTCATGAGAAATTCAAGCAAAAATGAATCAATATAAGGAGTAATATTCACCCAGTATGACATTTAGCAATAAATGTTATCAAGCTCCTAATGAATGCAACTTCATGGGTGCATTACTATAACACTGTGCTAAGAAAGAGAAGTCAGAGCAAAATATTAGAAGTTAGTTTTTATATATTTATAACTATATTATTACTGTAGTTTACACATAAGTGAAGTTCTATATCTCAAAAAAGAAAAACATCTTATGATGAGAAAACTCAGATACACATTTGTCTTGACCTTGAGGGAATTTGAGGAGAATATTTAGATATTTTATAACTTGTGGTATAGCTAGGTACAGACATTTTTAAAAAGACGTGATGTCTTGGTTTGATTTCTGCTGCTTGGGAGGAAAGGGTTTACTTGGCTTACATGTCTGGTCATATCCATCAGTGAGAGAAGTCTGGGCACGAAGTCAAGGCAGAAACCTAGAGGAAGGAATTGAATCAGAAGCCATGGAGGAACTTACTGTTTGGCTCCCACAGCTTGCTCTGCTTGCTTTCATAGACAACCCAGGCCCACAGCCCAGGGGCAGCATCACCCATAGTGTTCCAGGCTCTTCACATCAACCGTCAATCAAGAAATGTTCCATAGACACTGCCACAGGCAAATGTAATGAGAGTAATTCTTTAATTGAGGTTCCCACTACGAAAGTGAGTCTAGTTTGTGTCAAGTTGACAAAACCAAACCATCATACACACTGGACATAATTCTACATCATACTATGACCAAAAAAATAAAAATAAAACCAAGTCAACAAAAACAAAAACTCTTTAAGAAAAATGTAATGCATTACTAAATGGCTTCCATCTGAGGAGTCTACCTTGATTTGGTATGACTGGCTATGAGTCCACCTTCAGTTGGGATGACTGGCTATGAGTCCACCTTCAGTTGGGATGACTGGCTATGAGTCCACCTTCAGTTGGGATGACTGGCTAGGAGTCTACCTTGAGTTGGGATGACTGGCTAGGAGTCTACCTTGAGCTGGCAATGACTGGCTAAGAGTCCACCTTGAGTTAGCAATGACTGGCTATGTATAGTTAAGCATTTTTTGTCACTCTTATAGAGAAATCAAACTGATATTTACTTGTGATTTAATCCCTACTGGCTAACTTCCATAGTGCTGGAAGTTTCTATGCATGCTTCCAGAAGGTCTTATCACAACGTTCCCAACTTTGTGAGCCTATAATGCCAAGTGGTCTGACACATATGCCCACTATTTCAATGCTGGCATGAATGTTCCAGGTGTAAGCTAACCATTTCCGGTGGCACTTAAAGCCTGCACCATAAGGAGGATTCATGCCTGATACTATTAACTGGGCCAAAACCCTATGGCCGGGCAGATCACATGAGCTAAAAAAGAATCCAAATCTTTTATTCTGTTAAATTGGCATAGCATTATTCTGCTCCTGAAGTACTTATCTATCCCTATACTCATAGGTAAATGTATCTTTCAACTCTCACCATGGGAACTTCTTTTTGCAACAGATGATGACATGAAGTCTCACCCATCTCCACCCTCGAAACCTTCACCCTGAAAAATTCCCCCCCTCCACAAGAAAGACTATATAAACCCTGTATCCTGTTCAGTTCTCTTCTGATTTTTGCCACAGAAGAGGCAGCCACCCTTTTGTTTTGTTTTTTATCCATCCCAATAAATCTTTTGTATGAGGTTTGTCGTGTGGTATGTGGTGTGACTTTGTGGGATTCCTTGGCTCCCAATTGCCATGATACCTTCCCATCTGAGCTGTAGGGCTTACAGTGGTGAGGCAGGCAGGAAATACCCACCTAGTCAGCCAGATTAGCTGAATCAACCCTTAATCAATGGAGTGATTGATGTCACACATCCCAGCTCTTTTCTGGAAGGGAAAAAGGAGGTTGGGGGGACAGGAGGAGTGGAGGGAGAGGAGGCTACAGGTGGGATACATTGTATGAAAGAAGAATAAATAAAAAGAAAAAAGAATAAAAAATAAAAGTAAGCTTTTAAAACAGTACATAGTAAATATCATTTAAAGATGTTTTCTATGTTATCCCTGAACATTAGAGCCCCACCTCTCTGGGAGTGGGGCTTAGTACAATGGATAATTGTTTTGTTTGGTGGTTTTCTGAACATCTTCTATAAAGTTTGCTCGCTATGTTTTGTGTAGTACGGTCTTCTGTTTTGTTAGCTTAGTGCCCAGGTATTGCTTCAGCCTTTGTGGGGTCACCACATGTATGCAAGTGTGTCAGTGTACACGCTCAATATCTATTTGGGCAGCTAACCTTGTCCTTCACTGGAAGTTTGAGGAGAGTCTCAAAGTCAGCTGAACCAAAGGTTTAGGACCTCTGTAGGTCTTTCCTGGTCTTGAACACAGCCCTGGGTTCACACAACGCCATGGCCTGTCATGCATGTAGCCTGCTGTATGTTGTCCATGCAGTTGTCCATCAACCAAATCACATGAAGCTTCTTGATTGCCTCCTAGTTTCCCGATAAATGCCTTTGGAGGAAAGCTTTTATACTGATCTTATTTTAGCAGAATTACTTTGGAATTCCACTTGGCATTACTTACTAAGATTTATTATGTGGTTAGCCTAGAAACTGGACATTCTTGTAATGCATAGTAAAAAAAAAAAGACAGCATGTTGAAGTATTGTTCAAAGGGCAAATGTTGGCAATAACAAAAACACCCAACAGAAGAATGAACTATTTTTGATGTACAAAGGAATACTTTATTACTCCAATAAAGATGCACACATCTTCATGGCATGATTTTAAGTTGAAGAACACTAGAGGAGAAAACATTAATACTATTCTATGTTTTTTAAGGACTAAAATGTCCAAAACTATCAAAATAAATAAGTAGGTAATTTCTGAAAGGGCAGTAGATTGCTATGCCTGGTTCAAAAAGCTAGGAATGAGGTGGTTGTGAGTGCACATTTGTTTGGCCAGCACAGTCTCGAGTCTGACGAATGTATGGATCATGGATAGCTTGTTATTCTCCTGCCTTTTGAATTTGGAAGTACTTCTTTTGGCTTTCAAAAAAGGATTTCTTTATTTTTAATTTATGTGTATTAATGTTTTATCTGTGTGTTTGCATGTGCATCATATGCATGTCTGATGTCCTCTGGGGTACAAACAGGACCTCAGATCTCCTGGGACTAAAGTAACGGGTGCTTAAGATGCTACTTAAGATGGAGCTGGGAACCGAACCCAGACCTTCTTAAAGAGCAGTTGTTGGTCTTAATGATCGAGCCATTTCTCTAGCCCCATCTTGTCTTTTCACACACATCAAATAATTCTAGCCATAAAATGAGGATACAGGCCATCTGCTTGTGCTACAGCACAGCTCCAATGTGACAGTTGGAAGAAAATAGAGGGTCGTGAAGTTGATAAACTTTATTAGCTCAATACAGGGTCTTAAAGGGTTGGTTGAATTCTTTAAGGCAGTATCCTACCAGGGGAATTTACTTCAAGGGTACTCAGTGAGCATGGGGGGTGTATGACAAGCAAACCAACTTTACTAGTTACTCAAAGAAGGGTTGTCAAAGCAACATCACATTGCAAAATATGTGCTCAAACATCAGAGACATCATCTGCCACGCAATCAGATAGTTTGACTTTTTGTCGTCATTTCTGAATAAATTGGGCAGGCAGCTCAAAATGTCGTCAAAGTAGATTGCTACAGGAATTCTTAAGAGATTCTTACTGTGTATTTATTTAATGAGCTGAGCAAGTATTACCATTTAGAGATATTTCTATATTCCACGTGTACTTTTTATAATGCCCTACAGAATCTCATTTTGAGATAATTACTCTTCTGGTACACCAAAAATTCCAACATTTTCAGAGTGTCTGTCCCTTGGTACCAGAAACCTATGTGAGGAATTATGTGTATATGTTGTTAAAAACCCAGAAAGCTTGAAATGTCTCATAATTTCTATTCCACTCTGCTGATTATTTCCATTTTGTACTAAAAATATACCAATTTACAGCGATAGTTTGCTACACGTGTTCTACTTGAATGTCACTTTGAAGCCTTTCCCCTCTGCTGGATTCATTCTTGCAATTCTTCTGCTTTATTAGTTTCTCCAGTGCAATCCAGGCAAAAAGGGACAGACCCCTCAGCAGTGAGGAAGACAGGACAGGCAAGGTCAGATGCAGCTCCTGGGTGGACCCAGGTTATCTTACTTGGTTGTTTCTCTTCTATAGTATGTTCGAATCAGTTTTCCATCCTTTGTGATCCCCTTGATCTCCCTCTGGCTCATCTCTTAGTTCCTAATATATTCAGCCCCACTATTCTTCAAGAAAGCTCTAAATTTTTTTTATATATTTTCCAAAATAAAGTAGCACTCTCTTAAAAGATGTAATATTATGCTACACCAGTGGTATTTTATTAAAGTTTAGACTTTCTAGGAAAATGGGCAAAACGTGTGAGAACTGAACATAGACAGAAAATTACAAAAAAACAGGGTTTTTAATTGTTTTTATTTTCTTTTGGTATTTATTACCAAGGTATTGTTTACCAGGGTCCTAAATTTCCTGACCCCATTTCCTTCTTGGGTCAAAATGTAGTGGACCCAGAAGACGTGGGCAGCAACACCCTGAGTCAGCAGGTCCTCCAGGCTGGAAAATGGTGTGGAGACAAGTGAAATGGAATGACCATCTGGTTGACCAGGGGTTCACAAGGGTGGCTCTAGCTTAGTTTTTGGAATTCTCACTGTGGCTACAAATCATTTTTGGTTTTTATGTTTCCAATGTAATTTCCCTGTCCCCAAATCAGTAACTGCCAGGGGTTCATTTGTGGTGTCAACATGGAATCAGTTCCTATTATGGTACTATCTTGGATTTTCTTTCTTGACCCTCAGAAAGAAGAGTTAACTCCAAAATCTGAAGCATTCGCCAAAGCCAGGTGAACTTAGGTTTGTGATATTTGCTTAGTTTGCTTATTTCATACTTGAGACTGAATTCTGCTTTTCTCGTTTACAAACCTCTCAGAGTCAGTGTCTGCGGTGTGGACAACGTTTAACCTCTTCAGCCCTGCTTGGCGATTGGTCAGGAAAGATGCCCAGAGAAGCCACACAATGCTGCACAGGGTACTGGGATAGCAGAGCCCTTTTTTCTACCAACCAAGCCTGCTGACTGTTTAGCAAAGCGGAGAAAAAGCATCTGCAGGAATTCTTGCTCTTAACATAAATAGCCCGTGTTAGTACAGCTGGTGGCCAGCATGTCCGCAGGACACTGTCCACAGCTTATTTGTAACTGATCATCTGAAAGGACTACCTGCTTAAAATGGAATTAAGTTTCTGTTTCATTCTCTTCATTCATAAATTTGTGAATTCCGCAGAGCCCAAGTAAGAACAGTCATGATTTTCTTGACTGTCTGCATTCCAGTTAAGAAGGCTTCTAGATTATCAATGAAATTGTCTGAAACTAAAAGCAATTAGGAACTGTGAATGCTAACACAGAAATTTCTTTTGACATCAAGAGTGGGCATGGCAACAAAGCAACCATAAAAACTGGAATATGTAGCCATGGTATTATTGCTTGCCATGTGAGTCCTTTTGAAAACAAGATTCTCAAATATTCTTTAGAGATGTCCACTTATCATAATTTATGACATCATCAAATAAAAGTAATTATCCCGAAGGAATTACAGGGGACAGCAAAACCTGCCCAGAAAGCAGAATCCCTCTGACCTTTTAATTTATCATTTGCAAAGATAAGGCCTGAAAATTAAGCATTGTTTTTATTAACGGCCCCATTAGTCTCCGATGAGCAGTTAGTGTCCCCAGGCTCAGTCTTGTCAAACACACACAGACATTTCTTTAAAAACAACAAAACCCTAGAACCTACCACATCCAGAGCTTATTTCTATAAATTCTGACTTCTCAGAAAGATGACACCACAGTTTTCAGGACCACCCTACATTCTTCAATCACCAGATTCAGGTATAATTTGAATAAAATTTTCATTTAACCCTAAGAATAGCCATTCTATTTGGACTTTATCTTAGATTCACAAAACTCCCAGTGTATATATTGCTGGTCAGGGTAATTTCCCTCAAGCCTCACAACTGCTAAAAATACCAGACCAATCACCGTCCCAGATCACGTTATGAAGTGTGTGAACTAGTGCATTAAAAACTGTGTTAGCACCAACCAGGTTTATTGGGGTAGCTACATTCAAGACACACATGGCATACCTTTAAATAGCACTGTTAAAATAGCAAATAAAATGTCAATGTCTGTCAGGTCTCTGGTTTTTATAAATTGTTTAGACTGGAGACATTGGGGTTTGGACATTGTTCTTTTCATATGATGTAAAAAGAAGAGACCATAGAAAGAGAAGAACAATAAAGCATAGCTCATGTTTGAAGTTCTTTCATGGAAAAACATACTTCGGTTCATTACCCATCCAATCAACAATTTCCTCCCAATCCTTCCGTCTGTGTTGACTTTCTCCCCCTCCTCTCTCTGGGTGGTATTCTGAACTTACACACACTACTCAGGAACTCTAGTTCCTAAGTCACTTCAAAAGAGAATGCTGGTAGAGCATCACAGATCTCTCTCTCTCTCTCTCTCCCTCCCCCCCCCACACACATACACACAGCACACAAACACCACACTCACACACACACACGCCCCACATCATATTTTTAATATGGACCACAATTTTGCTCACCGTGACTATGGTCTTACAAATACACTATTGTGCTCTGACTACAGAACATTTCAGAGAGGAGTAAGACTCTTCAAGCAGGACAGCAACCACCTCCTTACAGAGGAGTTCTGCTCACACCTTAGTGACCATCTCCTCACCCTCCTCCCTCCATCTCTTCCCTTTATTAACACACTACACCCGCCACATCCCCCAAAACAACAACATCTCTGTTTCAGTGTCTTCTCTGGATTTCCCACACTTAATGCAACCCAGACCTCACCTTCAGCTCTCCTGAGGCCACTTTGGAAGCCAGCTCAATGACACAGCCAACAGCCATGCGTGCAGCACCGGACGAGTACAGCTCGTTCCAAATGGTGTCACTGTCCACCTGAGCAAACAGTCAGCAGGGGCCAAAGAAGGAAAGAAAAGGAAAAGAGAAGAGAAGGGTGAGAAGAGGGTGGGGTGGGAGGAGGGGAAGAGAAAGCAAATCCATGAGGAAGGGCTGGCAGACTAACAGCTAAGTGCAATAACATTAGTCTGCAGTCCTGGCCAGCTGAAAAGACCTTCTGGACACGGCTTTGCATATACTTTTTCTCTGCACTGACTTCTCCAATGGAAACACATTCCTGCCATGCCTCACTGCCATTCCCTGTTTAGATTTCTCATTACAAACAGCATTACACAGGCCGGATCTGGCTTAGGTACAGGCCTGCTAGAAACCAGGCCCCATCAGTAGGTAGAGCGAAAACCAAGAGCACTTAGCTAGAAATAAAAATCGGATTTGCAAGTGCTGGAGAAAGAAAACGCCATTCTGACTGCAGGTTTGTCGGGAGCCAAAGACAAGGTTCAGGCAGGTAGCAGTAGCAGGCCATGAAGAGGAAGGAGCAATGGTGGCTCAGCCCCCAGAACGGAAGGGACTCCTCGACCTCCCACTTAGAGGGATTTGATTTACAAAGGGCTTCCTTCTTCTTGGACAGGTACCATTCTGAGGCTGGTTTCAGTGCACACTGCTTCTGAGCTAGAGCACTATTTGTGCACTAGGGAACTAGCATGCCTTTAGAAAATGCCGCTGGTTCTTTTCCATGCACACACTAAGAATGCGTACATTAAGAATATTAAACATACAGTAGTAGTTGTTTTAATTATAATGTGTGTCCCACATCTTACGTATCAGGTATTTCAAATATTGAAATGTCAGTATCAAATGACGGGCAGCTCTGATATCAGATTTCAGAGTGTGTAAACCATGTGAAGTGTTAATAAATGAGATTAAATGTTTGTGGATGCAAATATCAAGCCTTTTCAAATGGGCCAGAGAGGGTTTCCTGCTCAAAACAAGATTTGGTTTTAAAAAGTTGAGAATAAATCTAAGGCCAAGTAACATGGGAAAATGAAATTGATAAAAACAAGACATACTTGCAAAACCCTAACTGGTTTCATGAGTCATGTCACATGTCTATTCATTTCTCGTGCAATCACGATTAACTCTAATCATGGCAAGCTGTCAACAATAGAATCAATAACACATCGCATTGATGTCTGGGAGTCCTGGGCACACGGGTGCTCGATGGATGCTTGAGTTCTGACCCTTATCCAAACAACTGTGACCCCAAGTTGTCAATAAGAAATAAAAAAGTATGAGAGCTATATAACCATGCAGACAAACACAGATAGACACACAGAAAACATGCATCCAGACATGAGAACTATATAACAATGCAAACAAACACAGACAGACACACAGAAAACAAATCTAAACAGAGTGGCTGTGAGGAGAGAAGTTTTTCAAGCCCATCTGCTAGGGGAGACCTCGTAGCTTTGTTATTAAACCTGGGCTACACTGAGCCAATGATTAAATTCTCTGTGCCCTTATTTGCTTATCCATGAAACCATCTTGAGTATCATCAGAGGTTAACAGCACGAACTGTTCTCCCAGAGGCTCTGATCTAGGTTCAGTAACCACATGGCACATCTTCATGCAAACAAAAAAATAGTCTAGAATATTATGTGTATGGTTGCTCCGAGGCTGAATGAGGAGGTGAAAAGCAAAGCCCTGGGAAACACTTCATGAACCGCTGTTGATTGGCGCCATATAGCATAGAATCAGCTTTTTACATCACTAAGCACCTACTGTAACCATAGTAGAGTCTAAATGCATGGGAGCTTGACCTGAGAAGTTAAAGGCTTATCGCTGGCTGAATCCACAGTAGCCAGACTGGACTGAATAACCACGTAGATTCTAAGCACCTTGACGGGTCAGTTTGGAACAATCAGGCATCACTCATTTCTATAAATTCTTAAGGCAGTTGGAAATTTCCTTCTAAAAATGTTAAATACTCCATCGGGTTTGAAGTATTAGATGTTGCTGGGCAGTGTTGGCAGCACACGTATTTAATCCCAGCACTCGGGAGGCAGAGGCAAGCAATCTCTGTGAGTTCAAGGCCAGCCTAGTCAACAGAGTGTGTTCCAGGACAGGCAGAGGTACATAGAGAAACCCTGTCATGAAAGAAAAAAAAAGGGGGTGAAGGAGAAAATGAAATATTATGTTTTATTTCACCTGAAGACTAAAAGGCTTTGGTTCCCACAGATACTTTCGTGTGTGTGAAATCCACCTGCGTGTTCACACACCTTCTGCTTTCTGGAAGTATTCTGTGTTGATAAACAGTCTGGGCCTGTACAATTAGTAGTAATGCATAAAACAGTAGTGGTGACAGTGTGATTTAGATGTGGCTAACATCTGTTTAATATCCAATATGAGTTGTTATTTGGGGATATTTTTTTTTGTAGTAAAGATATAGTTATTGTTCTCAAAGTCTGGTCAATGGATTCTTGAGATTTTTATGGCTTATATCCAAAGTTTTGCTTATCCCCAAACACATCCTCTTTTAGGAATCCATGGGATTTCTCATATGTTCATTTATTCATATGTAACTACGCAGGATACTTATGTAAGAACTGCTCGAATGTCTGTGTTATGTACAGTTTATAATTAGGTGATAAAAATGAGCAAGGTTTGCAGAGATCATCTGATCAATGGCGTCTAGATTTATGAGTAGGTTTCTTTCCCTCAGTGACTCAGCTGTGACAACATGTCACAGGCAGGGTAATTTGCACAGCACAAGTGCATTGGACACAGTTAGCTTTGGCCTGCAGATGACTTTCTGTTCTCACACAGCTTTCCCTTGTTCTCAGGGTCTAATGCTTAGAAGGCCACTTGTCCTATTAGACAAGGAACCCACTTTTCTAATTTCATTTACTATTAATTATTTTCTAAATGCTTATTAAGTACTATCATGGGTTTTGGATTCACTGTAATAGTTTTGGAAGAGTTTTAGGGATATCAAGGCTCTATCCCCAAAAGTTTGTTTACCAGTCCATTTACAAACACACTCCCAAGACGCTATGCTTCCAAATGGTGTTTCAGGATCAACTTAGCTACGAAACACACCTCACCTGTATTTCCACATCTTACAAAACCTCCCGCAGAATAGTTAGACCAAATAAAGTGGAAAAGAGAATGTCATATTGTAAAGACAAGCTAGAGGAACTAGACCAATTGAAGAAAATGTTAAATACATCCCTCCCAAAGAATCCAAGGGAACATACAGGAACTCTAGGATGCTATAAAAGACAGAACCGAAAACAATAGGTATAAGAGGAGAAGAAGGGGAGGGGGGGAAGAGAAGGAGGATCAATGTGAAGGCAAAAAATAAAAAAATAAAATTAAAAATTACTTACAAAAGAAATCATAGAAAAAAAACTTTCCCAACCTAAGAAAAGATTTACTTATCAAGTGTCAGGATGCATACAGAACACTCAAAGACAAGACCGGGAAAAACTCCCTAAGTTGTCTAACCAGCAAAACAATAAATAATACAGGGAACAAAGAAAGGATATTGAGAGCTGAGAAAGGAAGAACTGGGGGTACGGAATGGAAACCCATCATAATAACAGCTGGGTTCTCAACGGAGATGATGAAAATCACGAGGTATTAGACCAATGTTCTACAACTTATAGAAGACTACAGTTGACAGTCCAGACTACTATACCCAGGATAACATTACGTCACAACTGAAAGAGAAAGAAGCAATTTACACGATATGAACATATTAAAAAGCAACAAGAAGAATTAAAAGGGTTTTCTTAATTTAATTTTCATTTAAAGGAAGAACTCAACAAGATATCACAATCCTAAACACACATTCACTGAAGCAGGAGTGCCCAACTTCATAAAGACACAGACAAACCCCAACACAGTAAGAGTGGGTGATTTCAATCCCAACTCTCATCAATGGACATGTCATCTGCTATTAAAACTAAGTCGAGGAACACTGCAGTTAGATGACATCATAAATCAAATAGGTATCTATAGAACACACACATATATAAAACAGGTATCTATAGAACAACCCACCCTAACACTAAAGGATATGCGTACTTGTCAGCAACCCAGGGAACTTTCTCCAAAATATATTACCTATTAAAACACAAAGCAAGTCTTGATATAGAAAAATCGATATCATGTCTTGTATCCTATGTAGCCACTACGGAATAATGATGGTCTCAACAACAGCAAAGAGGATAAAAGGGACACAGACTCATCGAAGCTGAGCAACACACTACTGAATCCAAACTTGGTGAAGGAAGAAATCAAAAAGGAAAATTTAAAATTCATAGGATTTAACACAGCATACCCCAATCTATGGGGCACAGTGAAGGAAGTTCCAAAAGGAAAGTGTATAGCGCTATGTGCCAACATAAAATATTATAACATATCTCATATTAATAACTTAATAAAACATATGAAGTCCTTAATAAACAAGAAAACCCAACAGCCCAAAAGTACATGGGAAGAAATAGTTAAAATCAGGCTGAAATTAATAAAACAACAATGAAAAACTTACAAAGAATCAATGAAACAAAGACTTGGTTATTTGAAAAGACCAACAAGATTGATAAGTTCTTGCTTAAACTAACTGAAAGAGGATTCAAAATAACAAAATTCAAGAGAAAAAAAGAGAGATTACAATGGACACTGAAGAAACTCAGAAAATCAAAAAACATACCTTAAAAAACTTATAATCCATCAAACTGGAAAATCTTAAAAAAATCAATCAATTTCTAGATAATATACACTGTACTAAAGTTAAATTCAGATGAAGTAAATAATTGGAATAGACTCATGACATCTAGCTAGATAGAAACAGTAATTAATTTTAAAGGGCCAGATGGATTTGGTGCAAAATTCTACCAGACCTTCAAAGAAGACCACCAACAGCTCTCAAATTACTCTAGAAGTATCCTGATATGAAATTAACACACAGCTGGGTGGTGATGTTGCACACCTTTAATCTCAGCACTAGGGAGGCAGAGGCAGGCAGATCTCTGTGTGTTCAAGGCCAACCTGGTCGACAAGAACTAGTTATAAGATAGCTAGGGCTGTTGCCCTGAGAAACTCTACCTCAAAAAAACAATAAAATAAAATAAAATATGGGCTGTTGAGATGGCTCAGAGGTTAAGAGCACTGGCTGCTCTTCCAAAGGTCCTGAGTTCAATTCCCAGCAACCACATGGTGGCTCACAACCATCCAAGATGAAATCTGGCTCCCTCTTCCGGCCTGCAGGCATATAGAACACTGTATACATAATAAATAAATCTTAAAAAATAAAATAAAATAAAATTAACATACAACAATTGGTGGTCCTTTTATAACAAATGGCAAAACATCTAGAAAGAAATCAAAGAAATAAAACCATTCAAAAACACCTTGAAATACTTTAGAATAACTGTAACCAAGAAAATAAAAGTATTTGTACAAAGAACAGTTTTTGGACATTAAAAGAGAAGAAAATTAATTGAAGGAGATACCAGAAGATGAAAAGAATTCAGTGTTCATGGATTGGTCAGATTAAATTTGTGAAAATAGCCACCCCACCAAAAACAATCTAGATGCAATGAAATCTCCATCACAATTCCAAGGCAATTCTTTACAGAAATGAAGAAAAAAATCTTAAATTTCATATGGAAATACAAAAGACTCAGGATGTCCAAACAATCCTCACAAACCACAATAACAACAACAAGAACAGATCTGCTGCAGGCATCACTGCCCCGGATGTCTGGTTATACTTTGGAACGACAGCGATACGAACAGCATGGGACCAACACTGACGCAGACTCTGTGACCAGTGAACTAGAATTGATGGCCCATATGCAAATCCATGCTCCTACAGTCCACTTAATTTTTGACAAAGAGTCCAACAATATATAGGTGAAGAGAGTATCCTCAACCAATTGTGTTGGCCAAACTGATGACATCATTTAGAAGATGGAGGTCTGATCTTTATCTTTTGCCCACTGTGCAAACTCCACGTGGATCAAGGAGTGGACACCCTGCGCCTATGTTTAAAACCATTGGCTGAGGGAAGTCTTTTCTCAACAGGACCCTAACAGTGCAGGCATTAGGACCAAAAATAAATGGCACTTCGTTAAGCTAAATTGTTTTTACAGAGAAAAGAACACTATTACTTGAGAGAAAAGGCAGAATTTGAAGTAAATCTTAACAGCAATGCATATGACAAAGGATTAATATCTAGAATATACAAATACCTCAAATAATAAACATTGAGATAACAAACAACTCAATTAAAATGGGGCATAGAACAAAACAGTTCTTGAAAGATTATATACAAGCCGGATGGTGGGTGGCACTCGGTAAGCAGAGGCAAGTGGATTTTTGAGTTTGAGGCTAGCCTGGTCTACAGAGTGAGTTCCAAGATAGCCTGAAGATGCACAGAGAAATCTTGTATCAAACAGAAAAAAAAAAAGAGATGAAATATAAATGACTGAGAAACATCTTTTAAATGTATAACATCCTAACCATTAAGGGAATGCAAATTAAAACTATTTTGAAATTTAATCTTTAGAAAGGCTCCAAAGCCATGACCAGGCTGGTTCCACAGGTATCACTTATGCTCAGGGTGAGGATGAATGATCTCAGATCAGATGGTGTCTGTGTGCTGTCTAAAAGGACAGAGGCTATTGAGTTCCAAATAATGTTTATTTTAAGGGATGGATGGCATGGTGTTTTAATAGAAGTCCTAGTTGCTATACGGTTAGAGGCAACATTTTAATTATTAATAATGGTAAGAATCAACTTTTTAAAAGTCCCAGGGCATGCTAAACCAAACTTATCTGTGCTAAATATTTGTGCTCTTTATCTATATTCAGGTATTCATTGATTTATCTATTTCACAGTGCTGGGGATAGACCCAGAAATATAGTACATGCTGGGCAAACCTTCTACCACCTAGGTATTGTTACCCCAACCATTGGAGGGCCACACTTTATACAAAGTTTAAAAGCTCCAAAGTGAAGAAGGCAAAACCACGGCTCATATGAACTAACCGGGCTGCTTCCTGTGTAGCTGAGATCAAAGCTTAGCCCAGGAGACTCCTCAGGGTAGGGCATTTGGGAGGCTGACCTCCGAGTTCAGGAGGTGTGCTCATGATTCCAGACCCTGTATCACGGCTGCCACTAGAGAACAGCGGGTTGGACAGAATGAAAAATAATTAGGGCTTTTATTCCGTTCTTATTTTGTCATCTAACCTCATCCTTAGTCATTAGAAATTATCTTTTATAAAAGTATTGCTGCATGACAGATGGGAAATATAACATGAGTTAATCCATGTCTTTCAAGTTGCAATGGCTGGAGAGGCCTTGATTTCACAGAAAAGGACTTTCCTTCCAAACTGAACAAAGAAGGAATCTTATCTGAGTAAAAAGGACACAAAACAATGCAAATCAGGACTATGAGAAATGCACTTGAAGTATTTATATTTGTAATAACTTATAAATAGTCATTTTACTGAAATGTATAGGAGAGAATGGTTGCTAATACCGTGTCTAGTCACATATGAAGAATTTGTATCTAGTGGTTTCCAAATCCTAGGACTAGAAGAAATGAATGTCAAATATACTTTTACAAATAATTGCAGGGCATCCTCCCTATTCCCTTCTAGTGGTAGCATGCTAAAATACTGTTCTCCACATAGATCAACGAGACCTCAGGTTCTGTATTGACATGAATGGTAGGCACCTTAAGGACCAATCCTCCCATTCTCAGATTACTTAAACATTGGCAAATTCATTAAATAATAGAAACTCCAAGAAAAATGAAAGCGACACCACCCCCATCAGAATAGCTTTGAATTCATCAGAGCACACAGTGTGTTTCAGAAAGGGTGATGGAACACAGCACCAGTAAGCGCCCAGTAAACATTAACTCAAACAGAAAAGAAGGAAAGGAAAAAAGGAAGGAAGGAAGGAAGGAAGGAAGGAAGGAAGGAAGGAAGGAAGGAAGGAAGGAAGGAAGAGAGAAGGGATGAGAGAGAGAGAGAGAGAGAGAGAGAGAGAGAGAGAGAGAGAGAGAGAGAGAGAGAGAGAGAGAGAGAGAAGGAAAGCTGGGGGGGTTGGTTCTAACATTACTTTCTATTCAGCAGCACATCAAAGAACAAGAATCATCTGTGATGATGCTGGAAGCCAGAAACTCCCTCCAATCAGCGAGCTCCATGTTTAAGCAACATATGGATCTAGTTCAGCCGGAGTTTCCTGAATGAATATGGGCCTTTGCGGGCTTTCCAAGCACATGGAGCAGTGCTCCGTCACTGGCACTGGAAACAAAGCTAATGGCCTGCAAAGCCGCACGTGATAGAGATTAAGCTACCTGTCCTGAATGGATGTGATGGTATTTAAACTGGAGAGGGAATGACTTAGAGGAAAAGGAATTTAGGCACCGGCTCCTTTGTAGGATCTGAACGTGGCCAGTTGATTTCTTTTGGAAATAGTTCCAGAGCTAAATATAATACTACTGTGCCCATTAAGAAAATGGGTTTCCTATGAGGTGGGCATGTGGCACATGACAGTTGCTGCGATGTCTTGAACATTTCACCCTGCAAGCTGGTCACTGAAGCCCCTCTCCTGGCACTAAGCAGTTTAGTGAGCATTTGCTATTATTGTGCTGGGCTCCTAAGGCCGTGGGCATGCCTGAATAATTGAGTTTAAGCTTAAATAATGATCAGATGCCCTGGGAGACCCCCTGACAGACACCAGACTCAACAATGAAGCAGAGGTTTTTCATCACGGCACAGACTCTGCCTTTGGAAGCATGCTATAGAATCGTTAGTGGCAAATGCAATTAAGGGCATTTTGAAGTTTGCATTCTCCCAGGTAGTGCACTTATTTTAAAGCAGCCGTCTACTGTGAGTCAACTGTTTCTGTATGGAGCATTCTGGTTTGGTAATATAGAAAACAAATCCAGTGTTTTCAGATTGTTAAAATAATTCTTACTTTGTTTAACATAAAATACTGTGTTTTTATATTTTTGACTAGCTTATTCTGTTTTAAGCAAGCCCTATATGCTGAGTAAGCTGAGAGCTACAAGTCAAATTTCTTTTTCTTAAAATAATATTTTGTTTCATTTAAAGGGTATTTGAGAATATTAATATTTTTTTCTATTCTGAACCCATCACTCTTAGAGCTAGATCCAGAAATGCTAATCTTTTATTTCGGGCCATGGACACAGAAGGGGTGGCAGTAGAGAGTCCACAGAAAGGTGATGGAGGAAGGTCATTGGCTAATAAAGAAATTGCCTTGGCCCATTTGATTGGCCAGCCTTTAGGTGGGTGGAGTAAACAGAATAGAATGCTGGGAGGAAGAGGAAGTGAGCTCAGATGCAGAGCAGCTCCTCTCAGAGACAGACGCAAAGCAGCTCATCATCAGGGCAGACACGATGAAGCTGCCACCCAGGATGGACATAGGCTAGAATCTTCCCGGTAAGTGCACCTTGGGGTGCTACACACATTATTAGAAATGGGCTAGTCCAGCTGCGAGAGTTAGCCGAGAAGAGGCTAGATATAATGGGCCAAGCAGTGTTTAAAAGAATACAGTTTGTGTGTTGTTATTTCGGGGCATAACCTAGCCAGGCAACCAGGAGCTGGGGCGGCAGGAACAGAGCCCGCAGCTCCCACAACAGAAAGGAAAATCTAACTTCTTAGCAGATTCAGTGGACGTGGGTGTGTCAGATGGATCATCCCATAAATAGATTCGCCAGCATCTCACACGTCCATGTTGATACTGCGGCACCCCCGCGTATGTGCTTTACCTGTTTTAACACTGAGGTGCGTGACTAGTTTCTGCTGGAAGAGGAGAAGCTGAACCTTAGAGAATTTAGGCAACTTGAACATAAATAGTTAATAAATTGCTGGGATTGTACCTAAGTCTGCCTTGGTCATCAATCATATTGGCTGAATCGTGACCTCCTCCCTGACATTGAAGTCCTTATTGTGTCCGCATTTGGAGACAAGGTCTTTCAAAGTCCCATAAGGTTGGATGTATTATAAGGGTGTATTGCAAAATAATGGATTTCTTTATAAGGGAAAGAGATACAGGAAGCATACTTATGAACAATCGGAAGACCAGGGCAGGAGCCTTTGAAAAGTTAGACGCACCCACACTCTGATCTTGGATTTCTCTCCACCTATGAAGAAATAGCTTTCTGCTTAAGTTGCCCAGTCGCTAGTATTTTGTTTTGGCAACATTAGCTGGACTAATAGGAAGGTGAACTTCACATCTGGTCTATACATGTTTGCTGCACAACATCCCTATTAATAATACACCATGACGCTGATGGAAAATGCCCTAAGCCTGGGACGGTGGTTGGCTTCTAACCACATCTCAAGGATGAGACACATAAGAGAGATTCTCTCAGTTGTGCTAAGATAATGAACTGATGGATATGAGCAGTGATCTTATGCTCACACTTCTATGGTCAAGATTTCACTGCAGATAAGAACCTACAATGTATTATTAAAGGTCTTCCCCACACCCTCCCCCCCCCCGCCCTCTGGTTCAGGTCCTGTAATACGTTTGTGATTTAATGAAGAGCTTCCCTCTCTTCTGCAGTTAGTACATTCCAGGACTTCAACTCCCACTTGCCCATGCTTTGGGCTTCACTTTATGCGTCCTGTGACATTGGGTCTTCACTAAACCACCTACACTGTACAGTGCCTGCATATCTGGACATTCTATGGCCATGGACTTCCTTGACTTCCATAGAAATTTCTCTCTCCAGTATCTATTTTCCAAAAGGAGATAGATTGTATACAGCACAAGACAACTAAGTCCCTAGTTATGAGATAGTGGGACTCTGTTATCTGATCTCTGAAGAAGAAACAAAAGAATCTTTAGAAAACCTCAATTTCAAATGCGGGCAATGGCCACGCCCTGTGTGATACCCAGGGAAGATCACTGTTCACCTCTCACTGGACATCTTCGGCAAAGAACCCAGGCCTAGAGAAGTTAAACAGTGTGCAGCTACTCTCAGAATCCTGACACTCAGGGCAGGGACCCTGCTTGGGTAGCGCAGACATTACCCGTACACACTGTGAGACGTGCAGACTGTCTGGTCCCACCCGGTCCTCACTGTGAAGTTAGAGATGCACCTGAAGTACTGGCCATCAGGGCTTTGGATCCAAGTTTAGTAATTAGTAAATCAAAGCCCCTGTGCTTCTGTGTCCTCACTGACGTTTCTGAAGGTAAAGCCTACCAGTTATGGCCCTGGATTAGCACCCTATGGCGTCACGGTTTTCACGGCAGACCATCTACTGTTTCAGCAACCACGTCAGATCGCAAGGGTACAAGCCGGGCCTCCCAGGGCACACACACGCGTTTGCTCCCCAAAGCCACTGGACTATTTCATGGGGATGGGGTGGAGGTATACTAACCCTCAGGGAGGGTCGTGTAATAAGGGAGGCTTCTTGGATTCTATTGGGTAGATGCAGAAACTGAAACTCGGATCAATAATTGGCAGAGGCTTTGTATGGCCAAATTTTTAGAATTGCAGATTGAAAGAAGACATCTTAACATCATCATCAAACTATTCAGGAACCATTCTGCAGTGACTTTGCCATTCTCTAAAACCCCGCAAGACCTCTTTGATTCAAAGTGACTGTCATTTATTTCCTCCTGTGGGATGGCGCTGGGACTCATAATTCTCATGTTCCTTGTTGTGCTCTTCCTCCATCATCTCTACAGCCTGTAATGATGTGTATGCTCGCTTCTCTCATGATGCAAAACAGACGTGTACATAGTCATGTCATGTTCTGTTGACACCCCGAGACTCTTGAAATGGAGCTGAGATAGATTCGTGATGACAACAGGCAGACAAACCCACATACGTTCTCTCTTCTCCTCAACTCTAGGAGGAGACATGACTGACAGCCCACTCCTGTGGGATCACTTGTAGGCTGTAATGCCCACACCTTAGCTTCTTTAGTCATGGAGAGATGAAAAATAAACAGAGCGGCTATGGGGAAGACCTCAGGTTCCCGGTAAAAGCATGGATATGATGAATGAACACTGTGACTGATATTCCATATGGAAAGAAGTCATGAACTTCGTGTCACCACCGGGAGTCAAGGGGAATGCTGACAGCCTTAACACGCAACCGCAACCATTCCCAGTATGACCAACTGCTTTCTGGAAGATTCACGGATCTCGCAGGTGTGAATTCTAGTTACTCATCCTCTTCAGCAAAGTATCCCTTTGCTCTTTAGTTGCCAGAAATAAAGGACAGAGTGTGTTTGCTTTAGCAGTGGGGCTGTATCTCGACACTTGAAGGATGCTTACTTAAAGATACTGATGCACTCATAAGTGTGTCAAATAGTATACAGATTCTATAGGTTAAAAGGGCCAGGCCAGCAATCTGAGCATCCTGTTGTTGTTACACATAGTTTCAGTGAGTACTCATCCGTCCTGTTAGAACTGAGTAAGAAATAGAGCCAAGAAACACTGTTCTATGATTTACTTACCACTTCATTTTCATCTGAAGTATATACCATGTAAGGAGTACTTCATAATACACTAATCCTGTATTCATCAGATGGCAAATGTTATAACCCTGTTTCTACAGAGAGCAGCTTAATAAAATTAAGCTGACTCAGTAGGTGTGTGGAATGAGATTTCCTTTGCATTATCTCAGTGGTTTGGTCCAAGGCGTAGATTTCCCAGAGACATGCTTTCTACTGACATGAAATCCTTTTAACCCTAACCCATGGGAACTAGATTTAACCCTTCATAGGAGTTTTAATAAAGAAGAAAATGCTTTTGGTAAAAGAAGAAATTATATTTTTTTCCTTGTGGTTTGGGGTGTTTTGATTCCATACCTGACTGGTGACAGTCATATGAGGTTAAATCACAGCCCACCTCTATTCCAATAACCCCTATTTGTGTGACTCAAGGAAGTGGCCTCTCTGAAGCGCAGTTTCTCTTCTATAGAATACAAAGTTTTCATGGCATCCTTAGGAACGAGATTCCCGGGCCTATTGTGCAGACTGAGAAGACTGACGTGGATTGTCATTGAACGCTTGCCTATGTACTTGCCATTTTCTTCTGTGAGGCTGTGGACCATCCCAATTTTTCCAACACTAATGTGACATGTTTCATCATCTTCTCTGTGGAGTCACTTCCTCTAAAACATCTTATCTGTCCCATTCTTGATGGATAATATCAGCACCAAAATCAGTCTTCTGGGCACAATTCCAAATGTGCCCAAAATGTACTGATAATGTATCAACACAGAATACGCTGAGGGTAAAGACTGGCATATGACAGCAAAAAGTATTCCTAAAATGCAGATATCATCACTTGTGTTCCATGGAACACGTTCCTATGATACAAAATTAGAAGTCATAAAATAAATATGGGGACGTCAGGAGCTGGACAGATGGCTCAGTAGTTAAGAGTACCTGCTGCCCTTGCAGAGAACCCGTTTCCAGCACTCATTTTGTGTGGCTCATAAATACCTGTAACTCCAGTCTCAGGTGACCCTACATTCTCTTCTGTCCCCCACAGTGCCTTCAATCCCAGCACTCCGGAGACAGAGATAGGGGATCTCTGTGATTTCAAGGCCAGCCTGATCTACAGAGCAAGTTCCAGGACAGGTTCCAAAGTTACACAGAGAAACCCATGTTGAGAATTAAGGGGAGGGTCATGAGATGGCATTTATTGGCCCATGTAGTAACCTAATGAAACCTACTCTCCAGCGTCTTGCAGCTCAGATATAAACGAGGAGGAAACAGACATAGATAAATGCGTCATAACAAAAATGCCAGCTGAGAAGCCACAAAAACACATGTACATCTTCTGTGGGACAATGGTTTTACCCTGTAAAGATTTGTTTCTTGTACTTGTTTAGTAAAATGCTGATTGGCCAGTAGCCAGGCAGGAAGTATAGGCAGGACAACCACGCAGGAAGTAGAGGTGGGGCAATGAGAATTCTGGGAAGAGGGAAGTTTCAGTCTGCAGTCATCACCCGACAGAGAGGAAGCAAGATGTGACTGCCTCGCCGAAAAAGGTACCAAGCCATAGGACTAACACAGACAAGAATTATGGGCTAATATAAGTTATAAGAGTTAATAAGAAGGCTGAGCTAATAGGCCAATCAGTTTACAATTAATATAGGCCTCTGTGTGTTTATTTGGGCCTGAATGACTGCGGGGCCAGGCAGACAGAAACCTCTGCCAACATGCAGATATGCTACATGAAAGTCATGTCAGACTTGAAAATGGGCAGATGCTAGAGGACGGTGCATAACTTTAGCTTGACAATTTAAATAATAAAGTATATAGAAATAATAGCCCCAGAGACTGGGAACCCCAACACACAGTCTCAGACATTGGGGTCACTCACACAGACCACATGTAAGTCCTAGACCTTTGAATGTCTAGATAAGTATATTTGCACCTAGGCTCTTCCTGTCATTCCTGGCCAGATCTTTGGAGATCTTAGGATTTCAAGGTGTGTTCATCACTCCTCCATACTGGCCTACTGCACCAAAATCCAGAAACTAAAAGGAAGTCTACCTACTCTGGGTTCTGGACAAAACAACCCTCCTATGGTTGTTTATGACTTCACAGTGAGGGTAGGCTAGCTCTCCCAGATGTCTGGGTAGTTGTGACTCTTTCCCGACCTTCTGAGTTCTCACTGCTTCTATACTATAAAATAGTGGTCTCTATTTTCTGGACTCCTCTGATGTGGGATTCCCGTATGTATGCTGTGAATATCATTGGTTAATAGAGGAATTGCTTTGGGCCTATAGCAGAGCTATAGGGGATCAGAGCTAGGCGGGAAAAACTAAACTGAATGCTGGGAGAAAGGAGACAGATGCCTGATGGAATTTTACCTGGTAAGCCACAGCCACATGGTGATACACAGACTAATGAGATGGGTTAAATTAATATGGAAGAGTTAGCCAATAAGAAGCTAGTACTAATAGGCCAAGCAGTAATTTAAATAATATGTGTGATTATTTCTGTGTGATTATTTCAGGGCTGAGCAGCCGGGAACTAACAAGCAGCCTTCCTACAACACTCCTCTTCAAGCCAGTCACTACAAATTCTGGGGCTCTCAGTCCAATTCTCACTTTTCCTATTCTAATTGTGAAAAGGTAGCACTTTCCCACTATCCTCCAGCCCAGTATTCTAACCACGCAAGACGCAACACCATGTTTGTTTACTTTCTCCCATAACAGTCTTCAGAAACACATACTCGCACACACAGGCTCACACAGAGATACACGTATACAAGCACACACACACACACACACAAAAATCATACACACAGTCACACACAGATACATCTGCACACAATACACACACAAACACAATATATAAATACATGTACACACTAACACAAAACACATACACATTTACACCCTCACACAACACACACATATACACACACTCATAACACACTCACATACTCACACAACACACGCACATGCTCACACAATACACACACACATACACACATATACACACACAATACACACATGCACACTTCAACTCATATATATCCATTGTTTCTCTCTCTCCCTCACTAGTGTTTAAGTTGCATTGGGATTGTTTTTTATTTTAGTTTTAGATTCTAACAGAAGAAACATCTTGTTTTATGTTAACTAAAACAGAAACTTTGTTAATAGAGACAAAGCAGACAAAGTAGACAAGGTCAGATGTGTTAGGGGTGGTATGGTTGTAGTCACAGGCAGTCGGAATAATGGAACATTACTATTGTGTACTGGCGTTTAGTTTGTTACGAGGCTGGGTTTCTGACACTGAAATCCTTGGAGATCGAAGTATAACAAAAACAAAACAAACAACAAAAACAAAATAAAAACCTTGTGAGTCTGATATTGTCATATCTAAATGGAAACGCTGAGCTGGGACTCAGTTTACCACACAGCAAGCTGTCAGAAGATTATTTATATCTGGATAGTTCCATTTCCTTTATTTGCTCTTAACTTTCACTTGGTCTTACATTTTTCTTGAGAGTTAGAAGTGACAATCAGATGTTTGTATGTTTAAATCTAGTCAGTATGTTTCAATTTTCTGGGTTTTTATTTCATAATACCGCATATGGTTTTTAATTAATTAATTAATTAAATGTGTATGAATGTTTTGCCAGCGTGTACATAAGTGCACCACATGCATGCATCAGACATGCTGGGTGGAGTTATACACACTTGTGAGCCACCAGGTGGGTGCTGGGACACAAACCCACGTTCTAGACGGAAGTCCCTGTCCTTACCTACAGAGCCATCTCTCCAGCAGCTCACTCTGTGTGTGTGTCATTTTATATAAAAGCTCAAACTCATCTCATTAATTTATCTACAGCGACCACAGGGTCCACAGCTAAGCTTTCTGTGCTCTCAATATTTATAAAATGTCAGCATTTACAGTAAACACTGAGTACCATGATGCTGTCATCAATACTCCACCGCTATTATACGATTGAGGATATACAATTAGTATAATCTATATAATACTAGAAACTTCCTGAAAAATAATTCTTGCTACATTTTTAAGTCAAGGGCAACATGAGTTTTTAATAGAATTCACAACATGAAATAAAACTAAATGATTTCAGTAGGACAGTCTTACCAATCTGACTTTTTCTAGGTGTTGTGGGTATCCTCCTAGTATCATTTATGCCAAGTTTAAAACTAATGAAAATCCAAACACCACTAGGCTGAGGACAAGGAAAGGAGACATGAGAAACCATGTGAATCTTCTTGTGCTGAGGGGATGGTCCTGATGCTGGTTTGATCCAGGGATGGGGGGAGCATGCATAGTTACATTGAGCTCTGGCGCTGACTGCAAACACCTCTGAGCTGCATGTGTATATAAGGGGAATGAGCATTATCTTGATTTCTCTGTGTGAGAGCAGACGTTACCCTCACTCTCTCTCTGCTGATGTCATAAAAGGCATTGTGCCTACAGAGGTTACTGGTGTGGAACAGCACGAGATGAGATTTGATTTAAAAAGAGGTTCCTCAGTCAATACCAGAACCTAAGGAACACCCAGATGTTTGGCATGCTTCAACACGAAGTGCTCTAGCAGGTCGGGAGAGTAGAAATTCTCTCCCAGTGACATCAGATTGGTGCAATGGTCAAAAATACAGAGGGGCATTATGACCAGGAGAGTTATGCCAGGCTGCCTCCCCAACTCTCTTCATTCAGACAGATTCGCTCTACATGACTCCCACAACCATCCACAGCACAGTACTCAGTGTTCTCAGGGATCTTCTCACAACTGTGCACCCCTACACCATCCTTCTCCTTCTCTTCTGTGGAAATCCACTCGCCTGTACCCTCACAGTGCATCCGACCAAACCAGGCCATCCCCGGGCCCGAGGAACTCAGTCTTTGCAATCCTGGACCTCTTCCCGCCTTGCAGTCACCACCCGACAGCACAGGTTACACTTCTAAAACATTAGTAATGTCTTGAAGAGGACAATTCTAAATAACAGATAAATCCCACTGCTGACTGAACCTTTCATTGTATTGGACTTAACGGTATGTCCGTACTCTGTACATTTGGTCACTAAATCATTCTCTAGTATTACGTAATAGAAAGGGAAATTCAGAGCAACCTGTCGGACGCTTTGCCATGGAACTTGGTCCACAGCTATTGAGGGGACTTAAGGTAGTGAGGTACCACTGCAGTGTGCACAGTAGAAACAATAAAGCTGCCCAGATGGTGCAAATGTCCGATGTCATTAGTTTCTGCATGTTGGTAATGGAGGTAGTCATATATATGCAAATACACATATATGTAAATTTATATATGGGAGGGAAGAAGGGCTCTGAGAGAAGGAAAGAAAGCAAACGTACAGGATTTCATCCAAACCTGCCCCTCTACAGTGGCACATAATTGGGGTGTCTGCAGGAGACCTCAGCTAACTGACCAATCCCCCAGCTCACACAATCATTTCTTTTCCATTTGCTCGCCCCTAAGTAAATAAATAAAACAAAATAAAAATGACATCCACAAGCCCTCTATGTGTGTGAGATCCTGGTGTCATCATATAGAACACAGACAAAAATAATAGATGTTTGTAATGTAAAAGCTGTATTGGTGCCCCAGGTTCAGATGCTTGCCACTGGGGGAAGGGGTTTCAGTTTAATCTCACATAACGCCTCACTTTCAGGCCCATCCTGGACTGGCAAGTCAGGCCTGGATTTTGTCTTCACATTGTGCCTATGCCTCTCAAGGTCTAGGGACTTGCTCCTCCTCTTCCCAGTCCCTCCTCTTCCCAGCAAGGCCCAACACTGCCCAGTGAGCAATGTTCCTTTCCACATCTTGGCACTGGGGGCTGGTTTATTGGAGGATAAAAGTGGAATTCTCTGCTGTCTGCAGGGCTTTCCCCAGGGAACAGGGCATGAAACCCAAACTTATATAAAATCATATCCTGTTTGCAAACACCATGCTCCCTCCGCTTCTCACTGATCGGGTCCCATAAACCCCAGCACAGCTTGAGAGTCCGTTCCTCATCTAAACAAATGCCATGAGCCCCTTTATACTTTTACAACCATGTCAAAAAATAATATTGCCTGCCAATAGTGATGTGATTGGAGTTGCCTCCTCTGAGCCATAAAAGAGGGGCAGAGTCTGTTATCAATTTCTCTAAATGTACCGGGGGAATTATGGGTTGATTCAGTTCCAAGTTATAAACGACATCTCCAAAGCCACAGAAGCGTTTGAAGCCGGGAGCTGATGACGACATTATCATAAAAGCCTGCTCGTCCTTGCGTTTGTGGTTTTTTTTTGTTTTTTTTTTTTTTTTTTTCCTATCAAGCGAAGAGGGGTAAAATAAGGCTGAGAAATGACTTCAAGATTTCTTCGCACAGCCGTAGGTCAGATGGCCAGGAAAATGATCACTATTTTTAGTGGTGTATCCTGAGGAGAGAGAACGAGCATGGTCTTGCTCAGGCTATTGTTCCCAGGCTCTCCTGATAATCTCTTTCACTCCATGATGGCCGAGGCTCAGATTTGGCAATGCGCTCTTTCAAATGGTGGGTTTTCTTGCAGTGGCATGACTTCATAATTAGAAATGAGTCATGGCCTGGTAACGAAGAAAATGAGACTCGAGCACAAAGAAAATTGGAAAGCCGACATTGTCGCTCAAAACCTGGTTCTGGCGAGCATATCCTAAAGGATTCTGAATGCTGCTTGCCTGTGAGCTGCCTGGCTGAGAATCCAATTACTGCAAGCAATTCTAGGGGAAAAGTCTAATAAGAAGCAGAGGTTTTCTGATTTCATAATGTCCCAGGTCATCTCCTCAAAAACCAATTAATCCATCATCATTCAGTAGCTTCACATTAAACCCAGAGAGAATCAAACTCTAGATTCAAAGCAATGACAGTTCACATCTAGGCTAGGAAATCACGGAGTATTTCTGAACTGAAAACAATGGGTCTATCTTAGATAATTTGAACCAGAGGAGTGTTTTTAAGACAAAAGCAATTACCAAATGATTCCAAACCTCCATGGTGCATCCTTAACTCTAAACTGGGCTACTCCAGGTTCATGTTGGCTGTCTCTTGTATATGCTTTATCTGTGGTTGTTCTGGAAGTGACAGTATAGGCTGGTTCAAATCCAAAGGACCCAGAGCTCTTTCTAGGGCTGAATCAAAACTCAAGACCCAAGGAAGCAAGACGGCTCAGTTATAGTCAAGAATATGATTTGGTTCTTTAAAATAACAGTAATAATTAATAAAAATAATTATAGACCCAAGTTGGCTCAGTGGGTAAAAGCACTTCTGACCTAAATTTAATCCCCAGAATTCATGGTGAAAGGAGAGAGCTAAATCCCCAGAGTTGCTACTGACTTCCACAATCTTGTCTTGGGTTCTCCCCTATCTATCTATCTATCTATCTATCTATCTATCTATCTATCTATCTATCTATCTATCTATCTAAACAACAGACGAAATTGAAATGTAACTGCACAGACACACGAAACTATTGAACCACAGCATCATCAAGTTAAAAGTGTGTATACATGTATGTACACACACACACACACACACAGGATTCACCAAGTCCTATCCAGATGACAGAATAAAATTTGCTAGCCGGGCGGTGGTGGCGCACGCCTTTAATCCCAGCACTCGGGAGGCAGAGGCAGGCGGATCTCTGTGAGTTCGAGACCAGCCTGGTCTACAAGAGCTAGTTCCAGGACAGGCTCCAAAACCACAGAGAAACCCTGTCTCGAAAAAAAAAAAAATTTGCTAATCACAGTGTCCCTCTAAAGTCCTTCCCAACCACATCCAGGACTAGTGAGGTCACCTGACCTACGTCTCTTCCTGTCTCTGCCCACACTGTCATTGTCCCCCAGCAATGCCGCCATCCTGATCAGGGTTGTGTCTGAGATAAGGATAAGACTGTGTTCTTTGGCCCTGCTGTGCTTCACACCGGGCATACAGAGTCAGCGTCACGCCGGGCACACAGAGTCAGCAGAAGCAGTCAATACTCTTTCTTCAGGTACTTTACAGAGGGTACCAAAGTCATTCTCACTGAAGATTAAGTTAACTTGGCGTGAGTTTAGTGAGGGTTTGTAGGGGCACTCTGAACAGTGGACCGCAGGAACCCAGGTTATCTTTTGGAGGGGAGTCTCATGGAGGCATTGGTAGCTTGGCTGTGTGTCAGGAAATAATGTATGTATACAGGAGTAGATTTCCACAGTCCCTTTAATTAGCTGTGATATCCTTCCCACCACAGTTCCCAGAAAATAGCCTCGTGTCGTTCTTTGTCCCACTTGTAAGTAAGCACTCTTTCTGCCAGAACGGTGATATTAGAACATGCTTGCGATGGCAATGAAAGCCATTTCAAAAGTCATTTACCCTCTGCCTTTTTAGAAGCGTCTAGCAAGCTCCCAGCACCGCAGGAGTTTGCTACAACTAGCCAGCTCTAGAGTGGGATGGTGACTGTTCTGCGTCAAGGTTCAAACAACCACAGTCAGTGGTGAGAAGCTACAGAGGAGGCCATACCAGGCACCATGAGGCTGGAGGGATGAGGACAGAGCCAGCAGCCGTTTGAAGATGGTGAAGCCCGTGAAAGAACTGGAAAGGCTGCTTCACAGCGTCTACTTGTGAGTGTTTCCGCCAGTCCTTCTAGCCCTTCACCACTGGCTGTGTGATTTGAAACAGTTGTGATAAACTGTCCAGTTCAAGTAGATACTGATTAGTGTTGGTGTTTTATTTCCAGAGAGCCAAGATCAGGGAACAGGAAGAGATTCCTAGGTTAGGCATCATTAAAATGATGAGATGAACAGAAGTCTATGGAAATTTTCTGTATAAGCCTTAACAAAGAATTGTCAAAAACATGATTTTTGTTCTCTCTGTTTAAACTCTACAAATTGTGTTGAGACCATTTGGAGTTCTGGCCTTCAGCTGCTCTTCCCTGCTAGAGATCTTTACCTTCCTTCTGATTTACTGAAAGCTGTGTCAAAGTTGTTTACCAGCTCTGCTTCACGAGCACGTGTTGCCTTGGCCTTGAGGATCAGAGGATAAGGTTTTCACCTGTTGGCCCACTTGACTGTTGGGTATATAAGCCTCCATAGTGCTATTGAATAAAGGGCTTCTTACCAGTGACTAGAGGTCCGTGTCTCTGTCTCTCTGTCTCTCTGTCTGTCTGTCTTTGTGTGTGTTCAACCTCCAGCCCCTTGCCCAAAGCTGGGAAGCTCACGAACTGTATGGTAGCTCACAGAGCACAGACGGGCGTTGTGTGCTGCAAAATTGTAACTTGATTTAAATGCCTGAGTCCCTGGGAAGCTGACCTAAAGGTAAGCTGTACCCACATGACTGTTCACTTTCTGTTAGAGAATGAAGGTTTGTTACTGGTAAGGATTAACTTTAAATAGATTTCAGGCTATAGGGTTTGTTCTCATCATCCACAAAAATGGAGACATTTCTCTTCATATGTTGCTGAATCTGAACAAATCTTTCCTTGAAATGTGGTATAAATATCCTGGGTCAAAAGTCTTTGCTAATTATTGAAGAAGAAAAAAAAAATCAACCTCAAGGGGCTCACAATGTGTCCCACAGTGTAAAGCACTTTGCATAGTCCATGGCATTTTAATGCATGCACACAGCTGGTGGAATCTACAGAAAAGGGAGTTGTGAGCACAGTTACTTAGAAATCATTCCTGGGAATGTTCTTCTGCCACAGGAAAGTCTAACAAAGCCGGTCTCGAGGAGTGTGTGCCTTATCAAACAGCGTGAACGGATAGGCCCTTGCATTCAGTGTAAGTCTAAGCCATCATTTCGAAATCCATAAATCTGTTTGGAACAGGAAGCTCCAGATTTTGCAACAAGCTGAGCAGGTCACATTCAGCCCTTTCTGCAAGGCAACCCTCGGAAATCAAGGAAGAGTTTCTGTAAGCCTGAGCAACTTAAAAGCAGTAAACAAATTTCTACTTACCCCAAGTCCACCACAAGGCAACGAGGAAAAGAACTTTCGGGAGTCGTCACCTGCACAGTGAGAAACAGGAAACATAAATGCTACGAGTGGACAGTTCTCACTCCTCGCGTGTTTATAAACATTGTACGCCATATGTGTTCCTTATTTCACTTATTAGAAAATAAACGGAAATTTGGACCAATCGGAGTTAATCTTCAGGACACACTGCTGCTTTATACAGGTACACAGCTACAAACTCAAAGCCAATGAAAACAGGAAAATAAATCATACACACACACACACACACACGCACACACACACGGGGGGGAGAGAGGGAGGGAGGGAGGATTGGTTAACTCACATGAACAAGCACATGCAAATGAAATTTGGTTTAAAAACTGGTCTGTTTGCGGTACAAAACTTCTTCAGCTCATGACTCCTGTGGAGCCTTTGAGCCCCATGTGAAGATACTGGCAGAGCATCAGCTAAAGCTTTTCCCTACTTCTTGGCCTGCAGCAGTGTCCTCTTGTCTCCCCTACTCCCTCATCCAAACTTCCAAGATGTCCCTGACCTCCATTCCCTGAAGCTCCTCTCTTGCCTGAACCCTCCTTGGGTGAGGCAGTGTCTGTTCAGGGTTGAAGCCTAAGGAGAGACAGGTTGGACACACAGTCTGCCCACCCCACCTCCCCTTGAGGGCGTTTGGAAATACACTCTGCCTTCCTCAGAAAGATAGTAACTTAGGTTTTGTTTGTATGTTTTTGAGATAGAATCTCTTTCTGTCTTGCTGGTTGGTACAACTCTCTCAATGGCCCAGGCTGCCTCTGAACTCACAACAATCCTCTTGCCCCAGTCTCTAAAGCACTAAACCACCACAACAAGCTCAAAAGAATTTTAAAATATGGCAATAACTGTTTATTGCCATTTAAAAAACTGCGACTCATGGAAGGCGACTCTGTGGTCTACTGAGCTTGTTTTCCAGTAGGGTGGCTCAAGCCATTTAAAAAATATATTTTCTCAAGTGTCATTGTCTTTTTATTAGTTATTTAATTATTTTATTTGTGTGTGTTTGGCCAGGATATGTGTATGGGCACCACGTGTGTGCTTGGGACTCCCTAAAACTGGAGCTACAGGTAGTCATGAGACATCCTGGGGTTGCTGGGAATTCAAACTGGGTTCTCTACAAGAGTAGTCAGTGCTCTAAGCACCGAGCTACCCCTCCAGAACCAGGAACTTAGTCCTAGAAATGTGTATATATATTTACATATTCTGAGTATCTCAGTCTACCTAAGGAATAAGTAAGATCAAGTATAGCACAGGCTTCTCCATTGTTCACAAATTTTTGAAAACGTAATATAATAGGATGGTATCATTTGGGGGAGGGCCTATTGATATAAATATAAAGAAAACCAAATTTAATATATGTCCTGAAATATTAATTATGATTGTCTCCTGAAATGAAGGTAGGGCACTTAGCATCATTGGTGGAGCCCAGTACAATTTTCTACTTCACCTATGCTCCGCTGCCAATCAATGAAATGCCAATTAAAATTGAAAAGAGGTTGTGGTGAAATACACACGAGCTGAGTGTAAGTCTACAGAGATGGACTGTCACCGAAGAGAGCTTATTTTGAAAGCAATACATTTTATGTGTTGGGTTTTTTAGTACACTAACTATAAGAAAATTATAAAGAACACTCAGTGTGTAAATGAATACGTCTAATGAGGTAGAGACATTATTTCTTAAAAAACAAACAAGAGGCATAGCTCAGTGAGCTCAATGATACAGTACTTGCGTAGAAGGCACAAGGCCTTGGAATACTGGCACCAGTAAACAACACTTAAAAAGCAAACAAAACAGAGCCAGGTGGTGGCGGCGCATGTCTTTAATCCCAGCACTCGGGATGCAGAGGCAGGAGGATCTCTGTGAGTTTGAGGCCAGCCTGGTCTACAGGAGCTAGTTCTAGGACAGGCCCCAAATCTAAAGAGAAACTCTGGCCCAAAAAACAAACAAACAAAAACAAAACAGAAAATTTAGGGACAAGAGAGATGGTTTAGTTGGGCTGCAAAACAGGGTAACCTGTGTTCAGGACTCAAGAGAAAACAAGAGTCTTGTAACCTGTTCTCTGATCACAGGGCCCTTGCAAAAGTCACTGATACATGCAAACAAGTGAGCACACACAAATAAATCAACAAATACTAGTGGATAGCACTGCACAAAAATACAAACAAGTGAGCACACACACATAAATCAACAAACACTTCTGCATAACTCCGCAGAAGGGTAAACTTGTTTAATATTGTTACTATTAACAAGGGTACTCATATCTCAAATGTGAATTAAACACATTTTTAATATCTTAAAATATTATTATTTATGAGCAAGCAACAGAGGTAAAGAAACTGTTTAATGCAATCACGTATTTCAAAGAAGTGATCAAAGAATTCATTAAACTCTAAGGGAATAAAGGAAATAAATTTATTTAATGATGTTTAAACTTTTGTTATATGATAATAAAAATGAATTAAGTAATTGATAATTTTAATTCAGCTGTGTGAAAAACATTTACTTCATTTTTTGAAACTGCTGTTGGCAGCCTGTATTAACTGATCAGTGGCCTGAAATCGGATGAACCAGAGGGAATTGAAAATGGCAATAGAATGACAGAGGCATTAATGCTACAGAAAATCTCCTGCTAGAAACCAGGGAGGACAATATTTTCAAAATATCATCATACAGGGCCAAGAGTATCTACAGAGATAAATGGGGAGTCACAATAAAACACAATTACTTTGTAATATATAGATGTTTTTCAAGATACAAAGACTGGTTGGTCTAGTCGTACTAAATTTTACTTAAATCTTCCTTCTAATTCAAATCGTAGTTATCTGAAGTCTAGTATAAATCTGGAGTTAGAAGTGACAGTTCCCATCTTGTTGGGAGGAATAGGGGAAGTCTCGCAGTTGCATGGGGCTGAACAGGATGGATATTAGACAAAGCCTCCGGAGTTTCTACACATAGAACAGCATCATTCCCGTCTATTGGAAACTAAGGACTCACAAAGCATGGTAATCCAAATTCCACAAAGAATGTAGTGCAAGCTTTTAAGAAACCTGGCCATCTACTGAGAGCAGGAGCAGATGGGAACCAACTGCACTGTTCCTTCTGCACACAGGCTCGGGGAGTTCTAGGTGTTGCCAAAGTGGACTAGAGCGGCTGCCTGAAAGGCTTCAGAGAATGTAGCCCCTCTGCACTGCCTGCACTGCGGTAGCCCATACTGAAAGTGTTGCCTTGATTAATGTAGTTATCTGTAATTCAGAAATACAGTGTATTCCTTAAGTATAATGTTGTCCAAGTTCAAAATTCACTTCATTAACAAATGTCTTTGTTCTTAAAACATGGAATGGTGGTTGCTAGGATGAAATGGTGGTTGTTAGGGAAGACTGCACACATCAGTCCCTGCTCACTAATGCTTACACACACCTGAGTGAAGCATTGTATGTTCAGAGTGTGATTTCACCCAAAAAACACGGACCTGGGTATGGTGGCCGGCTCTTGAGATGCTGAGGAGGGAGAACCAAGAGCTCAAAGCCAACCTGGGCCACGCTCATCGATCCAATAAAAAGAACCAGAAAAATGATCTAAACTATAGATGTTTAAATTGATTTATCTGTATTCATGTGTGTCATACACGAATTTAATTATATGAAATAAATTGCTTACCAGAACCAATTTTGAGCAACATTCTTCCTAAAAACTGAGGAATGTCTTTGTTCTCATTCTATTTAGTTCTCCCGAGATGCCAGGCCTGTCCTGGTCCACACATGGGCAGGGCACACTAGTGAAGAGTGCCCTCATTAGAGGGGCTTGCCACTCATGTAAGAAGGCCCGGGATGTGTGAGAGCCGATAACCTCACTTCACTGCTTTCCATGATGCTTCCCTATGAGCACCATATACTTGCTCTGAACTACGTAATGCCGGTTAACATAAATTACTTTGAAATAGTTTTGAATTATGTAAGAGAGTTTGATAAAGTAAGGCTGATTCAATAGATTTCTTCAAAGGAAAGAGGCAAGTTTTCAAGTGTTTCTTTTAAGTTAAAACTGTAAAATACAATTATTTAACATATGTTTCCAAGTTAGGTATTGTTATTCAATTATAAGGGGCTATAAATAAAACACAATTTTTTACTACTGTTTTGCACTAATATTTTCCAAAAATACTGCTGCAAGTATCCATACTAAGTGTCGTTGCTTAAATTTTATTTTAAAATCTGATACGGTTTTCAGGGAAAAAAAATCATCTGTTCATGAAAACAAATTACAACATTAATATTCTACTTGCAGCATTTACTGGAATATTTAGTTTTCAGAAGTACAGCAAGTATTTAACGGACTGCATTAAGACCTTCAGCTTTCATTTAAATAAGGCACTCTGCTATCTCCCTGTGTGGCGCTCAGAAATAAGAACTGAAAGAGAGAAAACAAGAAGGGTAAAAGAAATCTTTATAAAGAGTATGAAAAGGTCTTATGAGCTTTCCATTTAAAAAGATGAGCAAACACCTTTGGCAAACTCCAATATTTCTACATGTGAAAGTATTACCATAGAACTGCTACTCAAATAAAAGTCAATTTAAAAATAAGCCCCCACACTCGGCCGCGTCATGTTCTCATGCAGGATTCTCTTGATCTGCACTGGCTTTTCTATCTTACGCAACTCATTCCAGGCAGCAACTGCTGGAAAAATTGATTTTTATTTTGTCACACTGCTTGCCGAGTATTTTGAGCTGACACCAGCGCTGACTAATGGCCGTGGTGGAATGTGCTGTTCTCAGTAAAGGGGAGGCCCGTACAGACCTAAGAGTGTCCGGGAGTCCAGCTTCTGCCCGTCCAGGGGGCTGGTGCCGTACAGCAACGAGTGATGTTCAGAGTGAACAAGCTGTATTTCCTCCAGGCTGGCTTTTCGACCTTGAATTCGCTGAAAGAAAACAACAGCAATTTACAGTCTTCTACTGGCGACACTCGGGAGAGAACGAGACCTCCAGTCACAGTTAAGATGATTGATAACGGACTCAGATTCATCATGCAAGCATGAGACACGGTCTGCTTGCTAAAGTAGCATAGCACAAACTGGAAAGTGAGCAGATGCATAAAAATAAACTTATAACAAAGAAATTAGCAATTGACGCTACTGTATAAAGTGTCTGCTCAAGAGCAAATAGGGGTCACAGTTTATATAATGAGCAAACGTATTGCCCTCTCATCTTTCACTGACCTGAAGAAGATGCTGAAGGAAGGAACATCACTAAATCTGACTGCATTGGGTTTTCACTATCACAAACATGGCGATTATTTCGTGTGTGCGCCCCTCATGATAACTGTACACTAGATCAACATTTCTCAAAGTGTATCCAAAGGATACATACAGTTCAGAGTCTGGCTATCAAAGGTCTCTACTGAGTCAGTGTAGACATTTGCAGTCAATATTTAGAAACTTACAAGACAATCTGACTTATGTGTTTGAAAACGAACAAATCTTTTCAATTCCTCGGTCTCAATTTCGCTCTTAAAAGGACTCATTTAATATATTTTATAAAAGCCTTAGTTGGTGATGGATTCTCAATTAAACAAATACAAATGCTACTGATAATTTGAGACAATCTAGACTCAGGCTCTGGAGAGAATTTCACTCATTCTAACCAAGAATTGACCTTCGTAATTGTTAAAACAATGCATTAAATTAAATCTCAATTAGCCGACGTGTGGTCTTCCTGGCTACATTTCTCTGTTAGTACATTTATGAACCTGATAACGGTTGTTCTGATGTATGATGTTAATTCACCTCCCCTTTTGAAAGCTGCTGTGCTCCCTAAAGCTACAGACGATGTTAATGCTACACTCAGACCACAAGCAAGCAGCAAGTGAACACTGAGGCCTAGAGCTTTGGTGAGATTTAAAAAAAAAAAAAAAAAAACAACAAAAAAACCATTCTTCCATGTCGCAGAGGAAGAAAGGAGCACTAGGTAAATCGGAAAAGCATCTCCCTAGGGACCAGGTCAAGCCCATCTTCAGTCTCCTGGGTGTAAGGGGGATGAGGTTGAAGGCTGGCGGTTCAATGCTGATATATGGTTCAATGAGAGGGCAGGCTGGAGAAAGGGCTGCATAGTGACCCTCACATTTCACTGTGCAGGAGGCAGTGCTGTGCTTGTCATTAAAATAGATGATCAGGTCACAGTTAGGGAGGAATGGCAGGGGCCACAAAGTAAGAGAGTGACAGGAAGCAGGAAAGGCCACCATCATGTCCCAAATAAACAAGCAAATACTTAGGAATTTTCCTTGCTATACTATTGAAGTTTCCTGTTTTCGATACCATCATTCAGCATTATATAAATATAGTTTACAGTTCTAGAAAACTATACTTTAGAAGGATATAATTTAGAGAAATTATTCCTCAGTAAGATGAGAAATCTAATATGAAAGATTAAGAAAAACTTGGCAATGACAAGCCTTTGCTCTGATTAAGTCACAAGCATCCGCTAGAAGTGGGTGAACGGCTGCTAAACCTGAGGTTTGGAAATGTTTATGAAAGCCCAGGACAACTAAATAATTAGAGCAACTAACAAAAGGTAAAACAAGTAAGAGAAAGTTGAAAGTCAAGAACTCAAGACAAAGTTTAACAAGGAGATTTCAAAGGTGGAAACCATTGAAACCCTGGTAACTCTATGGTTTGAGTCATCTAAAACTAGAATGAGAAGAGATCAGAAAATCGATAGAGCCAATCAATCCTAGTTGCATGACAATGGCCGCTTAGAAAGGAAACAACAGCCTGTCCGGAGACACATATGATGTATGCGGATACAGTGAGGCAGCAACACATTAAACATTGTCAAGTATCTCTGTTGTTTTTAAAGGATTGGAGATTGCACCCAAGAGCTGTATACTAGGCACTCACTCTACCACTAAGCTGCAACCACAGCACTCTAGATTTTGAGAAAAAATCTTACTAAATTGCCTAGGAGGGCCATGACTTGCAAAACTCTTGCCTCAGCCTGGGATTACAGGCTGTGCCACCAAGCCACACTAACAAAATTAACTCTACAGTTGACATTTAGATCCATGTTAGACTATTTTATCCTAAACACTTATCATGTTCCTCCCCCTCTTTTCTTGCTAAGATTTTTTTGGTCTACATTGAATTTTTGCCTCTGGTATAATCAATAGTGTTTTTATAGCTGGTCACGTATATGTTCATACTATACACCCCATGCTTGCTGCAAATGTTTTTCTTATTCTTCAGTGATTGAAAAAGCATTCTAGTTGAATGCCCGGCCATGTAGCAAACAATCCTTAACAGGATTCAGGATTCCTAGTAGTAGTAACAGTAGTCTCTCAGTGATGGCAATTGTAAAAGGATACCTACTGAATCACACTAGGGTAAGACTCCAAACAGGCGATAAGGATCCAGCCCCGCTCTTACTTTGAGTTTCCACTTCTATTTCATAAGCCATTCTTGCTTCATTATTTAAATTAACCACTGTAGATAAGTTTTCATCTTGATGACTCATTTGACACAAATGTTGGATTTATCTATATCTATCTATCTACCCATCTACCATCTATCTATACTGTTTGAAAAATAATCGTATTCAATATAAGGAAGCAATCATTCTTTTCCTGTGTTTGCTTTATTATTTGAGTCACCATTCTCCTGCCTCAGCTTTGTGAGTACTGGGAGAACAGGGATGCTCCATCACACCAGACAGGAAGAACTGATCTCCTGACAACCACCTTTGTTTCTCCCAGCTGCAGGAGAGGAAGAAGCAGCAGAAGCCAGCCTCTGACAGGCTTCTCACTCTCTGGAGGAACTAGGAGAAAGCATAGCTTGAGAGTTTTGTCTCTCTGTGGGAACCTAGTGGACAGCTGAGCTGAGAGTTCCCGGTTTACCATGCTCTCTCTCCGCACCACTGGAGTGGCTCTGCTTGCCCACTCTTCCCAGATGCCTTACACTAGTCACCGTCAACTTTCCTCAGACTGATAGCCAATACTTCTCCTTTTCATCTGCTCTTTCACTTGTTTAGCCTTAACTGTAGATATTTTTATCGCATCCTTTCTCTTTCTGTTTCCCACGTGCCCTTTATTCTTCATTTTCCCTCCAAGATGCTCCCAAGAGCCAAAGGTCAAAAGCATAATGAATCACAAAATGGGACAAAGTGCTCTGTTCATTATGATTTAGGGAGATGCTGGTTCTATTCTCAGAGATAACTGGTCTGAATGATGGCTATGTAAACTCCTTTATGATAGTATTATTAAGAATTCTGAGCACATTGGGACATTTAATGCATTTAAAAGATATGGTTTATCTGGGGAGCTTCTTCATGGTACCCAAACATAGGCCTAGATTTTTGCCTATACAGACCAAGCAATAAGTATTTACAGTGCTTCTTATGTCTCTCTAAGCCTGTGTGTATTGCTCCACTACCATTCTTTGTGTCTTGCCTTCAGTCAGTGCCCACTGAAAATCAGGAAGGAACCAGTGCTTAATGAATACCTACTTTGCAATTATGAGTGTATTCTGATTCAACACAGATCCAAGATAGTTTCCATTCAGATTGGAAGTTTGACTAAAGTCATGTAAAATGACGGTATCATTGATTCTCACGCTGCTCCGTGGTCCTTTCCTAAAGAAATAGTCTTTCTGAAATAAAGCCCCTTAATGCAACGTGATTACAGAAAGAATGCTCTGAACATGATCTCCAAAGTCATACTGTGACAGGATAAAACATGGCCTGCCCACACCCACCCACACACGGAGCGCACACACGGTATAGATTCATATGCTTTTCTGCCAAGGAGTAGAGAAAAAAGGAAACGGTTCTATTCCTTCCTCTCCTGTGTTCAAAGGCTGGATTGAGGCCAGTGTCCTAATCAGTTCTCATTGGCCCTGGAGGAATCAGAACCTTTTGTAAAATATAATAAAGGGCATAAAATCATGATAAAATGCATGAAAAAGCAGTGCCTTTGGTTAGGGAACTAGAAATAATTTGGCAGAACAGATGGATTGCATTGGTTTGGTATTATTGAGGACATGAAAGGGCTTATTCTGCGGCAGTTCCAAACGAAGAGAAAATGTCCAACTTAAATTTGACAAGTCAAAGTACCTGCCCTCACTGGGGGGAGGGAGACTCTGTTTTCTTTAATCATTTTCAAAGTATGGACATATTAGGCAAAATTATCTACCGAAGTGTCTCAATTTCTAAGAAGATTTCCTCCATTATTTGTAAGTAGAAGGGTGTGTTTATATGGCTTTTTCCCTGAGAACTCCACAGAGCTGCAGAGAGTCAGAGTTTGTGTGGGGGATGAGCTGTAAGTAGCTTTAGTTGCCTTCAACAGCAAATGCAATATCAAAATGCTTCAGCATGGCTTACTGATTATTCTTGATATAAGTCTTTCTCTGGATACAAAAGAAGTATGCTCTCATTATTTATGCACAAGTATATCTCTTTCAGCATTTTCAGGCTGCAGTCACTTGCCTGGCTATTCCATTAAAAGACTCTTTGTAAGCCCTCCAGCTACTCCTGCAGCCCCCAGTCACCCGGTTCCCTCAGAATTTTGCTTAAAATGGGGAATGAGGTGAGGAAGAAAGCAATTCAGCATGTGTCCTTGCTGGGTTTTGGTCTTTTTTATTGGTCGTACGGAAACACACTGGCTTGTAATTGGAAGTCCCGAATTCCAGCCCTAACTCTCCTATGTAATGGGTGACAATAGCAACCCATGAGGCGTTTCCATAGGCCTTGGTTTCTTCATGTCAAAAATAAAAGTTGGATAAGCTATTCTAAAGTTTATATTCATAATAGTGATAAGATCCTGTGTGAAAACAATAAAAACTACGCATTTAAAACTTCAGTGTGATTTTAGAATTTGCCTTCGGGAGGAAAATGCAATTTCAATATATGTTACTGTGTTTGAGGCAAGAGAAGGGGCTGGCCCACATTGTAGAAGGAGAAAGTCTACTCTAATGTCATCTCTGACTTCCTCTCCCACCCTTCACAATAAATAAATACATTTTAAAAGAGTGTTTTTTTAAGAATACATATTTTTATATTATGAGGGCTTCAAATAACTTTTCCCTAAGTCTTTTTTTTTTTTTTTTTTTTTTCGGTTTTTCGAGACAGGGTTGCCCTAGCTGTCCTGGAACTAGCTCTTGTAGACAAGACTGACCTCAAACTCATAGAGATCTGCCTGCCTCTGCCTCCAGAGTGTTGTAATTAAAGGTGTGTGCCACTACCACCTGGCTCAATCTTTTTATTTTTTTTTTAATTTGGAGGATTATGTCACTTCTGTTTTTTATTTATGCTGCTTTGGGTGCTACAGACTGGACTCAACACATGGGCAAGTTCTTTCTGAACAATGGCCCCTTTGTGTCTCCAGGAAATAGTTGTAACTATAAGTGTCCATGATGTATGTCCCTCTTTCTGTCCACCTTGTTAGCCTTGTGCTAGAAGCTGAGTCTGTGCTGCAGTCATTCTTGGTTGCCTGTGGGTCCAGGGCGTTTGATGAGGTCCATTGAGGTACCAGACAGAACTCTCCAGTGGATTCTCAAGGACAGCCTACATCAAGAACAGCAAGCCAGAGAAAGCAGCGTGTTCTTCCCACCAACGCGTTGCTGGGTACTGGAGTAACTAATGCTTGGGATGGCAGGACATGAAAGGAGGTTGGGAAGCTCTTTCCTGTCTTCTTCAACTTGCCTTAATACCACTTAATTCAGTAATTATAATCCAATTACAATATTTTTAAATGTTCAAAACCCCTTCAGAGAACTGGAAAACCCCATTTTACTATAAAAGTCTTCAGAAATAATGAACATATACAGTATCTGTTTTTAATTTTTATTTACAGCAAGTTCAAATGGTTATGCTCACCTGGAAATAAGAGGGACCCCAAAATATGATCCCTTACTTTAACTGTTCAATATTCATAATTTTAAGAAGAATCTCATAATTACTTTTTAATTATAAATAACATAGAAGTTTGAGTTAGAAAGCTTTTTCAAAGCAGTAAGCATGCATATAACAAAGTTTCTCTCTGAATATTTTATGTTGTTTATACACTGAAGCTTTTGGAAAACTAAGAGCTGTATAACTGATCATTTTTATAAATTCAGATGCAATGCTGCTATTTGAGAAGCTCTGACTCGATTTCCATGCCCATGCAGAGGGATAATTAAAACATTTTTTAATTTTTCCTGTTTCCTTTTGGGTTTTTTTTTTTTCCTCCAGGCTAATACTTAGTGTTTTGCAGACGTTTTAAAATTTGAAATCATAAAAGTTCATGTGCAAGTGAACAAGCTGCAAGTGATTGTTGTGACATCTGTCTTGGCCCAGTGTCCAAGGATATACCAATGCTTCTGGAAACAGCGCATCGTGTGCCCCTTGCTCACACCTCACACCTAGCTCACTTGCAGTCTTTCCAAGCCACCATATTCGTAAGAGACAATTCCAGCCTCCTGGCGTGTGCTTGTTACTGCTTTGTGGTTGCGTTCCAAGGCACAAACATGTCTAAAAAAATTTTTGTGGAAACTAAACAAAACAGTAAGCTGTCGTGTGCTGCCATCTAGGTAGAGTGCTCTATAAGACAAATGCTTAATTGGATTTCCATTAACCAGCAGGATTCGCGCTTTGCAGTCTTGAAGTCAAAAGACCTGTGTGCTTCCAAAGTTTCTCCACAGAGAAATTTATTTCCTAGTGTGGGTTTGAAAAGAGAATTTTAAGTTCAGTTTTGTGTGCAGGAAAGTGTGTCAGAGGTCCTGTCCCCAGGCTGCTTGGCCATCATATGCTTTTCCTACTAAACTCAGTCTCCGTTTGAGATGTTCCAGAAGGGGCAACGGTAGCTTGGTTATGTCCCAGGGTTGTTTGGCAATTACTTTGTGTTGGCACCAGAATAAAAGAGTTAAACATTTCAGCACAGTGTGTTGCTTGAGTTTTTTTTTTATTATTATTATTTCTTATGAATTTAGCGAAACAAAGTTATTCAATATTAGTCACAAGGAGGCAATGCAAATCCCACATAATATGCAATCCAACAAAAGCATTATAAAATGTTATTATTCTCAAAACAAATGTGAGAGCAGGCAAGTGTCTGTGGGTGGCTTGGTGGGGCTGGGAGTTATGGAAGCTTCTGGAAAAACAACTGCAAGAGCATTTCTAACAGATGATGGGTTAATCTGCAACTTTTTACCCCACTGAAGTGTGCATTCTCTTCAGGAGCACACTCTTTGGAAAGCAGGCTACCTAATCGAAGAGCCTCTTTCTGAAGAGGACTCTAAATGACCCCTCTGGATCCATTTTTCATGATGACCCAAAATGTTGCTGGTTTTGTTTTTGCTCCCAAGAGAATCACTGACTTAAGTATGAATGATTCAATAGGGGAAAAAATTAAATAGTATTGGCATGGAGGACTCCTAACAGCCTCAGCTTTTTAAAAAACAGTGCCACTCCATGCCAAAAGAGGTTAACCCATGTAACCACCGTGTTCTAATATAATAAGGACCTGTGTTTTCCCTGGCGCTAATCGGGACTTGTCGGCAGAGCTAAATCACACTACAGCTCAAAAGCAACAACGTGTCCACCACAACATCCCTGAGTTAAGTCTACTAGTAAGGCAGGAACGTACATCTCAGACAAACTCCACAGCAATTCGGATTTCAGACAATACCAGCGAAGGAAGCAATCTGAGCAAATATCCCATCTAGCACTTTCATGGAGACACGGAGGACCCAGTGATCAGTGAGGTTAAATGACAAGGCACACAGAGGGTTAAAGGCAGACTCAAGACTAAATGTAATGGTGACCTATCACTTTTGAGGAATCCATTTTGGTTAATTTAGAAAACAAACACTGGCTTGCAGATCACACTTTTGTTTGGAAAGAAGTAATCCTTTCAATGTCTTTAATGATGCCTTTTGTAGGATATTATTATTACTTCTTAGGTATAAAATCACCTAGTCTCTGTCATCGGCAGAATGGAAAGTCCTTGTCTTCTGTCCTGGGTTAGTTGTAACTTCAGCACAAAATGAAACCAGGAGGAGAACAGGAAGTAGGGCAGGTTATTCAACTATTCAACGTAAGGTCTGGGGTATTTTCTCCTCATTCTAATGCACAGCATTACCTGCTCTTTTATTGGCACCAAGCAAGCCCTCTGGTGCTGTCAAGACAGTGGAGAGAGGGGCCACAGTCTTTCTTGATCATTTTCTTTTCCTAAGTTTAATCAACAAGAATCTTAGTAACTACAGAAATGTAAGCCAATGAAGATGCTGTAATTATATATGTGTTTGTGTGAACATTTGATCAGCGTCTGGCTTTTCTCCGTAGCCTCCTCTGAACAGAGCTATCTAAAAACTCAGATGCTGATGAATACCAATGAACAGGTGTATCGCTGTCACCAAGGCATGGTGGTCATTCACTGGGTCACTTGGGCACACGCTAACCATACAATTTTTCTGTCCTTAATCCAGGCCTGCAGAGTAAACACAGGGGTTGGAGATCAACAGTCTGTGTTTGAACATGCCTAGGGTATTCTGACATAAACTAACATTTAAGATTTCTCTTTCTAAAAACCCATGTTGATTTCCAACCTTAGATGTTTACAATGACCTGGAGAGAAAATGGTATCTCCCAAGTGCCATTGTTAAGATTTAGACAGTGGAAAGGGATGTGTTGCCATCACTTGGGGGCATCTTACTCCTATTTGGTGCACTTTTCTGTGTACGTGAATATATCCTGTTTCTTGTGAGCAAGTAATTTGAGAGGACGTTGCCATGAGAAAACATTGTCATGAAAGGGTATTTTTCAGATTGCTAAGGAAATAATATGCTAAGCATTAGGAGACTGATAACAGTTCCCAAGAGCCAGGCAGCCTGGGAGGGGCTGACCATCGGCTTGTGCCCAGTGGCCAACTCCTAGAAGCGTAGCTTTCAGGGTTTGCTTTGGTTTGAGCTGTCCCCAAGGACTCCACGGAGAAGCAGAGCACAACTAGGAAGCAGCTAACCTTGAGGTGTGTGCTGACCAAGACAGACTCCTCTCCAGCAGACTTGAGGTGTGTACCAACCAAGACAGACTCCTCTCTAGCAGCTAACCAGGCTGGGTGGGGTATCTGCAGCTGCCCTGGAGCTCCTGTTGCGAGCAGGATCTCCCTCAAAGGGAGCTTAATAGCTTTCTTATAGTCTAGCTCTTTGGGGACTACCTATCTGCCTTGAGAGCTGTAGGACAGACTAAGATTGGATGACTTTTACAAAAAGGGCAGATGAGCTTTCTCTGCATAGGCGGGCTATGGGGAGGAACACACCTGCGCTACTGTTAACTTGAGGGTTACCTGCCACAATGATGCTTATTTAACAAGGCTGGAAAAAAATTTACCTCTTCTTTTCAGCTTTTTGCTTGTGGCATTTCCTTCTGTGGTTTGTATCAAATCAGGCAGGGTTGTATAACTCTAATTTGTGTGGTTTGAAACAATACAGTTGTATATTTGAGGGACTGAAAGGAAGACTGGCCAGAAAAGAATGATTATAATACTTGAAAATTTTAAGGTCAGTGGGAACCGTACTGCATTCCACTCATTCCTGCATTCTGAGTCTTCTTATGTGCAGTCTTCGGGCAATAAATACTAGGAACACCACGACCAGACAATGCACTCAAGTCTAAGGTAGACCCTTGGCATTCCCTGGAGAGAAGCCAGCTGCTACAGGGCACACCAAAGACCTGAATGCAGAAAACATGTAAACAACAATGCCTAGGCTGACGGAGGACCAAGCAGGAAAATATCTTCAGCAGGTTCAAGGGTGAGTCACTGAGGCTCACATGGACAAGTGTGCTTGTCTGTCAGATCAGACTACAGACATCCCACATCTCCTCTTTCTCCTACTTCATGTACCCCATATGGGATATTTGCAGGACCAGTTTGTCCCCCCAAATCACATTATCCAAAACCATAAAATCCTTAAAGATAACTCTAAAATTAACCAAAGAATATGAAAGCCTTTTACCAAATAATATGGATGCCAATAGCAAAAGATCGATAATGGTCCTTTACTCAGGACCAGAGGAATAAACCCAGCTGATTGTCCTTCATCTCGCCTCTTGTAGGAGAAGGATCCATTTAATCAATAGTAGAAACTATTCTTTTGTTTGTTTGTTTGTTTGTTTTAGAGACAGGGTTTCTCGTGCAGTCCCAACTGTCTTGGAATTCACTCTATAGACGAGGCTGGCCTCGAACTCACAGAGATCTGCCTGACTCTTCCTCCTGAATGCTGGGATTAAAGGCATGTGCCACCACCGCCCGGCTGTAGAAACTTCTAATATGAAAAATGTTTGATAAATCCATCATAATCCGACAAGTAAGCTTGTGATGCCAACGCCGTCCACCCTGCTCTGGGGTGCTCAGTCACAACCGCAATTGCTAATGAACTTCCAGGTGTTACTAATGCTTTTATGTGAAAGATTAATACTTATACATCACAGCAGATATTCTTCACCTATTTAAGCCTTCAAATGAATGAGCAATGATTAACTTTGCATTTTCTAAGGGAAGGAAAGAACCAGACAATTTTAAGTCATAGTATCAAACATACTCTTCCTGCTTCAGAATTTTTCTCTATGCATCTACATTTCTACATGTAAGTATCTATCTATCTGCCTTATTATTGTTGCTATTTTTTTAATGCATGTCTTTCCTCTGCCTTTCTCTATGCTGGGGATGAAAGGTTCTCTAATTCTGAACTATGCCCCAGTCCTCTTTTCATTTTTAAATTACGAGCCAGGTTTTCATCTAAGTTGCCCAGGCTGACTTTGAATTCACCCAATAATCTAAGCAATGCTTAAATTTGTGATCTCCTGCCTCAGGCCCTGGCGTAGGAAAGGCCAAGCTACAGATTTAAACTAACTTGGATTTGAGTGGCAATTTTGTTGACTGCATTTTGGGTGGTTAAAAATAATGTACTATTGTGAGTTTTTGAAGATGTCTTTGGGAATGATAACAATATATAAATTATAAATGACTAACATAATCAACACTGGAAAAATTATCTTAGAACTTACATGTTATGCAAATAGCCAGATATAACTTAAACTCCTAAAATTGTCTTTATCCTGGCTGGAGAGATAAGTCAGTGGTGAAGACTAAGTTCTGTTGTTACACAGGCTAGATTCCCAATAGGTGACTCAAGGCAACCTATAACTGCAGTTCCGGAAGATCCAATGCTTTCCGGCCTTTGCTGTCCTCTGCAAGCCCGAGGTGTGTATGGACTCAGGCAGGCACAGACACCCACAGAAATAAAATAAACAATAATAATACTAACAAAGCTTAAAATAATTGTTATTTTGATGAAGTATAGTGATTTTAATATGTTCTTAATAGAACAGTGTTCTCAGGCCATAGTTATAATCAAAGGCTATTGATCTCCCCAGACTCTAACCCCAGAAAATAAACACTACGTTGAATTCCCTTCATTTATCCACAGAGAAGTACAGCTACCCTGATCCACACAGTGGGATGCTCATCTGTGAAGACAGAGATGCTATTTGTCCTGTGAGACTTGTCCTGCCAGGGTTTGGCACTCTAGAACACAATGTAGACATGGCAAACAAAACAAAACTTCTTAATCAAGAAATGCTAAAATAAAGCAAAAAAGTATATGGAGAATACTTTTTCCTTTGAAAAATATTTCAAACTCAAATATAAAATGCTACTGGATTTTAGACAAAACGGAAATTTAGAATAAATAAGTCAAACAGCTGTTAGTTATTTATTCCAGATTTTGTAAATTTTAAGTGACTCTTTCTGAATTATTTTCATTTTTCTTTTTAACCTCTTAAAGCCTAAAGAAGCAAGCTTTTTAAATGGGCCTGGGATTTACCAGCAATCTAAAAATATGAGCCTAAAGGAATATTGGTTAAAATTAAAAATATTCGGACTTATCACAAAATTATAAAGGTATCAATGAGTCACTTCAGTAAAAAGGAGAGACTTGCTCCAGTAAGAACTGTTGGGCAGAACTGGCAGGGGCCTGCATTGCGAGCACAGTGTAGAACAACAGATAGCAATGGCTAGTATTAAATGCTTGACAAGGAGTTTCTCACGTTATCTTGATTATCAGTGTCCATCTGCAATAATTATGCTATGCTCCACTTCCCACAGTAACGTTGGGGTGAAACACACCGCGATGATGGACAGCCGCTCTGTCCACTAAACATGGAGAACCTACTGTCCTTCCAGCCCACAGACAGCTGGGCACTTGGGTCTCGGACACATCGTCAATCAGTGTTTGCCCCGCATGGTTAACATTTTTCTACTAGCACTCGAATGAATACTAGCCTCTTCACATGATTTATTTAAGTAAGGAAAGGAGTGTGGCCAATTCAGGATTACCTCACATTTATTTAGCAGCCCGGTTTCTTGCAGCCGTGACCAGATGCTCTGTATCCGCCCAGCGTGCTCGGGGTGGGTGGTGGAATTGCCACAGATGCACTGGTGTTTCAGCATCAGAGGGTCGTAGGCAATCCCTGTGAGACAGAGAAACCACAGCAAAGGGTGAGTGAGGCAGGCATTGCTGCGCATTATAAGATAAAACTATTAATCCGAAGCCCTTCTCAAGGCTGAGTCAGCTCTTTAGCCTCCTGTGTGTGAAAACATGTGCAAAAGCACACACCGTGGATGAACCAGTGCTCAAATCTTAGTTCAATACATACGTAAAGTGATATAAATATGTATATATATGTATGTATATGCACTCATATAGTAACATTCGTATAATGCAGTCTTAATATATTTCTGTCAAGGACTCTGTGCTTCAGACTCACGGGAATGACAAGGCTTCCCCCAAACCAGGCTCAGAAGGACAGCAGAACCTTCTGGTCTTAATATGTACATTATGAAAGATTTGCCTGTAGCTAAAACCAGTTTGCACAGACACTATCAACCACAGCCTCCTCTTCAGCAACCTAAAACTTGGGGAATTTTTCATGGCCCGACAAGAGGCTTTTCTATAATGTCCCCCGTAATATTTTAGCCAGAAATGCCAGTGGGGAGCAGCTGAATTCCCGAGTGAAAGCATGCCATTGACAAGAGCACAGTCATGTCAAGGGTTGGCCTTCAGCTAAAACCAGTGTGTGGGGACAGTGTTGGGGCAGCTTTCTCACCCTGGATGTGACTCTGTCTGCAGAAACCATCAACACCACCCCTCCAGGATGACTGCAACCCGAGATTGCTCTGCTAAGAGTCCTGCCTAGACTGGCTAACTACCTCCTCATTCAGCTTATACAGCAAACCCACTTACTTCCTGTTCAGCTGTATACAGCAAACCACTTCCCGCTCAGCGGTATACAATGAACCCACCTCCTCGTTCATTGCTCTGTCACAAATACGCTGAGTCTCTGGGCTGCTGGTGCATCTCCATCAGAGCACACACCCCACGCAATCCCAGTCTGTCTATAAGGGGGTCTGTGTGTTTGTCCTTTCTTCATGCCCTCATAGACCCTGTCAGGTCCAGTCCAAAGATGTGCAGGTCAAATCAAGTCCAAAGTCACGCAATGCCAATTGTAAACATTATGATATTGGGAAACTCTTGTCGGTTTCTTTTAAAAATGAGTATCAAATATAATGCCCTCACTATAGATTTCATAGATAACAAAATTGAGCATCAGAATTTAGTATATGTGATGTTTTAGTTATATCCAATGATGAAAAATATGTTAATAGAAAGTTATTAGTGAAACATAATATGGGATTTTGATTGGGCAAGCGATAATGTTGTTTACAAAACTGTCTCTTATAAGAAATGGTTTAACTGATCAATTATCTTCCCATCAATGGCAGCTGAAGTGCATTCAGATTGCTGGGTGGATCAAGTACCTATGACGAGAACATTAATAAACGCTGTTCAGTATCTTACAAGTGCCAGCCTTTGACTCGGTATCATAAAATTGACTTAAACAAATTTCATTTTCCCTTTGACCTACATTACTATATTAGAGAGATGTTACTGAAGATGGTCAAGCAATTTCCCTTGAGTGTCCTAAAATCATGCAGAAGAATGACATTTGCATTTTCAAACCATGTGGTAAAAATTATGTCTGTCAGAAAATACTGTTTTACTGTTCCAGATAATATCCATTCTTAAGACTCACTGGCTTCAAAACCCGCTGCGTGTCCCTGATGTCCTGGAACATTTCTCAGCCTGGACCTCTCTTACACTTGGCATCTGGATGCCCACATCTCCCCTTGATGGCCTCAATGCTTTCCTCGATGCTAACGCCTCTGATTTTCAGTTCTTGGTCTGAAACCGCACTCTGTGCTCTTCATTTTCACAAGGGACTTCAAAATCCTTTATTGCTCACAGCAGAAACTTGTTGTCCTCTTGATATTTCCTCGACTCCAAAGGCGCGTCTGTTTTCCCTCTCAAACAGATCTAGAATCACTCACTTCTTATCTCCTCTGCTCGAACCATACATAATCCAAAGCACCATCCCTTCTAATCTGGACTCCTGAGATAACTGGAAACTGACTACTTGACTTCCCTTACTTCATCCCGCTCCACGGTAGCTACTTTGCTCAGAGACTTCCCTTCACTGAAGAGAGTGACATTCCATAAATACAGCAGAGATAAGTCCCTTCCCTGCGCTTACTCTCTGTCCACAGGCCTCTCATTTCTACAACAAAGGCTTTTCTTACATTCCTCTGAAAAGGTCATAACCCGCCAGCTTGAGATCTTTCTAGTGCTGTTACATCTACGCAAGTCCTTCCTCCCTCGCCCCTCAGCTGGCTCCTTCTGCTTCATTCTTCAAGGCTCAGTGTTTAAGTCACCTGCCCAACAAAATACCATCCGAGATCTGTGCATCAGATCTCTCCTACACGTCTGTCTGCTTTCTCTATGCCCTGGGGACTCCTTCAGAGCACAGATGAAAATGACGTCACAGAATATTTTTGTCAATTTTATGTTTTCTTTATTAGACAGTAAGATTTACAGAAACACAGACTGTAACTGTGTTACTTAAAAACGTTTGACTTCCCAGTTCTGCAGTCATGTTTGGAATGAGGCAGCTCTTCCAGAATGTGATGGGTAAGGGAAGCGAAAGCGCAGGTGAAGGGGTCAGCTTTTCCATGACACAGCCCTCCTTGATGAATTCAGCCAGTAGATCTGCTCGGACTCTTGATGTGTGCACAGCCTTCTTTGCTGATACAGCGCCCTTTGCTTCAAACTCCTAATTTTTCAGTCCAAAAACATTTCTTTGTCCTCATTTTATATTTGTATAAAAAATTTTGCACATTTTCACTGTTTTAATTTTGCACAAAATCCAACATGAATGAATATTCTTTTTTATTCTTTTTTTAATTTGGTTTTTTGAGACAAGGTTTCTCTGTAGCTTTGTGCCTATCCGAGAACTAGCTTTTGTAGACCAGGCTGGCCTCGAACTCACAGAGATCCACCTGCCTCTGCCTCCTGAGTGCTGGGATTAAAGACATGTGTCATCACTGCCCGGAGAATGAATATTCTTAAATGAAGTAAAAGGAAGATATTAAAAAGGGCAGGAGAGAGTTGGGCAGCAAGGAAGGCTAACATGCAAAACATAAGGTGCACACTTATGTCTTGAATGTCGTCCTTATCAAAGTGGTTTATAAACTGCATCACATACTCGGAGCTGTTTAATACATTTTCAAATTCAGTTACACACTATAATAAATTATAAGATAATAAGGAAATAAGAAGCATAATATCTATCTGGCTAAAATAGGTCCATTAAAGAACACAAAGTATAGTCGTTCATGTTACTTAATTGCTTCGGTTTTTCTTTACAAACCCAAGCCCATATAGATAATAAATTTCCCCCTTTTAATATTTTTACAACACACACTGTTAAGGAAGCTAAAATGATGAAACAAGCTGTGGCCGCTGTAAGCCTTGCCCTGTACCTGGAGACTGTAACACAAGTCCAGGAGCTCTTGGAAAGGCATTTGAATTTAAGAGGAGATAAATGAGCCCTGGAAGCCCAGCGCCCCACTGCCTCATCTTAATGCCGCCTCAATGAGGTGCTAACAGATAGACAGAGAGGTGACATCAGCCCAGCCTTCTCAGTCCCTTCCTCTTCTTTTCTCTTCCCCAGGAACACTGACTCAGAGGGTGGGGAAGCAGCCTGCTGTCCTCCCTGAGAGCCACTGTGGAACTGACCTTTGCTTCACATGCTCTGTCCCTGCTGGCTACCAGCTGGAACACAAGCTCATGAAAAATGATTATGTAAAAGTCTTAAAAACCATTGCCTGTACTTGAAACCTCAGAAGAAAGCTTTCTACAACCCAGACACACACACACACACACACCACACACACATACATATTCTGTACACACTACACTCATACACATATTGCACACACTACACACTCAACACAGATAAACATACCACACACATTTGTGTACACATACAACACACATACCACACATATTACACATACAACACACACAGACAAACACCTGCACACACACTACACACACCACACATACACATATATCACACACATACCACACACACTACACACAGACAGACACACACTACACACAGACAGACACACACACATACTACATGCACACACTACAACATACTTATATACACACATACACACATACATGAACACTACATACACAGACACACAATATTCACAGACATACACAGACATAAACACACACATACACACAGGTATACACACACACACAACTCATGAAAAATTTGGATGGTTTTGATAAATTTGCACTGTGTTTTCTGTTGGTTTCAGCTTACTAAATGTGATGATGTATTTGAAGTAGCAAGTGTATTGACTTCCATGTTCCTGACTATTGCATTGCTAAGTGACTTATTAACCAGGTAATCTGTTCATGTCTACAGAGCGGTCTCAATCTAGTCAGACTTGGTTTAGTTTAGCTGAGTCCTAAGGATCAATTAAGAAATTAGAGTCTAGACAAAAAAAAACTTTAGATAAAGAATTATCAATTTGATTCCTAATTCCTGACATTCAGTTTTTTTGTAATAGGAGCGACCGGGGCTAAGTTCCTGGCTCCCGGCCGCAATAATTACACGGAAACTGTATTCTTTTAAACACTGCCTAGCCCATTAGTTTCAGCCTCTTATTGGCTAGCTCTTACATATTGATCTAACCCATTTCTAATATTCTGTGTAACACCATGAGCTGGCTTACCAGAAAAGATCTTAACCTGCGTCTGTCTGGAGTGGGAAAATCATGGCGACTCCCTGACTCGTTTTTTTTTTTTTCCCAGCATTCTGTCTGTTTACTCCACCCACCTAAGGGCTGGCCTATAAATGGGCCAAGACAGTTTCTTTATTAAATAAAAGTAACTCCTCCATCACAGTTTCTTATTTCACTTCTGGTATCTTCCTGGAGAATCACACCTTCTCAGGACATCTGTCGCTAGCATTAGTAAATAACGTTTATTCAATGTACTGCAGGGCCAAGAGCTAGCGTAGTTCAGGGCACCACACCACATCTCTGCTCAGAAACACGTGTTTAGATGTAACTTTCCAGTGTGTATCACATCCATCTTTTCATATTTAACTCATGATCTAGCCATGAAAATGAGACAGACATGAAATAGCCATTTGAGATGCATTTTCAAACTGTGAGTAATAGTGATGGCAAAGGCTGTGCAGTCAGAGACCTCTTTAAAAGAGCAGCCGAAACATTTTCAAAAGACAAAATGAGACGACGGTAGGATTACTAAACTGGGTAGAAAGGACCTGGGGAGCCGTTTCGTAGATCCAGTCCAGGAGGAATTGAAGACCGTATGGAAAATGATGTCTTTCACCTGAAGTGTCCAATGTTTACCTTGTTCTTATTTCTGAAGTATTCAACAGACAAGCTATCTACATATCTATTAGGTCGCGTTAGGAATTATCTGTAATCTAGAGGTGACGTAACAAACTGCACACGTATGCAAATGCGCTCCATTGCATATCAGAGACTCCTGCGTCCTTAGGGGTCTGGAACCGATCTCCCGCGCACTCAGAAAGACTCTATTTTGAAACAAGTGTCATTCCTGACAACCTGCAGGCAGGCGCACCGTCGTTGTAATTCTTTCTGTTCATAACCCCAGTCTACCCAGGCGCCTATTTGCCTTGACCTTCCCATTTCTACACGCTCTTCAGAGTGTGCTCCTCCTCACATCTGCTAAACCTTTGCTTGGGAACACATAAATCAAGCACCAAGTTATTTAATTTAAAATTTTAGATTTTACTTTATGTGTATGAGTGTTTTGCCTGCATGCATGTATGCGCACCACATGTGTGCTTGGCATCCACAGAGGTCAGAAAGCATTGAACCCCCTGGAGCTGGAGCTGTGGATGGTTGTGAGCCACCATTTGGGTGTTGAGAAACGAAACTTGGTCGTCTGTAAGAGGTGCTCTTAGCTGTGGAGCTGTCTCTCCAGCCATGTAATATTTAATTATTTGTGAAATTTAATATTTAATTATATTTATTTGTGAAACATAATGTGTCAATGAGCAAATGATGTAATATCCAAAACTAACTTTCAGAAGATTTGGTAAATTGCATGTTTTTATTAGTTGAAAATGTTTTTTTATGATTCATAATTTGTGTTTTTTTAAATGATAGTATCAAAGGATCAGGTGAAAAAATGGATTGAAGAATTTCCAGCACAGACTTCTGAACTAACTGTTACATTGCATGAATCGAATTAAGTGCTGACATTCAACTACAGAGCCAAGAAAGCGCTAACCAGCATGTAAGCTGGCAAAAGGAGAAGCCAAATGTAACACAGATTTACTGGAAAAATGGGATGATTTTTCTATATTCAAGAATGAGTGAGAAGATAAAACCAACACACACACAAAGAGAGAGCGGAGAGGAAGAGGGGGGAGAACAGAATAGAGGGGGAGGGGGAGAGGGAAGCAGAGCTACAGAGAGACAGGCTATGAGAATATGTCACAGAAACTGCACAGGAAGCTGGTCACACTGCCCAACTCAGTGTTCATGATCTATTGTAGACTGAAAAACAGTATTTTAAAAACTGCTTTGGCATCTTGAAATTCAAAAGTCATTGTTCTAAAAAGATGTAAGTATAATTTTTTGTTTTGTTAAGAAGAAATTTAAGAAGAAGGAAAATATTGGAAATAAGTACCACCATATCTGAACTGATTCTCTTCGCAGAGTACCAAGTCGTCTTCAGTGAACGCGTATCAATGTCCAATGGCTTTTTAAAAAATATTCATTTATTTTTATTTTACATGTGTATGTGTTTTTCCCAGGTGCTTGTCTGTACACAAAATCCCTCCTGCGGAGTGCAGAGGCCAGAAGGTAGCGTTAGATCCCCTGTAACTGAAATTACAGACAAGTGTGAGCTTCCCTGCTGGCAAGGGAGCCAAGTTGGCTCCTCTGGACGTGCACCCATGGCTCTTAACCTCTGAGCTACGTCTCCAGCCCCAATGGCTGCACCTGTGCACTCCTACAGAACCCACATCAACTTACTCACGTCTCCTCCAGGTACTCAAAGGCTCATGTGTTTACTCTACTTGATGTGTTCCAATCACGTACCTGAGTGCTAGAGTTAGCAAGAACAGAAAAGCCGCCCCGTTCCTCATATATTCTCCTCTGGCCCACAGTCCCCAAATCAACAGTATTTAGAGATTTTGACAGAAAACAATCCAGTGTATTACAAGGGACTACACTAAGTCTTTTGGGCTTAGTGGGAAAAGAAGGTTTTCTTGAATGACATAGTACCCTAAAGACCTTTGAAACTGCAGGGATATGCTGGAGTCAGCTGACCAAGACACGGCTTTCATGCATGTAAAACCAACATGGAAGCAGGCAGAGAGGAGGGGAACTTAGCAGTTCCCATACTGGCATACTTGTGTAACTTGCTTTTCACAATTTGTACTTTTCAATAGGCATTGATTTAATGCTCTAATTATTTTCATGACTACTACAAATATCAGCTGAGTTTCAGCACCATGATTCTATTTCAAATTCACCTCTAAGTATAATGGTATAAAGAAATAATTTATTATCATGGACTAGGTCCCGTAACCTCTGGACAAAAGGAAGAGGCTGTTGGGTATACAAGTGGCATGGGAGAGAGGCCAATCCAATATGTTATGAAGTTTCCATTGCAACAAATACATTCAGTGTAAATTCACAGTTATTATCCTCTAGTGGACAAAGTCTGTGAGCCACGGCTGAGTCTAATTTCTAGGTGAGCAGAAGACATGATGTTAGCAGAGAAAATGAACTTATTTCCCTTTTCCCGAATTATCTGAGTCTCAAGTAAGAAACACCATTCCCAGTCTTTGAGTAAAGGGGAAGGGCTCGTTTGATTCCAATACTACTGCCCACTTTCAAACATGACCCAACCTTCCCTGGAGGTGGTGGCAGCCTGGCTTGACCAGGCACACGTCATCACCCCAGCAGTGACAGGACCTCACATCCTCCTTGTTTGTCCCACAGTCAGCTTGTCCTTGGTCCTCCACAGGTCACCAGCTATGACTGCTCTTGGATTTTGTGACTGGGTCCACTTAGTTGTGATATGTGATAGCTCAGTGGTTAAGAGCACTGCTTGCTCTTCTAAGACTTAGGGAAGATTGCAGAAGAGGAGCCAGAAAGATGGTAAGATCAGAGAAACGAGGGCTTTGTTATGAGATGGTTCCCCTGGGAGTATCAGAGTTTACATCCATATAGTATCACCAACATGACTGCCTCCACACTAGCTACACAGAGACAATAGAAACAGACGTGCTCACAGGGATTGGGGAAATCCCAGGAAGCCTCAGTCCTGCACAAGAACCACAGAGCAGCTGGGGGATGCTGAGAGTGGGAGAAACAGAGGATTTCAGGGCAAGAGAGACGGCTGTGTGTTTAATAAGAGAACCCCTTTCTCTTTCTGAGAACATAACTATCTAACTCTGGTTACAGGAGGATCTGAAGCTTTCCTCTGGCCTCTGTAGGCACCAGGCATGCATGTGGTACACACACACACACACACACACACACACACACACATTTACACATATACGCACTCACACACACACACACAAACACACACCACATACACCAACTCATACACAAACACATACACACAAACACATATAAACACACACACACAAACACACATACACATAAACAAACACAAACACATAAGCATACACACAGACACACATAAACACACACATACACCATACACAAACACTCACACACATGGGGGGGCATAGAACATTAATACACATAAAATTAAACAAATAAATATGGGAAAAAAGCATAACTGTATATATTTGGCATCCTGGTTTTGAGCAAATTTTTCTAACCCTGGGACTAGCACAGGTGTGATTGATGCCAAAGGTTTCCACGGACACTGACAGCTGTCAGGTGTGGGCTTTGCAGGATCTCTAGGAAGATTTCTCAGTGCTGCAGGAAGGAGGAAATCTGGCCAGAGGCTGTTGACATGGAAAAGGAAATATGCCTAAATTATAAAATGTAATATGGGGTGTTGCTGTCTTTTGGCATAATTGCTTACCAAATTATCTTCTATATACACTCTTGAAAGATATTTATCAGCAGTTAACTAACCTGCTCTATCCATTAACTGATTTCTAAAGTAAAAAAAAAAAATGATAAATCACATGAAGGGTTGGGAACACGATTTTAGAAAAGGCATTTTAGCATGTCCAAGCTCAGAGGTCTGCAGGAGGTCGTAGATGCCACAACACCAACCCTGGATCCTGAATACCAATTTCAGAGTAAGTCTGACAGACATGTGTATAAAGTCTCCCTTGCTATAGCCATGCCATAACTTTCATGCAGAATTAGTTTCTTTCCTTTGCTCAGCCACAGTGGGAGAGCAAAAGTATGGAACACGCCTCGTTTTTGGCATGTGTCTCAGACCCGCCCTTGTTCTGGACTTACAATTATATGCTTGTTTTGTCTGTACTCAGGCTCTTAAATATCAAACACGGTGGAAGGCAATGAAGATGTTGGTCACGAAGCCCACACAGAGGTACCATAATGAATGGACAGGTAACTACCATGCATAGATTCAAGCAAGGCTTGCCTTGGTACCCTTGACTCCCATGAGTCATTTGTGTGGGAAGTCAAGAAAAGGAAAACAAAACTGAAGCAAAACAACAAGAAACCAATGAGGAGAAGATACTCTTCAGAGCCAAATGAGGACGCCAAGCATCGTAAATTTCCCTGCGGCCAACCTCAGGGAAGGTAAGCGTCTGCAGAACACTGCTGAAGAATGTGGGAGGGAGTCTCATTTCCAGGGGGATCCATGCACCTGTTGATGAATTTTCCAGGCCCTTGAATGATAACAATTTATGAGGCTATTAATACTAAGCCCAAGATTTATCAGATGTGCCGTTTGTCTTGTGGCCAACATAACCTCATAAAATTTGGGTTGCATCGAGTTAAAAATGGAGCATTCTGCTATCGGAGTTATTCAGAGCATTTAAATCGGCTAATCCTACAAGAACTGCACATTTCTCCTGCCTATTAAATGGTCTTTAGGGATGCCTACCAGTGGTAGAGGCAGGCTGGCGGGGACAGTCTGCTGTTGAGTGAGGTAACATAGAGGCTGCGGGGGAGGAATGGGTCCTGGAGAGGAGGCCATGCTTCTCTGATCCATCGATGCCAACCGCAGCTAGCCGAGCCTGGTGCACCGAGAGCCCACGTGTGTGTGAGGACTCCAGCAAGGGAGGCTGCCAAGGAAAGGGGAAAAGAGAAAGATTGTGAGCCCAGCATTGAGGAAGACACTGAGAGCAACATGTCAACAAAATAAGTTCATCTGGCTAGGGACATAAACAGTGCGAGGGGAAAGAAACAGAAAACAACAGCAACAACATAGAGAGATGGGAAGAAAAAGCAAGATCGAGTCAAGATCAATTGATCCATTCAACAGATGTTTGCACACTGACAGCCATCCCTGCAGTCTAGCTAGGAAAGAGGCCATGGCAGGGTGAACTGATTCCAACTGCCACTTTGAACCGGTTGAAGGAAACAGATCTTTAACTCCAGTAAAAGCATCCACTCACTCTTGCCTTCTATAATACCAAAGTTTTGAACTCAGCCCTAGAAGGGACTCTCATGAAAGGAAGAACCATTCAGCTGCCGTTAAACTAGCTAGGATGCTTGGCTCTGAACACTGTGCCCTGAGTTTACTTCACTGGTATTGTGGGGGAAATTTTGAGCACTCCTGAAATTACCAGTTAGCTGACTATATTTTGACACCTTTAAGATGTCATAAAATGGCATAGGATGGCATAGTTTTGTCATAGTTTGAAGAGGAGAATATCAATGCTATAAAATCCCAAGTGCCTTTTAGAGATTCTAACATTATTCTTGTACTGATCAAGTTATTCAGTCAGAAGACCAACTTTTAGAAGCTTCGGAAGTATCATTAATGTGGTCCTTTGTGTACAAGGACAATCTTTAAAACACAGACAGACAGAAGACAGTCTGTAAAACACAGATAGTGGACAGTCTGTAAAACCCAGACAGACAGTGGATGGTCTGTAAAGGACAGACAGACAGTAGACTGTCTGTAAAACCCAAACAGGCAGCAGACAGTCTATAAAACACAGACAGAGAATGGTCTGTAAAACACAGACAGACAGTGGATGGTCTGTAAAGAACAGACAGACAGTAGACAGTCTATAAAACACAGACAGACAACAGACAGACTGTAAAACATAGACAGCGGTCAATCTATAATCTATACTCTATAATCTTATCTAATTGTAACTTTGCATATAATCTGAATTAACCAATACTTATAAATATATAAGCTGTAATGATAAGTAGTTATAACTGTTTACAGTTACAAATGTGTGCGAAGACTTCTTGATTTAGAAAAATTTAAACGTACTTTAAAATTAACTTTCACATAGGTTGTGGTTAGGTCTGAGGTTGCCTGCCTGCCATGCTAGCTCTAGATGGGTACAGTGGCGCCAGAACTCAGAGCTAAAAGTTGGAAAGTCTCTGAAGTTCACAGTCATCCTTGGCTACATAGCAAGTTCCAGGCCAGTCTGAGATACATGACAAAATTTAGGTTACGATTAATGGTGTGAAATGTTACCTCTGCTTTGTTCTGTAGAAAAAACAATCTGCCTATATGATGGATGGCGTCTGTCATATAGTCTCTCTTTGGCTGGGCTGGCTTTTTCTGTGACAGAATTCCAGCTGCAATAGTTTCACAACTTTACAAGAGCCTAGCTCTCCTGTTTCCTTACAATCATCGTGCTCAATGCCTGAGCCTGAGCTGTGAGAACACACACCACCTATCCCCTCCTAGAACATAAAATTCTAGAGAAGATCAAGTCATGATTCTGACTTTGCAAGTTTTCCAACATTATCTAAAATGTGTGAGTAAATATTGACCTGAATGTCTGTGATGACCCTCTCCTATGTCTATTCAAGCCAAATGTAAATTGATGCAAAGCTCCAAACTGCCACCCTTCTGCGTTGCCCAGCCTTACTCCTTCCTGAAGGAATTCTCTCCGCCCAGCCTTACTCCTTCCTGAAGGAATTCTCTCCCAAGCCTGCTGCGAGCCAAGAGTAGACAAGGAAAACTACGGATAGATAATTAAACCTGAAGAAACTCCTCAGTCTGCCAGTCTGTCCTCTTTGAAGGGAGGACATTTCCAGGCTGATATCATCTTTTTCTCTTCTAGGGTTGAATCAAAATAGTGCCTGTTACACACAGGTATTACACCCAGGGCTGCCTGACAACCTTTATGAGTACTCTAATCTATCTGGGTCTCTTCTTCCAAACAATAATATTAAAATCAAATTTTATACTCCTATGGGAGTCATATGTGCTCCTGTGTATTATATGCATCTTTTATTATATGATTAAGAAATGAAAATTTGAGATGTTTCATGGGTTCTTTAAAGTTTCATGAGCTCTGGCACCATGCCCATGATGTCTAAGGGATTGGTGTTTCTGATAATTCATGCTTCTGTCTTTCTGCAACAGTCTTTACACAGGACTATGAGACTCCGCCCATCCTTAGTATACTTCACACTTTACACAGAACGTTGTTGAAGAGTCCTGTTCAATGCTGCATCTCTTTCTGGTAAAGTCTCATCACTTTCGGACTTTCTCTCTCCTTGTTCTTGTCAGGTTTCCACGTGTTCAAGTGAACAGCATACAGTCACCATTTCCTCACTCATGTACTAACCCCTGGATGAGGAAAAGTCAGGGTGCTTTGAAACTGTTAGGAATTTAAAGAAGCCCATGAAACTTGAAAGAAAGTTTCAGAAACTTTCGTCTTAAGAAAGCAACATCTGAGCTAAAACACAGAGGATAAGTAAAGAGAACAGGGATAGCCCTGGGAAAGCTCATGAATGTGTGTGCGCGCATGCGCATAAGTGTGCTAGTGTGAGGGTTGGGTGTGCTAATGTGTGTGCTCCATCTTACATACCACCACAAAATTTTGAAAGCGACACTAGATACAACCCTCTGTTGATGGAATTTCTGCTGCATTTACTCTCGTGGATTTTCTGAAAGCTAAAATGTTATTGTGTATTGTGAATATAGAATATGTATTTAGAAGTCAAATCATATTTCTCCTTCAATATCATAACCATATTTCAGATGATGGGGAAACAGTTACTGTAAGGACTCTATGTGGGTGAAACAACCATCATCTTTCTTCTTAACATGGTGCACATATGATTTCTGCGAGCTTCAGAGAAACTCTTAATTATAACTTTAAAGGTTCATAATTTTCTAACTCATAACTATGATGTAAGTCTTCATATGAAACTTTCCAAGCCAACTATCAACCTCCAACTCTTCCAGTGCCCATCCTTAGGAATACGCAAACAGCTTGCATGATAATAGTAATTTATCGCGCATGTGTTTTAGTGTAGATATCTACTCAGAAGCTCTGCTGTGCTGTCTAGGTAGAAAGCGAAATCAACCACCCCTCCTGAACTTGCAGACTATCACCTTAAGTTTCAGAATCTTGCCTTTAGCAAGTTACACAGACAATATGAACTTCACCTGTTACTAGTTCCCAGACAATGCTTCATTTCAGTACACAATGGATATGAATATGTTGACTAATGGAATTAATAAAAAAGAGGTACATAACCATCTTCAAAATCTCACAGTAACAACAGTAGGGAAGAAGAACAAATGTGATAAACAATCATAAAGTGTAATACAGCCTAGGATATTGGGAAAATTTGTGAGCAACGGAGTCCAGGCCGCATAGTTTCCAATCCTTACGGAGAGCGGCATGCGCACCCCAGTTAATTCAGGACTGTTTCTAATTGGTACTTTTCCGTGTTTTTCCGGGGTTTTTGCCCATTATAGCTATTAAGTTTTTAATTAATAAAACTGTTTGGTGTTCATTCTTTCAAGTGTTTCATTGGGGCAGATGCATCATCAATGGACCAACAACTAAACACAGCCAGTTATATTCAAATTATCACACGAAATAGGATGGCAGGAGGAGAAACTGTTGTGCACTTCAGGGAATCTCTGACCAGCATCAAGTTCTCACACAGTGAATCAGGGCTTTTAGTGTACAAGGAGGGCCATGACAATCCAGGAAGCAACCAATTCTTGCAATATTGTCCACTGATGAAAAGCTCACGTCTTTGGGTAGAAAAAAGATACTGAAAGTTTCCCTGACGGCTAAAAAGGGCTGAAATGTTTCATGTACTTTTTAAAATTTGAAAATAATAAAAGAGAATTTTGTCATTTTATGTTGCACTTTTGAGTATAAAAGGCCATATTCCTTTCCTTTATCCTCAGAAAATTAAATGTTAAATAATTCAGAACCTATAAATTTTTTAAACTGTACACGTAGCCAAACTGGCATTTCATGTATTAGCATGTATCATGCTTAAGTGCCATAATCATGCCGCCTCAAAAGAAAAATAATTTATAAATAGGCTGAACAAAGTCTGTTGTCTTTTAATGCTAGTTATGCATGATAAATTTGCCTCTGTAGTGTGTAGGGTGTGTGGGATCATCACTTGCCCCCACCCCAATGATTACATTCAGGGAAGTTAGCATGTATTCACTCATAAAGCTCTTCATATTGCTCAGTGAGCGTTAACATGTGTGGCCCGCCTTCCAGACTCAGGAGGCACTGGCTTTGCTGTCTGAAAGCAGGCAACTCACTGAAGCTCTTTGCAAAGTAAGCAGCGTCTAAGCAGCTTAGGACTAGCTAGCAGGTCCTCTGTGCTAATGGCAAACCACATTTCTGTGCTGTTGCCTTTTGCTTGGTGCTGTTATGCTTTCTTGGGTTATTGCTCTTCGATGAAACCTGCTTTACGGCTTCCAGATTTCAGAATCATCTCAGTGATCCATTTTCGCCAAGGGGTGGTTACCAATGGCTACTGTCAATGCCATAGCTTTAGCTGCAGCAATAGCAAAATTGAAACTTTTTGACTGCACTTTGAAACAGTCAGAGTTATTTGAATTTGTTTCATAAAAGGTAAAACTTCAAAGAAAGAGTATTAAAGAAAAAAAGAAAGAAGAGATCCTGGAAACAATAATTGGGAGGAAAAATTCTGCCTAGGTTTCCACTCAAATCCTATTTCTAAAGCCATTTTTGAGAACACCTCCTTCCATTTTTTAGTGTTAGGCATTGAATTTCCTTCTTGGCTTACAGTATTTTGAACTTCAGAAATATTGCCATTATAAAAAATGGATTGCAAATATTTCTCAGGGTTATCATAAAGATTTCAGGGGCATTTACACACTCGAACCTTCGTAGACTTTGCGATGGGTGTGTAAATCTTGGTTAGCTTTAGACTTTGTAAAGTTAAACATGCCTGCTAATAATTTGCAAGTCATTGTTTAATAAATAGAAACAATACATTCTTTAAAGTAAACAAGGAAAAAACTTTAAGAAGAAAAAACAAGAAACAATCTAAAAGTAAATGCAGTAAAAAAAAATACTGAAATAATTCTTCAAATACAAACCATAAGGTGAGGTGCTAGAAAAAAAAATCTCAAACTATTAGTAAGCACAGCTGATGTGAGTGCACCCAGTTACCAGGTAGAGGACAAAGGCAGCCAAACTTCTTTGGCTGGACACATTAAAGGCAAAAGTTCTCCAGAGAAACAGAAGGCAAATAACAGCATAAGACAGAAGCCAATTTTTTTAAAAAAAGAACAAACCAGATATTAGGGAGAAAATATCAGAGACAGAGAATTATATCTATAAAATAATACAAATATTTAATTGGCAAAAAATTCTATACTCCATGGAGCACTATAATATAGACTTAAAATTACAAAACAAATTGGCAGGGCTACTAGAACCAACTGCAAAAATCCACATGCAGAAGAATTTTACTTATCATGAAATGAAGCTAAAGATTTTAACAAAATTGGTCACTAAAGAGTTGCCTAATTTTCAAACAAGGAATATATTCTTTCAAGCGCAGCATAGATGAATCATAGCCAAATTGATGGCTATAATAAAGCAAGGATTAACATCTACAATACATTCTGTTCAGCTACAATGGAAAGGAATTCTGGCACAACCACAGAAGGGATGGACCATGAGAAAGTATGATACACAAAATAAACAAGGCACAAAAGCAAATATCATGTGATTTCACTTCTCTGAACAAACACATGGATACCACAGAGGTCATGTGATCTCCCTTATCCAAACACATGGACGCATGGATACCACGGAGGTCATGTGATTTCCCTTATCTGGACACACGGATACCAGAGAGGTCATGTGATCTCCCTTATCTGGATACATGGATACCACAGAGGTCATGTGCTTTCACTTCTATGAACACATGGATAGCATACTATACTGCAGAGGTGGTTTATAAATTGTCAGGTGAACACGGAATGTCTGGGAAGGTGAACCCTGCTGCATGGAGAAAGGACTTGGACCTCTTACTATTACACGGAAAACAATGGAAAGTGTTTAAACATAAAGGCACATTGTTTCAAATTTAAGAAAAGCTGTTGAGATTACCATTATGGACCCCCAAAACTTCTATTTATTATAAATTAGAAAAACAAAAATCAGAGATAGGGTAAATACTCACTAACAAAATAAAAAGAAAATTTTAGTGCCTGTTACATGATTTCTAAAAGCAAAGACAAGAAAATAGACAGAAATTATGAAGCTCCTAGAGAATGAAAATTTCAATTATCTAACAAGTGTGTACACAACAATAGCTACAGCTAAGGAAGAAAACACAAGACAATACAATCATGAGGTACCACTCTACACCCTTGAAACTGATCAGAAACGTAGACGTTGGATATCAGCAATTGTTAGAGAAAGCAGAAGAGAGCAGGATGAATGAATGCATGGAGGCCTGTAAGAAATGGTTGTGAGCAGTTCTCCACTCTGTATCTAAATGAAGATGAAACAGACTACAGTAAAAGTGAGTAAAGAAAATAACCAAATCAACAGGCATAACCCCTACTGCTAAAACTTTAAATCATGCAAGTCAATGCATATGCAAGCACGTATAAATATAAGAGTAATAAAAATGGATAATAATACAATCAAAAAAGGAAAGAAATGTGAAGAAAACACCCTCAGAGAATCCACAGAAGAAGAAATGGAAAAAGCACACATTAGGAAGGAGATATACAGGAAATTTTCATATCTGTATTTCTTTTTCTTTAGCTAGGAATTACGGGTATTCATTACACACACACAAACACACACACACACACACACGCACAAAGATTCTTCACTATACTCATAGACGGATATCTTGTCCAGTAGTTATCAGAAAGGCTTCCTCCAGCTGTATATGGCAGCTATTGCAGAGATCCACAGCCAGACATTATGCAAAGTAAGAGTCTAAATTAGAGGTCTCTGTTGGTTTCCTCCCATTGGAAATAGAAGACACAGCTGGAGAGGGTGAGGGAAGATTGTGGAAGTCAGCGGAGATGGAGGGCACCAGGAGAATATGGCCACAGAATCACCTAAGTAGGGCTCATACAGGCTCACAGAGACCGAAGCCACAAGCATGGGACCTGCATGGGTCTGCACCAGATCCTTGGTATAAATGTTGTGGCTGTTAGTGTGGTGTTCTTGTGAGACTCCTAACGACTGAAGTGTTTGTATCTCTGACTCTTTTGCCTGCTCTTGAGACTCTTTTCCTGCTATTGGGTTGTCTTGACCAGTCTGGATATGAGGGCTTTTGCCTTGTCTTATTGCGTATTATTTTGTCATATTTGGCTGTTGTCTCTTGGAGGTCTGCTTTTTCTGAAGAGGAAAGGGGAGGTGGGAAGTACAGGGATGGAGACTGTTGCTGGAATGTATTGTATGAGAGAAGAATCTATTTTCAATAATAATAATTAAAAGAATGGACACAATTTCTAAGTTGGAACTGCTATAGGGTCAGAAATCCATGCTGGTTTCCATTCTGGGACCCTAGAGATATTCCACTGAAACAAACAAACAGACAAAAAAAAAAAAAAAAAAAACCAAGCAGAGTATGTGTGACATGAGCTCAAGGAAAGCACTGCTATTGGGGGGGGGCGGCATTATTGCCACATGGATGGAAATAAGAGAGTGTTATTTTCAAGGATTGGATAACTAGGGAGCCTGCAGGGCTGTGGCCAGGTGAGTATGGTTTCAGGATAGTTAGAGACAAACTTTGCCCAGATACAAGCTGTACTCATCCCTCTCCCACATCACTTGCTCTAATAGATACTCATTTCTCCTCCATAGTCCTGGCTATCATTTCATCCCCAGGAGCATGCGCACAGTTGTAAGAGAGAAGACTGCCACAACTCCGGCTGCCACTGCCACTTTAAAAGCTCATTTGTATGTGTTACACCTGTTTCCTCCTAGGGCTCAGGTGCTATCATGGAAGAGAGAGTATAAAGACAGTAGGAAGCAGAAGCAGTGGGTAACTACAAGGAAACAAAGGGTTTTCCAGCCATGATAGAGCAGTTGCACGTATGAACCCACAGATGGTGTAACACTGTGCACAACACCTGGGGAAACTCAAGCTAGACAGAGTCCCAGCATGGGGGGGATGTGCACCAAGTCCCACCCCTCATCAAGGAGTTAACGGTCATTGATAGCTACTGGAAACAAGAGAGTTAGTTTTCTTAAGGGGTATGACCCCTGGATAGACACACAACTCAGCAGTGCTAATGGGACTAGATGGGTTTATAAAAAAATAAGGACATAAAGTGTAGTTATGGAATAGAGGGACGATCTGGAAGGAGAAGGGGAGAGGAATGAAAGTATACAAAATATACTGTATTCTCAAAGAACTAAGAAAAATATTTTAAAAGCTCATTTAGATCCAAGAGAATACAAATAAAACTAAGTATTAATTATATGAGTGTGTGGTTGTTTGAAGGAAAATGACAGGATTGGCAGTATTAGGAAGCATTGCCTTGCTGACGGAAGTGTGTCACTGTTGGAGCGGGCTTTAAGGTCTCTTCTGCTCAAGTTTCCCTTGGTGTGACTCTCAGTTGACTTCCTGTTGCCTGCAAGATGTAGGACTCTCAGCTACTCCAGCACTCATCGGCTGCATGCCATCATGCTCTCTGTCATGACGATAATGGGCTGAACCTCTGAAACTGTAAGTGAACCATTTCAATTAAATGTTTTCTTTATAAGAGTTGCCTTGGGTCATGGGGTCTCTTCATAGCAGTAAAATCCCTAACAAGACAGAAGTTGGTAACAGGAAAGGGGACTGCTGTGATAGCCTGACTTGTGTTTGTTTTTTAGGAATTTGGACTTTGATATTTTGGGTTTGGAAAGCAACAGAATGCTTTAAGTACTGCTTAATGGGTCACAGTAGTAGGAACATGGAAGACAGTGGTGCTCAGAATTATGTGAACTGTTGGGAGCTCACTCAAGAGTTTTCAGAGCAGATGAATTTGGTATGTGCCTAGAGATCAGTCTTGTGATATTTTGGTGAAGAAAGAGGTTGCAATTTACCCTTGTCCAAAGAGTCTGCCTGAGGCTAAAGTGAAGAGTTTTGGATTAATTCTGTTGGCAGAGGAAATAGCAAAGCAGCTTAGTACAGATTCTGTCATGTGATTATTAGTGGTATTGCTAATGAAGATGTCCAATGAAAAGAAGGAAGATGAGCAGGGTAAATTACAAAATACTAATTTTGAGTGAAAAAGAGTACCAGGAATTGAAATAGAACAAAATTCTGTGTTCAAGGAGATAAATGTATTAAGAAATGCAATAAAGGGAGTGGTGACCTCAGGGCAAGATCCCACCCAGCAAGTTTCCAACTTGTGAAAAGGAACTAAAGAAAAGCTTAGAGACCTGTGTGGTGGGTCACACCTTTAATTTCAGTATTGGGAAGACAGAGGTTGGCAGATCTCTGAGTTTGAGACCAGCCTGGTCTACAGAGAAAGTTTCAGGACAGTCAAGCTTAGGATGTCAGAGTTGTGGGTTACCTGCTGAAGAGACCTAGTAACAAAGAATGGAACCAGTCAATAAAGATGACTGGTGTTGGAGATAAGGAGAGAACATTTTGACATCAGACATGGAGTTGCAGAGTTTGGAATTTACCCAGATGGTATTCAATCTTGCTTTGGTCCAGTATTTCTTCACTATGCTCTCTTTCTTACATTTTTTAGTGGTAATGTATATCCTGTGCCAATATATGTAAGACGTACATTATCTACTTTTTGCTTTTGATTTTTACAGGGGATTACAGTTAAGAAATTGCCATGCATCTTAAAAGAGACTTTGGACTTTGAAACAGGTTTGAGACTGTCATACTTTATGGAAACTTTTGAAGTTGAACTGAATGCATTTTTGCATTACAATATGGTTATAAGCCTTTGGGGTCCAGGAAGTAGTATGTGGTAGTTTGAAAAAAAATGGCTCCAAAGGGAGGAACACTATTTATTAGTAGGTGTGGCCTTGTTGGAGGAAGTGTGTCCCTGTGGCACTGGGCTTTAATGTCCCTTTTGTTCAAGTTTCCTTCAGTATGACCCTCAGCTGATTTTCTGTTGCCTGCAAGATGTAGGACTCTCAGCAGCTCCAGCACCAAGGCTGCCTGCATGCCATCATGCTCCCTGTCATGACGATAATGGACTGAACCTCTGAAACTAAGCAAGCAACCTCAATAAAACATTTTCTTTATAAGAGTTGCCTCAGTCATGGAGTCTCTTCATAGCAATAGAAACCCCAACTAAGACAGAGTATGAAAAACAACAGATATTAGAAATGAGCAAGACATATTTTAGAATATGTTCAATAATTATGAAATTTAAATTACTGCAGTATGGTTTTTCCTTTTGCACATAACAAAATCATCCCACAGTCAGAGTAGAGATTATCTCAGCTAGGTTCTTACCAAAATGTAATAAAAAGAACAGTACAGTAAGGATAACACTCCCTACTGGAAGGAAGAAAAGGAGAGTGAGTCACAGGGCCCTTGATGGGATTTCAGTGGTTACTGCTTTCTATGCCTCTGGCTTCAAGCAATCTTGGAAGATGGGAGAGCATAAAGGAAGAGGAGGGGTAACTGGGAGGGGCAAGTACAGTTTCCGTGAAGTCCTCCTCACGACAAGCTCTGATTTTGTGGTGACACAGTTATTTCCAGGTCACTCACGATCCTCAAGCTCCTCCCATGCTCTTTACAGAGCAAAATAAACTCACTGCTTTGCCGAGCTGGACTTCCCTATAATCCTCACTTTAATGTGTGGTCAGTGTCTCGCTGAAGTGAACACATTTGTTCTCGCATCTCCAGGAAAAGATAACACAACACAGTTAAAGCATCCGAAAGCACAACAGACAGGATAAAATGGAAATAAGAATATCTGACCTTGAGAACAGATCTTCTGAAAAATAATATTTGACAGATATTATTAAAGAACAAAACTACATTCGAGATTTTTGGGACAATGTCAAATGATCAGATGTCTACAATACTGTTATCTCTTAAAATGAGGGGAAAAAGGAGGCATAAACCTACACAAAAAAGTAGAGAATGTTCTTTATTATATGAAAATCCTGAACATCTGAAGATAGGAAGGCCGTAGAACCACAAACAGACACAGACAGAAATACTCCTTACCTCAGCAGGATATACTTAAACTGCCAAAAGTAGAGAACAGAGAAGGAAGTTTAAAATGTGAAGAAAACATATTTAGGCTCAACCCATGTAAGTAACAGAAGATTTTCTCTGAGAAATCCCATAGGGCTAGGAAAACATGGAAAAATGTATCTACAATTCTTAAAGAAATTGACTGCCAACTTTGATTATTTTACCAAGCAAAGATATCCCTCATAATGAAAGGGAACATGAAAATCTTCCAGTATAAGCTAAAATTTGTGAAAAAGAATGAATTTACAAGACCACTAGACCACTCTTCCCAAAGATAATTAGGGGAGTCCTACCTCTAAAAGTAAAACTAAACAGTATTATAATATGATGTAAATACATGGATCCCTCTAGAAGATTATATTTACATAGCAGAAATAGAAAGGAACCAAACCAAGTATACCACCAAACTGCAAAGATGAATAAGAAGACACAAACAAACAGTATTCAAAATTCCTAGAAGTAAATAAATGATGGCAGGTTTCTACTCAATCCTTTCAACAATAGCACTGGATATAGATGGTCTTAATTCTCTAATTTAAAGGTATAGACTGAGCTTATTGTGTTGATATGTGCCAGGAATCTCTGTACCCAGGGACCAAGAAGGGAGATTATGAGTTCAAGGCCAGCCTAGGCTATAGTAAGAACCTCTATCAAAAGAAACAAACAAAATAATCCTGCCCTCCACCCAAAGAATAGTACCAACAACAAATAAAAAAGATACTTGTTACATAAATTTTAAAATAAAACCCAATAATATGCTATCTGCAAGAAGATAACCTCATCCATAAAGACAAGCAGACTGAAAGTAAAGGGTTGTAAAATTATATCTAAATAATAAATTGGTGACATAAGCAAAGAAAGCTCTAGATACACCCAGCAAAACAGATTTTACTAGACAATCTTACCAGCGACAGAACACCTAGGACAAGATTAAGTGAAGAGACATCCTAGCTAAATCAAATTATGGATCAAATAGACACAACAAACATAACAGAATACAGTGGTTGGAGAATACATGATCTTTTTATGAACACAGGAAATATCTTCTAGAATAGACTACAGACAAGGCTGAAACACAAATCTTAGCAATATTGAAAACATGAGATCATATTATATACCTCTTCTCATCACACAGAAGGAAACTGAAGTCCAACAAGAGGAACTTTAGAAAGTACACAAATACAGAACAATTTCTGCATTACTTAGGAAATCAGAAGGAGAGTTAAACATTCATGAAGCAAATAAATTTAGCAATACAACCTACTGAGGCATGTGGATGTAAAAAGCATTGCTGTGGATGATGTTTATAGAAATGAGTAGGGGGGACAGAAAAAGATTTCAAAAAACAGTATAGTGATGCACTTCAAATGTAAAATTAGTACAGGGGAAGAATTAATACAAATTAGAGTGGAAACCAATAAAGCAGACCATAAAATTAATATAAGAGTTCATTAGAACAAGGAATTGACATCTTGATTAAAAAAAAACTTACAAATCCTTAGTCAGAGAAGTACAAAAATACATTAAAGAAGGGGTGAAAGGGAGATTTGGCAAGGGCTGCCATATGCTAAGTGTTGTTTGGATTATTATGAAAATCTATATACTTACAAATTGAAAAATGTAGATTAAGTGGACAAAGTTCTGGTTACTTTATAATTATTAAAATTGAATCAAGAGAATAAAGAAAGTTGGAACGATCGTGTAAGATGTACAGTGACTGGATAAATGATAGTCTTCCGATAACACACAGCCCTGCACTGTGGTTTCACTGCTGAATTTTATCAAACTTTTGAAAAATGAACAATATTGCTTTTCAAAATGTCCTATAGATTTGATAGAAAGAACCCTTCCAAAATTATCCAATGTAGTCCAATTATCCTGCTACCAAAACCAGATAGGAACACCACAAAATATAACTATAATCTCCAAGCCTCCAATTAATACTAAATTAAAGTCCTGTAATTTGTTAAGTCCTAAAACGTAATTAAAGTAAAGACGACATCAAAAAAACTCAAATTGCTTTCATCCCAAATGTGGCTCAACGCATGTGAATAAACCAACAGAAAATCACATAAACAGAATGAAGGAGGAAAATCATGGACCTCTTAATACACACAGCAGAAAGCATTTGGGAAAATACAATACCCCTTCAAAATAAGAGCCGTGAAAAACGTAAGGCACACAAGGATCATGCCTCTAAGAAGGCGATATATGAGACATACAGCAAATTCCATGAGTGGAGAAAAATAAAGCATTTTCTCTAACATGGAGAACAAGACTAGAATGTCTACTCCTGCAGTTCTTACTTCAACACTAGAGGTTGTAGCTTGAGCAACTGGACAAAGAAAATATAAAAAGCCTATGGGTAGAGGAGGAGCGAGTCAAATTATCACCATTGACACATGAGATGCTTGGATCCATAAATCCCTCTAAACTCCACAGAAGAATAGTAGGATTGATACGGAACTCAGTAAAGTAGCAGGACACCAATCAACATTAAAAAAATAAATAAATAAATAAATAAATAAACAGTAGCTTTTCTATAGACTACCGGTGAATTTAAAGAGAGAGATCTTTAAATCAATTCCATTCATAATAGCCACACATAAACAGACACAGAGCCTGGAACAAGTCAAATAAATAAGTGAAGGATGTCTATAATTACAGCTACATAGCAGAAATGAAATGAATTACAGAGACACTATTGAGAGAGACAAAACATCCGGTCATCCTAGGAAAGGACGATTAATACTGTTAAAGTGTTTACAACCCTTCCGCATCATCTGCAGATTCACTGTGTGCCCATGGCGGCTGTAGGGATGCTAACAACAAAGCTGTGCTGTCAATCTGGGCGCCCAATGAGAGAAGAACGGACACGTATGGTGTGCAATAGAATATTATTCATCCCAAAACAATGTTATTCTGTCATTTGCTGAACAGTAGTTGGAACTGGGGCAACCATCACGCTGTCAGAAGAAACATAGAAGTAACTCTGTTATCTATAAAAAAAAAAAAAGAAGCCGGGCGGTGGTGGCGCACGCCTTTAATCCCAGCACTCGGGAGGCAGAGGCAGGCGGATCTCTGTGAGTTCGAGACCAGCCTGGTCTACAAGAGCTAGTTCCAGGACAGGCTCCAAAGCCACAGAGAAACCCTGTCTCGAAAAACCAAAAAAAAAAAAAAAAAAAAAAAAAAAAAAAAAAGACATAAAAGGCCATGGATGTATTAACAATCATCAAAGTTAAAAGGTTTTCTGCTTCAAAAGATACTAAGTAAAGGAAATGTCAACAGTTAAGTTAGAGGCAATATGCAGATCACATGACACCGCAGCTGTACTGAGACTCTAGAGTATCCAGCATTACAGCGGTCAGTAGAAGACAGCCTACATCTTGTCTTCCAGCATTACAGCAGTCAGTAGAAGACAGCCTACATCTTGTCTTCCAGCATTACAGCGGTCATTAGAGACAGCCTACTTATGGGAACTGCCTAAAAGACACTGTCTCCCACATGATGATCACAGGAAAAGGTGCTCATCAGTCCCAGCCTCTAGACCTTCTAACCCAGCACTACAGGAGGATGAAGGACCACAGGAACTAGAGCAGTTTATTCTAAAAGGATCCAAGCCATCGTCAGGTGAGATGGGGAAAGATTGGAATACCCTGCTAATGAGGATGTGAGGTGGTAAGGTCATGTTCCAGTTTGCAGCTGCTCGGAAACTTAAAACCAAAAGGAACCCTGGGACTCAGCAACCTCAAAGGCGGTCATGAATTGGCAGCAGCATATTTCCACACAAAACTCACACGAGTGTCCATGCGGCGCAATTCATGACAGTCTAAAAACAACCTAAACGCCCATCGTGTCGTGGGTTGGTAAATAAGCACTACATAGAATGTTGTTGTACAACCGTGAGAAAGCAAGAAGCAGGGTGGATAATTCACTGGATAAACCTTGATCGTGTGAAAGGAAAAGCAGAAATCATGTCTCACATTGCCGAGATGCCTCAGCCAGCACCCACATAAAAGCTGCGTGTGATGAGGCATGTCTGCAGCTCTAGTGTTGTGAGAGGTTACAGGTGGCTCCCCAGAGTTTGCTGGCCAGCAAGTCAGTGTGCTCCGGGCTCAGGGCAGAGCCTGTATCGAAATGTGACATGGGGAGCTGCATAGGAAAATTCCTATTGACCTCTGGAACTAATACTCCCATCTACACATGTACACACATGTACACACATGCACACATACACACACGCACACATATGCACACAAAGACACACGCACGCACACACATACACACACACCCCTCCATCCCCATGTTAAAATGCATTACTTTGTGGAAACAACGGTAAATAAGTAGTTGGGTTGATGTATCACTGCTAATGGGTAGGGTAGTAAAATGTTCTAAAACTGACTGTGCAAGAGGCTGCATAGTATGTATGCTGACTGCACTAAAATAAGTCTCTTAATTGTGTACAGAAACCCATGTGTGTTACAATGTGTACTGTGTGTTAGCTATAGTACTAAAAACGTTTTCTACTATTAAAATTTATTTTAATATATTTATTTCCTTTTGAAATCATTTTGGTTTATACCTATTTGTATAGGTAGCAATATATTTTACAGTTGGTAAATATAAATTTATGTGTTTACATAGCTATGCAATTATGTAATTATATACAAACATGGTAAATTATATTTTCTGTGCTAAAGAAAATCCACGTTAACTTATACTTCACTCCTTTGGTGTGAAGGATAAACATGCCTTTCACAATATTTTAGTTAGGGTTTCTATTTCTGTGATAAAATATGTTGGAGCCCATGAATGTGGATTCATTCAATCTTGACCAAAGGTCAGAGAGTTCAGGCCTGTTCTTGTTCCTTCAAGGTTATGATAGGAGATTTGATCCAGGGTATGGCTGCCTAGAGGCTGCTTGGCCTAAGGTGTGGTCACTGCAAGTCCTACGGAATTCTTAACTCAGGATGTAGTTACTTGATGTTCCAGGTATTGAAGAGGTATTATTCCTTTTGTTCTTTGTATCATGATAAAGAAGTCTTGCCTTCTTCCCCCTTTTGGATTGGGGTATTTAAAGCATATGGAAAATAAACATGGACAAATTCAGTATTCACTGGGTTGCCCTCCCAACTCTATCCCGTGTCTCCATCCTTTTCTTGTGTGTCTCTGTTTTTCCTGCCTAACATTTCTACTCCACACACCCCTACTTGGGATGTAGAAATCTAAAGGTTAAACCCTGACAAATGTGGGGCCCACAACAAAAACACCATAACCAAAGCTCTTGACGGAGGCAAGGGTTTCATCCTACAATTCTCGGGTTACATTCCATCAATAGGGAAGTCAGGAGAAAAACGCAAGATGGGAACCGAGAGGCAGGAGCAGATGCAGAGGCCATGGAGGAGTGCTGCTTACTGACGTGCTCCTCACTGCTTGCTCAGCTGCACTGATAACACAGAGGAACAGCAGCTCAGGGACGGCGCTGCTCACAGTGAGCTAGACCTTCCATGTCAATCGTCAATCAAGGAAAAGCACCACAGGCTTGTCCTCACACCAATTTAGTGGGGGCATTTTCTCAGTGCAGGCTACAATTTTTCAAAAGAGAAACCTGTGTCAAACATATATAAAACCAGGTAGCACACCTAAGCAGAGAAGGCTGTGTCATCCCCTCCCCACCCCCACTGCACATGAGGATTCTGAATTCCGGTAGGCAAGGATGGTACCCAGTGCAAGCAGAGTGGCCTCGCAGCCGTGGCATTTGTGACAGAGGGTACTTAGGGCATTCTGCTGACTTCCTGCAACTGCCAAGTGGTGGCCTCATGGGAGAGGTCAGGCTCAGGTAGGTGAAATGGTTCCTTTGTATGCTCATTGGTCATTCTAGGTGAGGCAAATACTGCTCTCCTCCAGTTCTTGTTCTGAACGTATCTTCCTTTGTCTGCATGTTTCTCATGACAACAAAGTGGAGTCATGTGGATGGACACACACACACACATACACACACACACACACAGCAGGGGGAGGTGAAAGGGGCGCCTAGAGGTGAAAATTTTGGATATCCCATATCTTCACACTGAACTCACCAGGAATCTATAGTAGACAGTTTACAAGGCAAGTTCATGGATAACCGAATGTTCCAAAGCTCGTAGCTACAGCATGGCCACAGGACCCAGGGGAACCGGGTTCAGCGGTGGCCAGTGTTCGTAAGCATGCTCAGGAGGGTTGAGTGTGGAGTCCTAACACTGCAAGCAGGCCTGCTGTGAGCCAAACCTACTTCACCGCATTGCGCCTCCGTGCAATGGTGTTGGTAACATTTACTGCCAGTCATTCAGAGTTCATAAGCAACCCCTGTCACGAGGAAATATGCCCAGATACAAGAGTTTCCTGAGGGAAATTATACCTAATTTGTTTGCATTATGCATTTTTCATCCTTGTAAGGGTAGTTGGTTTAGAATTGTTGAAGATTCAGCCACTTTGGAGCACTCTTGGAAAGTGACTCCTTTAAATCAAGAGAAAATCCACTTCATTACCGAACACAAAAGAAACCACAGTCAAACTTTGAAATTAAATCAGTGAGTCGTCCACAAAGGGTAGTTTCTATCACAATAGAACTTATTTTTTTAAATCCAAGTTATATTTTTTCCTTCAATTGCTTTTCAGTTCTGTTTTTATAGTTGCCTGTAGGAAGAAAAATGTTCAAGAAGGCAGATTGAAGTTATTTTAATTATGTAACAGTCCAGAGAAAGATGAAATTGCACAATGGCCTAGACGAACATCTTCTGTCTGGTCAGTAGCCAATGGCTGGGGAAGGCTGAACAATGGAGCTGGGCTTAGAAATAATAGCCTGGAGATAAAGGGAAAAGCTAAGTCTGGCTTGAAGATGATGAATCTCCTGAGTGTTTCCTTTATTCCTCCCTTAGATAATTGGAGTCCAGATATAAAATAAATCATAATGAGAGAGAAGACAAGCAATATAAATCATTGCTTCATGGAACACATGGATTGGATGGATTTATATTGAATAGATGTTCTCAGTCTAGGATTTCTGGAAGAATTCTAGGGGGTTTCAAACTCCTGAAATTATATGTAAATTGTGAGACTGTGTATCAGTAAACTTCTTCAGTAGGTAGTCTAGATCTTTGATCGAGGAAATAATTAATTTTAAAAGTAATACCATGGATTGGCAGTCTAAGAAATATTGACTATGTGGCTGTAATAAAAGCCACCATCACAATGTCCAGTTCTCTCTGCTGATCGAACACATTTTGAGGCAGATAGTAAGACTGCATCAAAATTTTGAAGTTTTGGAAGTTTAGACTTGGGAGTTTAGACCCACAGTTGGGTTACAAGAGTAAAAATAGAACTCTCAGACCTTCCCAGTGGGAGAAAGCATTGTATTGAACACAACTTGGGTGGTTCACCGATAACTTGCCACTGGTTTCTAAATACAGCTATTTGTGTGCAAGTTAACAAATATGAAAAGTTCAAAAATACAATTTCCTTTTATCAACATTTACCCTTTCTCCCACAGCATGCATACATCAAGGTAAGATGTGCCCATTTCTTGTTAGTGAACCAGAAATCACTTGCAGACAGCATGCACTGTAATATTAGACTCGTCACTACAACAAACAGAATATTATCTGATTTTCATGTACTCTGGTATCTTCTTAAAATGGAGCAATTCTTCATAAGATCAGTGGGATTTTTCCTGAGCTGCACAGTTGAGCCCACAGGAAAGAAACAGTAACTTAAACATGTCACTGTATGTGAAATTTGCTTATTTATTTCACAGTTCAATATTGAAGAAAACGACTCTGTTGCATTTGTCAACATGAATGTAACTATATATTTCAAAAAACAGTTATTTACTTTTTGAAAGGAAGTCTTTATAAAATATTTCCTCCATCTTAAGTGTCTCAGGTAAGATATTTGTAATTTGAAAAAATTGGTTGTTATTGCTTGGTTTTAGTGGGTATAACCGGTTGGCACTATTTCTATACTTGGCATCTATGTGTGAGACCAGACGATAACAATGCCCTAGAAGTGGACGCACTACTTCTCTGTAGGAGTGAGTGGTCCAGGTGGGAAGATGAGTATTCCATGAGAGCAGACAGGCAAGCGCAGCAGGGGCTGTGAAGGGAGACACACTGGTGGAATTTAAAAGCATCAAGGAAAGCATGGTAGAAGAAGAATAAGATGGAGGAATAGGAGACAAAAGAGAAGGATGAGGATTTGGATGAGCACTTAGCAGAAGATGCCCCTGCAGAGGACAGCACATAAGGCTACGGGGAATCCTGGACCCTAAATGACACAGAATGAATGCGGGTTTTTCAGTTACTCTGTGTCTGCTGTTGCTCAAGATTTTTAGCGTTGCTCACTTCCTGTTCAATAGGCCTAATCCAAATGTCAACATCATCTTCCAGGTGTCAGAGTCTGGAGGCTGGCTATTACACAGAGTGGGCAAGAACAGATACACATTTTGAATCAATCATGATAGTAGAATAATGGCCCACACTGTGAAGCCATAATTTGCATTGGCTAGGCATTTTTCTTAAGAGAATAAAGAGTTTTTCTGCAAAAAAAGACTTACCTGAAAAGTACTGTTAAGAGTCTATGTGTCTCCATATCGGATAATAGATTCATCACTAATACTATACTATTCTTGATACCAATGATATCAAGCTATTATGCTAACAGCAGAGTTCAAATCAATCATGGGTAGTATCAATCAACAGTATGCAGATTCAGTTTTTCATAACCATCAATAGACATTTCTTTTCCATTTCACTCTACCCCCATAAGTGTGTAGGAGTTACTACCCACTAGACAGGCGTTGTAGACAGAAGTTGCCACACCATGCCGGACTGGCAACATCTATGCCAGGGAACTGAACTGCTCTGCCAGGCTTGGTGTCGAGTGCCTTTAGCTCTTGAGCCATCTTGCTGGCTACTGCACAGGAGTTTGAACTTCACCTGGACAAGTAGGAGAACTTGCCGGCATGTCTGAAACCTCCAAAGAGCACGGCTATATTTACATTTGAGTAGGTCATAGGCCACCTCAGGTGAGTTGAATTAGGATTTGAAAGCTGGATGAGCGTAAGACTGACTGGTGGAGTGACAGGGAGCCACACTCCCTCCATCCAACCACCCACCCTCTACGACCACTGAGTGTTGGCATGGATATGTAGGAGTTGGATTGTGTTTGGTGATTGCTAAAGGAGGAAGGATGAATTCTGATGAGAAACAAGAACAAAGAAGGGAACAAATACGGACTGGAGAACGGCGCAGAAGCCTGCCCTCTGAGGAGGCCCCAGGAAACTTCAAACACATCACGCCTTGAGCAAACATGGAAGAACTGTTTGGATGCTTTAGTAAACAGAGGCTACTTGTTTGTTTTCCAGATGCCTAAGTCTGAATAATCACACAGACACTGCATTAATCACAACACTGCTTGCCCAATAGTTTAGGTGTATTCCTAGATAGCTCTTACATCGTAAATTAACCCATTTCTATTGTTCTGTGTATCGCCAGGAGGCTGTGGCTTACTGGGCAAGGTTCTGGCCTCTGTCTCCTCCATCAGCTACATGGTAGCTCCTTGGTTCCACCTACTCTCTCTATATATCTTTTTGGATTTCCCGCCTAGTTCTATTCTGCTCTGTCATAAGTCAAAGCAGCTTCTTTATTAGCCAATTGTAATAAAACATATTCAGAGCATACAGAGAGGAATCCCACATCATTCTCTGCTTGCTTATAATGTGATATTAAGCACAAGCACTATTCTTTTATTCTAGCAAATGGAGCATAATGCAAAGGAGGGTATCTTTTTTTTTTTTTTTTTGGTCTGGTAGAAACTATTTGCATAGATTTAAGAGCACCCAGGGCTACTTGGCTCTCAGGGCTGTAGCAGTCTGAGAACCTGGGAGTCCCACACGGCAGTGTCAATGGATGTGACCACTGAGCCCCAGGTGCTGGTGGCTCTCTAGTGGGAATGAATTAGGGAATATTCAACAGTAGCCATGCGGCACTAAATCAGGTCCTCTTTCTCGCTTCCTGCCAGGAACTATCTTTCACATCCTACTTGCTGTGGAATATGGGTAATCAGTATCATGCCAGCTCATTTGCAATCACCACAAATCACAGTAATTAGGAATAAAGCCAGAGAGTCAGGGGATGGCAAAGAGACTCCCCTGCCAGCCAGGTGGCAGGGCAGCGGCCAGCCCAGGAGGTGGCAGACTGCAGGGGGAGGAGCAAAGTAGGAGACACCAGAGAAAGAATTGTCATCTCCCGAAGGACCGAAGTACTTTCCATGTGGGCAGTGAGGAGCAAGGCCACCGAGAATCAAGGTATGTATCTTCCCCAACACACAGGTGTCTCACTTTCTGAATTCACAAATTTCCCAAAACAGTGCATATGGCACAGACATTTTTGTCGAGATTTGGATAAGACAATCTATTTAAAATATTTAACACAGTGAGAGATGCATACTAAACATTCAGACATACCAACATTATTCCTATGCATTTCAACTGAAGCAAAACATTACACTGAGGAAGTCTTATTGGTACTCGATAAAACTCTGGAACTCAGCTAAAGCTTGAGGCTGTTACTTCTAAGAGTCACACTTATTTTCATTTCCACATGTGTGCACGTGTACAATTTAAACCTTCACCATTGACTGGTAAAGCAGTAAAGTAAACTCTCTGCGTGGAGTTTTCTTTTTCCTCTGTGCTCACCTGTGCTCTGTTAGGGGCAGAACCTGTGAGATTCTGCTTTGCCTAGCTCATCCAAGAGCCCATGACATACATTCAACTCGGAGATGTGGACAGCAGCTGTGTGCTAGGTAAACAGACTAAGAGACACTGTCCCAAGTGTGCTGAATGCTGATGAACTATAAATATTATCTTTGGACTTGCACTACACATGATCATTTTTACTAGGATGGACAGATGTGTATGTAACATGTACATTTGTGTGCATGTGTGGATACATGGTAGATGTATAATAGTACCATATCCGTCATATGGAAGTGAGGTTAAAGTTAACAATTAAGATATTTTAAAAGTTGAATAGAAATAGGATCAATGGAAGATGAAACATTAACAAATTGGTCACAGATCTTCAAAATCATTATTTTCCAACACTCTTATTGGGCCATGAGAGATCCTTCATTTAAGCCTTAGGAGAGGGTCAAAAATGTAACCACGGGGTGAAAGGTACCCACAAACTTTTAGGATAATCCCTTAAATTCATGTACATTTGACTCTAACCCCATAAGGGAGAAGCGTGTCTTAGTTTGATAACCATCATACACCAAAGTATGTTATATTGTTTATACTGTCTAATCAACATTTGCTCAATATTCAAGTTAAATGATAATACTTGAGCTTTAACTCACTATGTTAGAAAAACATGATTGGTCATAAAAATGCTTGTTGAACCAGATACTATTCACCATTCTTACCACTGAGAGTCTCGAATGTGAAAGTGACTTGTCAAGATAGTGAGCACTTAGTTCAACATCTCCAAGGCAACAAGGTATCCTTATCCATCATGTTTGTTCAGCAGTTTGTTTAATGCCCAAAGTGTTCCAGAATAACAGATAAAATCGCATGCTATAGTATACCTTTGTAACCATGTCACCCTACATCAAAAATCCAAGAATTCTCAAACCTCTTTTATAGAGGGTATAGTATTTGACTATAAGCTAGGCATATTCTCCTGAATACATAAATGATTTCTATGGTACTTAACAATATCTAACATGGGTAAAGTCATGACCCTATATTCCTTATGTAACAGTGATAGGAAATTGTTTATGCATGTTCAGTACAGACACAGTTATTTTTAATACTTTTGATCAGAAGTTGTTTAAATGAATAGTGAGAAATTCAGGCATATAAAGAGAGTATGTTTATTTTGTGTGTGTGTGTGTATGTTTGTGTGTGTGTAAAGAGATACAGAAATAAGATAAATTGAAAATATATGTATGACTAGAACTTCGTTGTTGCTATCTGGTGACCGCATCAATGTAGGTGTTCTGGGAGACACCAACTGTCTCTCTTCACCAGGATCTTACCCTCCAGTACCGAACTACAGAGCAGACCCACACGCTAAAGATCCAGCATTCCTGTTTGCCTGGCTTGGGGTGTCAATGTCATGTGACTTCCATTCCCTGGGCAAGCTCTGGCTTGTTCGAGTCCCTTCATGGATATACCCTGTACCTTCTCCTGCGAGGCACAGGAACAATTCTTCTCCAGTCTTCTGGGCAGAAAGGCCCTGTGACCAGTTATGGTGCTTGTGTAAAATCTACAACCTTAGCATTGGCCTCACTGCTTTCTCTCCCTGTTTTTAAACTAATATTAAAACACACTGGTGGAAAAAAAAATCACAAGGCCACAGAAACTCAGGACTTTGACTTAACATTCAGCCTCCAGCCCCAGCTGGCTCTCAAGGCAGCCAGGCACTGCAGTGCTCCTGGTCCCTCTCCTCTATCTTCCCTCATTGCATCACTGTCTACAAACCCTTAACCCCACTCAGCAAATGACCTCACCTTCTGCTTCACAGAGGAAATGGGGGCCAACTGACAGCGACTCCCTCCACTTCCTGCCGTCCTCTTGGTGCTCTTATCAGCAGCTACATCCATCCTTACCTCTTGTCCTCATTTTTCAGCTGAAGTGATCTCCCTCTCCGTAGTCAGCACTAATCCCACCACCTGTGATCTGGATCCCATCCCTCCCACTTCCCAAGGGAGCCGCCTCATCAATCACCTGTGCTCCTGTATCCTCAGCCTCCCATAGTACAGCGGCCCTCTCCGCTAAACACTCAAAAATGATCTTGTTTCTGCCAGCGCGCACACACACACACACACACACGTGTGCGTGTGCGCACACACACAGCAGTCGCACACCTTAATGACACAAGAATGACAAGTGTTAGTAGTATGTAGATTAGTATTTCAATGTGTGTACAAAAAACATGTACTGCAAACGTACATGTATCTTGGATTTTTCACATAACACTGATTAACTTTTCCTAGACATTAACGTGTCTATTAATTTTTCAACATGCTTATTCATTATTATTTCAATAGATTTACAAACTTTAAATGCTTCATTAAGCTTTCAGGCTGCTTGCTGGTTCTTCTCTATAAATCAGCACCAGCATTTTCCTGAAGACAATTCCGTACATGGGACCCACACTTCCTTCCCTGCCCAGAGCAGTGTATCTCCCACACTTCTAAGCAAGCCTTCATTGCAGATCTGTCTAATTAAATTACCAGCGATCCTACAAAACTTTGACTTTTCCTTCTGTTTGTTTTGCCCTATTCAAAATTGTTTGTCTTTACATTACCTTTTTTATTTCATTATTATTCCTAGATGCCAGCTTTCTGGAGAGGCAGAAAGGGTGTGGATAGAATGAGCGGGGACGAGGGAGGAGCTGGAGGGAGCTGAGGGAGTAGAAACTGTAATGAGAATACATAGTATTAAAAAAGTTCTATTTTCAACAAGAGAAAAAAAAACTCACAAAGTTATCAGCGACATCTTTCCCAAGACTAAAGACATTTTCCTGTGTTTGTCTAGCTCGTGTTCTCCAGATATTTGGCATGGGTAATGACTCCCAAGCTCGATTTTCTGTCATCTGGCTCCTTAGCCCCCTTCAGCTCCTCCTCATGGGCTTACAGCTGACACTTGGCTCCCAGTCTCCACCGTCACTCTGGGCGTTCTTTATGCGCTCTTCTCCTTAGGGGGAACCAAGATCTCATGTTTTACTCACATCCTGCTGGTTCCAAGCTGCACCGCCGTCTCCACGAGCTGCTCCCCAAGGCTTCCTGTCTGTCTGTCAGGACGCTGAGCTGCTTCCCTGCTGCGGCTCTCCACAGCGTCCTAGAGCTCCTCCGTTATGGGCTGACTGCGTCAGTTAACTGAGCGCTGACCTGAGCTTCTAATTTCAGGTTTCTCTGCCCCAGAACTGCTCATTTTCTAAGAGAATTCTTTGTGTGGGGCTCTGCATTCTATTGTGTGTATCACAGAATACGGAGCATCCCTCACCAACACCCACTAGATGCCAGTAGCAACCCACCTTACTGTGATAACTGAAGGTGTCTCTGGCTACAGCTAAGTGTTCCCTGGGGACAAAGTCGTCTCGTGCTAAGAACTGTTGTGTTCAATATGAATTTCACCTAGGTAGGGCCTGTGTGCTCACGACTTTTGTTCAGCAGCTACTCTTGTGTATTACAATAAATTACGACAAAGAAATTGGGCAAGTGCAGTAAACAAAGAAAACACAAATGTGTGGGGGAAAGTCATTATTTTATAAAAGCATTCAGTTTTCACTGTGAACTATTTATTTATTTTGAAACAGTGTCTCCCTATATTGCCCTCCTGGCTCTGTCTCCTAAGTGCTGGGATTACAGGCTATTGCCAATTTGAGCTAATCTATTACTTGCAGATATGTGGCAAATAAGAGGTCATTAACATAAAAGAGTTTCAGTCTGGAGGTTGTGAACAGAATCAGGCATGGACTTAGCATGTTGGAAGCTTCTTTATGCAAACGGGATATCTTCTGTACTGAGAGGAAAGGAACGCACAAAGGAAGAACTTTCTAAAGGGACAGAATTTTATCACATGCCATCAAATGACTCGGCTGTGGTCAAGGTGAGAGGGCTGGGAGGTGACAAAGGAGGAGTTCCTGAAGGAGGTCAAACTCCATAGGGCATTGCTTCTCAACCTTCCTATCGCCATGACTCCTTAATACAGTTCCTCATGTCGTGATGATCCCAACCATTAAAATATTTTCATTGCCACCTAATAACTGTAATTTTGCCACAGTTATGAATTGTAATGTAAATACATGTGGTTTCCAATGGTCTTAGGCAACCCCTGTGGATGGGTCATCTAACCCCCAAAGGGGTGCGACCCATGGATTGAGAACCACTGCTTAAGTCTTCAGCGATGCAAGCCCACCCACAAATCAATGACGTTACTCCTTTCAGGCTTAGCATGACTTCAGCTATGGAGTATGATCATGCTTTTCTCCAATGAAATACATCACAACGTATGGTGTACTAAAGTAAGCTCATTAGTTAAATTCTGTGTGTGTTCACATAATCTCTGGAGAGACCACACACACATTTAGATGGATGGATCAGGTCTCATAGTCTAACAAGGTTGTGGGGGAGGGGCAGACTTTGTACCACAAGTGGCATCTGACATCGCCTAGAGGAATGTTTATTGTCCACCTGGATGAGAACTCTAGGGAAAGTCTGTTACTGTGATCTCATGGGCAGAGGGCAGGGGTGCTCCCGAAATACTGCCGTACACAGGATAGCTTTAAAGGTTATTGATGGCTGACATCCTGGAATGCCAACAGAGGAAGGCTGGGCAGCTCTCTACCCTATGTTTGTAGATCTGCAGTACAAATCAGTGTGCTAAAGACTCCCTGTGCCCCCAGTTCAACCAGTCCGTCCTCATTAAGATTTCCCCGGATGCTTCTGCCATTAAATATGCTGGAAAGACAGGCAGATAAAGAAGACATTACAAATAACTTTATGCATCTCTTTTTATTGTTTCATGTGATTATTAGAAACTTAAAATCACACATGTGGCCTGCATATTTCTGTGGGTCTATACTAGCCTATGATATTTTCACATATCATAAAACAAGTATTTCAGTTTCAAAACTACTAAGAAAAAATACCCATTTTACTCAGCCACCTTTGGTATTATACTGATCTTCCCTTTCTATATTGATGGTTAACTTTTCATCAGAAGTTGGAATCACTGGTATATGTCCATATTTTAAGCAAGTCCCTGACTTCGTCCTTGCTTTAAACTCTTCCCATATGTGGCAGGGGTGAGACACAAGCTGGTGCCCTTTGTCACAATATTCGTCACAGAGAGGACCAGGCTATAGAAGTTTAGGCAGAGGAGAATACCACTTGAAAATGCCACACTCATGGGTCTGCTCACTGATGTGTGTGTGACATTTGAGGAAACTTCAGACACATAAATTCAGTTAGCTAGAATAGTTCTTCCAGTGGGGGGTGGGGGGAGTCAACCAAAATACAGGCTTCCTGCAGCACACCAAGAGTGCTGGTACCCGGATGCTCACTCAGCCACTTCTCAGTATGGTCGCACACAGAGTGTCTGGCCGCCACTGGGCGCTAATCCTAGTGAGGGCACTCATGCACCTTTGCCACACAACAGATGGCACTCAGGCAGTGAGGCGGCCACGCTTTCTGTGTCACAACTTTGTTCCCCATCTCCTCTTCTCTTCTGCGCCTGGAGGGGCAGGAATGCCAGATTCCTAAGGCAGGATAAGGTCAGGGCTTGGCCTAGGACCCAGTCTTGCTAGCACTAGAGGAAGTGGCTAAAATTAGTAAGGACTGAATGTGTGCCTGTGTTGTAGATAGAGAAAAGGGGCAAGGACAGTGACCCAGAGCACAGAGGCTTTGTTCTTCCAGAGCAGTAGGAAAGGACAGGGGCATATCCCTGACCGGAGCAGGAGGAATGTGCCACTGCCCATGGGCCTGAGGAAAGGACGGGGGCATATCCCTGATTTCTTCCCTTTTGGTGTCAGACAATATTATTATGTTTTCTCTCCCACTATTCCAATTTGAAACCATTTGCAAACATGCTAAAATAGTTCATGCATTCAGCCCATAAATCTCATGAACAATATTGGAAAGGGAAAAAAAATAACTATAAACATCTTGGTTCGTGTCCTAGATGAAAATACAGAGGAGGAAGACAGAATCTAACCTGGGTTGTCAATCACAGCCGAGAGTCTCCTCCAAGGCCAGTTATTAATGTGCCCATGTGGGAAATACAGCAACCAGATTTACCCTCATGGATACTTTTGATGTGTTTAATTTAATTGTAGGCATTAATTATCCAGGGGACTGGGATTTCTGATACATGAGCATCCAGAACAGACGAGTGGAAATAGGAAGTTGGGAACATAATTTCATTACAGTTTGCAAAATTCCGTAATACTTTTCAATCGCCCTTTCCTCTGAGCTCCTGCCTAGAAATTAAACATAAAGTACTGACTTATATAGCATAAAACACTGGAAAACCCGAAATCGTGTTTCTCTTTTAAGGAAAAATTTTCTAATGATGGGAATTTGGTTTCTTTGGTTATATTGGGGGAATTTGAGGAAAGAATTCAGTAGAAGTGTTTGAAAGGAATGATTGTTGAAACAAGTATTGCAGCTTTTTCTTGGATCCTTGTTCCATCAAAATGCAGTAAATTTAGGGTCCAAATGATAAGAGGAATTTTTAAATATCTGTCATTCAAGAGACAAAAGCCTGGGTTTCCTGCGGGAAGGGAGAAGAAAAGGAAGCGGCTTGGCTAACTAAGCAGTGACTGATGTTGGGCCAGACCTTGCCAAATATGAGGGCGGGACCAACAGATGAAGCCAAGTAATGTTCAGTGAGAATTCAAATTCATTTCTAGAGTAGGCGATTTGTCCCAAGCTGTAGCCTCGAGCTCCTGTACCGGGACAGAAGACACAGAGAGTCACTCCCTTCCTCATTTACCACTTCCCGGATGTGCCACCTGCCACGGTACATCCATCCTCTCATTGCAAGCTTTGGCTTTTGTTCTCTGAGTTCTCATTATGGCCTCTGAGGGTTTTTTTTCTGGGAATCAAACTAATCATTCAAGGCAAAAACAATCTAGTTGTTAGGGTGCAGGGAAAGTTTCAAGGTCTCCAAAAAGAAAGGCACGGAAAACACGGGAGGGAAAACAGCCTTGGGAAGAAGGGTCTGGCACTTGGAGCATCAACATCCTGGTCTTTCAACACAGGCCAGCACCCTGGAGATCAAGCTAGGCAATGCTCTTGTCCTTGCCCAGCTGTCTACAGTTGCCCAACACAACTGCAGTAGCTGAGGCTAACAGTAGGAGAAGGAGGATGGAAGTTAGCAACACACACTTACAGAGACTGCCCATCGGCATTGCCGCTCCAATTTAACTTGCAGTACTGCTATAAGACATAGGAAATTGGAGGACTTTATTCAAGGTTTGAACCCGTGCCTGCCTCCAAAATGCCCACTCCTTCCTGCCATTTCTCCACATGGGTTTCTGGGGAACCACATGTCCAGGATACTGCGTATACATGAAAATTGAGAAGGTTTCGGAAAAGCAATGGATCTTTCCTATCTACCTCACCCGTGCAGGAGCTCCAACACTGACAGAGCCTTGAGTCCACAACTTATCCCAGGCCTGTCTCCCCATGATGACGAGACAAGTTGTCTCTAATTCCAGTTATAAACTCTAATTTTACAACAGTAAAAGCATGATCTCAACATATCATATTACACATCTAGGAACTACCAATAAAAAATTCTTAATAGACTAACAGAATTGAATCAGAAAACAAGGGTCAGTTAGTTTACGTTGGTTTAGTGTGTGGTACTCAGTTATGGTAAATTATTTTTGCATTAAACAGATGGCACAACAAAGTTTTGTTATAAAAAAATATGCAAACAGGGCTGATGCACATAAGAACTTACAGGGGCTACGGCAACACGCGTGGGGCCGCACATGCTCAAGTCAGATGGGGTCCTAGTGCTGAGGCGGCAAGTGGACACTGGGTCCCACTCAACTGAGAAGCTATTTGTAATTGACACCTTCTGGCAAAGGGAAAATTAGTTTCCCCAATGGAGTGTTGCTGCGTGTATCAAACACACTCAAAGGGAACCTCTATTTGTCCTGTTGGTTTTTCTTGTGATTTTCCTTTCTTTTGAGAAAGAATGTGAAATTGGCTGGGTAGGGAGGTGGTTAGGATCTGGGAAGAGTTGGGGTAGGAGAAAACATGATCAAGATATAGTGCATGAAAAAATATTTCTCAAAAGATGTCTGTTTTGGTTTGCTAGATCTCATATGTGTGAAGCATTTGGATGCACTCTTCCCCTAAATAGCTCAGAGTGTTTGGGATCATGGCCAAAACTGCAGGGAAGTCTAATTATCTCAGTTGTTTTCTTGTGTTTTGTTTTTGGCTAGAGAGGAGGAAAAACACTGTGCCTGGTTTGTTTCACGAACAAATTTCAATATATTCACATTTATTGATTCTAATATTAATTCAAAAAACCTAAATTCAATAGTCATGCCACAATTTAATATGGTTTTCTATATAATTAAGCTGCATTTCAGGAATTAGGGAGACTTGGTAGTATAATGTAGCAAGAAATGCCTGTGTGGCTACTCTGTCCTGCGCATGAACTAAGTATTCATTTTTATATCAGCTTTGAACTCTGCCAGGGGAGGTACCTTAACCAAGAGGATAATGGCTGGCGTGGTGGAAGCAGAGACTGGAAAGCATGGGGGGATCTGGCCAACTGGGCTCATTGTGGCCAGAGGACCTTGAGCCATCCTGTGTATGCGTAGCCACCACAAGGATGAGCAGCCAGATAGATGGAAGCCACAGCCCTCTAGCAGGGAGCCTTCCCAGACAAGTGAAGGAACGGTCATCCAGAGCTGGCTAGTCAAAATTACCAAACTAGGAGCCAATGCTTGAGAAAGGTCACATAGTCATAGTTCTCATCTTAGCATGGGGAAGGCAGCCAACTCGGTATTGTCCCCATAAAACCTGCACATGCAAATCTGGCTAAACTGCAGGGTGATTGAGGGCTAACACACAGTAGCACACAGGAAAACAGTGAGGTGAAGCCTCACTGGCGAGCTCCGCAGTGAGCAGATTGGCTACTTGTTACTTTCAGGAAGTTCTATGAGAGCGTAAATTCTACTAGATTCTTCACATGGAAGGGTCAGTGAGGGCCTCATGGCGTCAACAGAGACAGTGCACATAGAACAGCTTGTTTCTAAGGCGCCAGAATATGTCACACAAACCCAAAGACTTCAAATGCTGCTCCTCAACCAACACACGTTCTATTAGTAAAAGGGAACATTCCAAATTTCCAAACTTTCACAAAAGCTACTTCTCTGGGAAGGAACCATTTTTAAAAGGGATTTTCACACTTTTCCACGCCATGACAAGCCTGCTCATTGTTTCTTAATTGTCATCTATGGTACTCCTTTACTTTAAAATGTATCCCTTTAAATCACTGCAGATAAATCAAGAAAAAATAATTTCAAGAATATACAATAATTTGAAAAATAGTAAAATGGGAGTATAAATGGCTGCTATGGACATCTGCACATCCAACACGAATTCGATTTTGTAAGCATTCATTATACTTTATACAAAGGAAGAAAGGCTGAAGAATGTGTACTGACATCGAAAAGATTTTAATTTTTTTCTAACTTTAATCTTCAATGCTACTAACACATATAATAAAATAAACTAGCACAAATTGGAACCAATGGAAAACATATCAATATATAACAATATGCTTGAAATAGATTCTGGAAAAATATCAAGAAACGTGGACCAAACGATTAGCAGTGGCATTAGAGTTGTGAGCGGCTATTCTTTACTGCATTAGTAAAGGCATGTTCAGACCTTGTATAGATGGATGGAATTACAGAACATACATGTACTGCTAAACCTTGTACATGTTTTTAGACACACTCACACATCCCATAGGTACTTTCATCAAGAATTTCCTCATCTCTTGTTGGAAACATTTATGCAGGTCCCAAGTCTGATACATTATAGGTTATTCTTATGTGTGTCCACACTGCTGGCCCACTACACTGTTCTGAGTCTCCTAAACAGACAATGGAGGAATTGCTTTAAATTACTGGCACGCTTGGAAATACTATCGATTGCCAATGTATTAAGGCAGTGCCTTGGAAACACAGTCACGCCATACACTGCTGTTACAACTAAGCAGACAAAATCAGAGGTGAGTCAGGCATGAGTCCTCACGGTGCTCAGCTAGAGGACAAAGACACAGGCAAGCTGCACTGGATTCCAGAGTCCCCGCTGTGGCATGCTCTAACACGCGCTTCTGCGGGGCTGTCCAGTCACAGCCTATGGAGATGACCTTCACATGTGCACTGCTGAGAAGGAATTTTTCTAACCAATAAGAGGGCGTGAAGCCTGCCACTGACTTTGCAGCCTCACTACTCTACAGTGTACTGTGCCGACAAATCGTGAATGGGACTTTTAACTAACGCAGTGTGAGAGCGGTGTCTTTAAGAGAAAAAACTACAGAGAAATCAGAGCGGCCTTCTCCCCGAACGCAATATCCACCTATTACTGACCACTGTGACCTTTCTGGGAAAAGTCACTTCCATTGGACAGGGTAGTGGCCGCAAGGCAGCAAAACACCACTCAGTGTAATTCCTTACAGATGACAGGAACTGGAAGTTTCAAGGGGGAAAAATGAAAGCCATTCACTCTTGCAATGACACAGTCCTTTGATACCGCAAAGCCATTTGGGCCGAGAGCTCCGAGGTCAGGAAGGCACGTAAAGATTGGTGATTAGAGAATTCTATGTCAGCAAAGTGTGGCAAGCTATTAAAGGAAACTATAGCTTTTATGATTGTGTGGCCGAGGCTCCCCAGGGCTATTTGTATTAGCTATTGAGTTAAGCATAACTTATTTAGCCCGAGCATTCCAGAAAACATTCTGATGTCAGCTACTGCAGGAAAATCAACACAAAGCAAAGGAGGAAACAGAGCTGATCTCAAACAGATAAAACGGAGTAATTTAATTTTCTGAACTCGGGCGTTTTAGAGCATTAAGAATGAGGAATTTTAGAATGGTCCTTTCAACTTGAAAACTAGAGTTTACTTAGGCATTTGGTGGAGGGGGAGAGGTAGCACAGGGCTTATGTAAGCAATTCATTGAACTTATATTTAATTCTGATCAAAAACTGCTTTGAATATGTTTAGTAAAACATTCCCAGGGCTGTGCTTTGGGCTCCCATTAGTGGGGGGAGGCCTCCCTTTTCTTCCTATGGACTAAAGATAACTTAATTTTGTCTGTGCATTTTTGCAAGAGGATATAGTTTCAGTGTCACTCCTAATACCATGGATTCATGAGGTGTTTGGGGTTCACAAAACATTTCCATGGTTATCACCAAAATTCTAAGACAAAGCTTCCTTGTTGACCACAGGGATATGCTACCTCCAAACAATACTTCTGCAGGGAAGCTTACCCCAAAAGTCTATATTCTCCACAGAAGCAGAGAACCCAAAAGTCAATATTCTCCACAGAAGCAGAGAACCCAAAAGTCTATATTCTCCCACAGAAGCAGAGAGAGGGGTGCTGGCGTTCTCAGCTCCTGGTTCATGCCAAGATACATGAGAGAAATTTCTTCCCAGGTCCTATTTTCTTAGGAAAATCCTGAGGCTCATGGGAAGAACAGGAGCCATACGAGTACATCAAGGGCACCAATGCCTAAAATATTCATTGCTAATCAAAGTAGTAAAATAGGTGTGTAAAGGCTTAAAGATATCAGAGACAGATTTTGTCTAAGCCATTAAAAATTAGCAAAGGAAGAAACATTTCCTATCTTTGCAAACCAGCACTGTCATTTTCAGAGAGTTAAAACAAAGGAGCAGTGTCTACCTCTCGGCGGTGGGACTGGGTTGGTTTTGCCAGTTTTGATGCTTGTCTGACTTTAATGAATTTTCTAACAAGATTATGCACCCTTGTTGATTAAAAGTGAAAAAGAATTAAATAACCGCTGCCTCTTACAGAATGGGAAGACAGAACGATGCTGTCTCCGTAGGTTCATCCTGGCCCTGAGGACGGCTCTGCGGATCTCAGCCTGGGTGAACACACATCATCTGCAGAAGACCCCGACAGGTGTGATGTCACATACATCTGCAGGCAGATACCACTCCCAGATCATAAACTGCAGGTGCATTTTGACTAATAAATGGAGCCTTCTAGTTCCTTTTAAAAACTTATTTCTCCTTAAAACTGTGTTCTTATTGCTTGTGGGAGGAAAGACCATTCCACCCAGTACACTTGTAATCACATCTCTAAACCATGCCAATGCCATTAAATGTCCATATTATAACTGCTAATGTCCATGTTGAAGGTTTGCTTACCATTCTGTCACCTTTAAATTGAGTTGTCGGAAATCTTTTCACTCAAGTAATGACCAGAATCATAAGCTATTATTATTGTTATATAAGTTTATAGTATAGGATAGTTTATCATGTACTAATTAGAACATACATCTAAATAATCATATACAACTATGAAATATATTTGAACACATAATTATGAAACCGTAATAACGTTTTGCAAGCTCTGATAGTTTTTAGATAACTAATTACAATCTCAGAACCAGCCTACTTCAGTCAATTGGAAGTAAAAGTCCGCTGGGATAAAGAAGCTGCCATTTTGGGGCACTGTCAATGAATTCAGCTAAAATCACCATATGACTGAAAACAGGATGGATAAGGGTGACCTTAAGAAAAAGGTTCTATCGTATTTAACCATGGCTATAAGGCAACAAAAGGCAATGGATTTTACTTTCCCAAACAATGCAGTAACAGTTCAGAAGCTCTGACTACAGCAGTCACGTGTGGAATATTCACAGTGCGTGCATTGTCTGCCAAGTGCAGCCAGAAAGTTGATAATATAAATGAAGGTGTGAGAGAAAACTCGAGAACAGAATGACCCTTCAAAACACCCTATGGCTTTATTTGCTTTTTGTCCTCTGAGGCAGGCATTGCTATGTAGTCCTGGCTAGCTTAGTATTCACCTTGTATATGTTCAGGGATCTCACTTGCAGCAATTCTCCTGCCTCAGCCTACCAAGTGCTGGGATTACAGGCCCAGCTCTGTTTGTTGTTTTGGCTGTGGTTAAAGTTCAGGTGAGGATAAGTTCCAGTTAGGACCCTCATTCGGTCTAAGCCTGGAACGCCAAAGAACACAGACCTGACATTAAAGTCAAGATCCATCCTGAGACCTGACATGAAAGTCAAGATCCATCCTGCGTCTCTAAACATCCTACATTTTCTTGGCAATAGTCTGAAAGAACCTGAGAGATTGTCACCAACCATTCATCTTTACCAAGCCCTTACTCGTTAAAAAGGTCACTATATGCTGGCTGAGACTTGGACTCTTTTCAATCAATCTACCAAAACACTGCACTAATAAGTCCTAAGTCAGGCAGCACAGGCCTACACCACAATTTCGTATTCTGATTATTTATATAACAGCATAGCAGGAAAGATGGGGAACACCAAGACTCTCCTGTACCTGTACAGCATCTTACATACAAAGCCCAGCGTGCCCTGCACAGACACGTGCTTCTCTTCCAGCTTGAGCAGTCGGTCCACATTTACCAGATTCATCGCTGCTGGTTTCATCATTCTGCCCTACCGCATGAGCCAACCTTGCTTAGTTTCAGGACTGGGTTTCTTCCAGTCATTTTGTATAGAGACGAAGTCCCAAGAAGATCCAAGATGTATAACTTCACTGACTTAGAATAACTAGGAAGCAACACTTACGTTGCCAATTCCACACATCAATCTTTCAACTAAACACAATCTGACTTTTTTAGAAGAAGCATTGAGAAAATTTAGAGTTTTTAAATATTTTAATGGAGTTGCCTCTGTGTTATGCAAGTTAGGGTAAACAAGGAGAGGTCAGGAAAAAAAAAACTTCCAAAAACCTTCTCCTTCTATAATACTTCTCAGCAACAAAGAAATTCTCCCAACCATTTGTCCTCTTTGAAGATAAGATCCCATTTGCATAAACTGGAGGGCCTCTTCAACGCAGCTCACATTATCTTGACTCTAAAGTGACTTATGTCAAGATCAAGGAAACCAATCAGGGAAGATACACTCCAGGACACCTTAGGAGCATAAATCAGCTCCCCCTCTCACTGAGTCCTGACCCACCAATGGGATCCGCACGTCTCTGTTCTGAAACAGGAGGCCAAGGACCATCACTGTGGTGCTGACTCTCTTCCCTTAGAAGTCCTTTCTTTTCGTAAGTGACTGGGATACCTAGAATCAGTTATCTCATGGGCTAATGAAGGTTGGAGATAAACCAGTTCGTGACCATCTCATGCCCTCTGAACACTCCCAGGATACCAGCCCTACTGAGTCATTTATCTCATTATGTGAAGAGAGAAAATTAACCCTGAGGAAAATGAGATAGCCCTTTGGGTGTAGGATAAATGGGGTATGGGCTTTCTTCTGAGAAGAAAGAAGAATGGAGGGAAAACCATCACACACACACACACACACACACACACACACACTTCACTACACCATCAGTGACAATTAACCCTTCCTCTACCGCAGCCACGTTTCCCCTCCACAGTGGCACGCTGGCCTCCAAATGTCTACTCAGCTTAGTCTCATTTGCCCAAATCTTTAGATGGTGCAACAAACAGGTTCACCTGTTTATCACAGGACTGGTGAATTGGAGGTGTCCTCCTTTGGTCTATATTCCTGTGCTTACTTGGGAAATACAAATGTGAAAATGAGCTATAATTCCATTACAGCTCTAGAGATTCACTATGTGTTGCTTGGACTTCGTGCTCGCGATTCGTTACCGACGTTCCAGGCTGCTTTACTTATCTCCTACTTTACAACCCTCAATTCCGTTCTCTAAATCTGTGTTTCAAACAATTTAACTACACTTTGATTATGTTTGGAAAAGCAGTTCTGAGTTCCCCTCATGGGGGCACCGGAACATATATTTACTGCAGTTTGAAAACCGTCATTTGAGGGCCAATGACAAGCTGAAAATGACTCATTTAGCGATCCTTTAATTTTACATGTACTGTTGGTCAGAGTGAGTATCAGAGGCCAGGTTACTCCTAGAGCACATGAAGATGGTCTTTTGAATAAAGACATTCAAGTTTTACAATCCCAGGCTCTGCAGTGCTCAGCCTGCCTGCTCTGAGAGCATCCCCTGCTGGACAGTGCCTCCAGGTGTGCCGCAGCTGGCCAGAGCCTCTCTCTCTCTCTCTCTCTCTCTCTCTCTCTCTCTCTCTCTCTCTCTCTCTCTCTCTCTCTCTGCCTGTCTCTCATTTCCTCCCCAGTATGATGAGAATGTCTCACTTTTCTTTTTAAAAGTAAAGTCTGTCACTTTTCTCTAGTGCCGAATATTTAGCTGCAGCAGGCACACCACACACCTCATCTGAAATGAATTGTTTTACTTAGAATAATGACAGGATCATGCTCACTCAATAATTTCGTTAAAAAAAAATAACTTTATTTTCCCAGCCAAGGATGTCTATTGTAAATATCACTAAAAATCATCTTTAGTTTTAACAAATACTACTCAATCCCAAATGAAGTGCTGGGAAAAGACAGCAATAACGGGGACAGAAATATGCCCAAAGGCGTGTCTGTGTACTGTCATCTGCCCTTGTAACACGTGTGTCAGAGGGTGACATTTTCTTAATTTATTGTTCGTTTTCTGTGTGTCCTAGAACATTAAATAACTCCTGGTCAATTTAATTCCAATTATTAGCTACTATTTAAAATGTATTATTGTTTATGCCATGCGAATTTTATCATAGTAAAATTTGTAATAGTTAAACCACAATAACTATGTAAAGCAGTGCAATATACAATGTCGTGTGGAAAATGCACTTCTCCAATGCACAAATCCAGCTACTGGATGTGACTGACTTTTAATATAGACATATGACTATAATGTGGGATTTCCTCCCCCCCAACACAGGGAAGAGCAGCAGTACGATCGTTAATTGTAAGTACCCAAGTAAAGCATTTTCTTCTTTAGGAGAAACTGTAAATAAAGACTTGAAAAATTTGCTAGTGAAAGAAGTTGCTTGGGGCTGAAGAGATGGCTCAGCAGCTAAGAGAGCTTGTTCTTGCAGAGGATCCAAGTTTCATTCCCAGCACACACAGGATAATTCTAACCACCCATAACCAGGGGACCCAACAGGCATGCAAGTAGTGCACAGACATGCATGCACATAAAGTAAAATAAATAAATTAAAAAACAGTAGAAAGATAGTAGCCTGCAAGTTCTTCATATTGTAAACACTATCTATGTAAATTTCAGCAAACAGCATGATGCAGCCACGCCACTCAGACAAGGTATGTACACTAGCCAGATCCCCATTAGTTTATTGTAGCCCACACAATATCTTTAAAGGAAGATCAGCAAGAAACACCAAAGTTGTTGCAAGATAAATAGGCTTAGACCCAAGTCTTTATCCCACAAACCACACAAAAGACAATGAATATGTTGTTTATTCTTCAATTTGTTACCTAAAGACAAAAATGTGGTAAAATCAAAGATCATTATCAAGTCCTTGATCAGTGCTTAAAAAATTGTGTTTCACAAAATAACAACATTTAAAGCAGTGACTTGTTATTTTATTTTTATTTTTGGTATTAGGTCAAACCATGCATAAGTTTTTTAGGTGCAGGACTCCTCTAAGGAAGATTTCCAGAGTGTACTGGAAGTCTCTACAGCAATGGTTCTTAACCTGTGGGTCGTGGCCTCTCTGGGGATCAAACAACCCCTTCACAGGGGTCTTCTAAGACCACCGAAAAACATAGATATTCTTAATATAATTCACACAGTAGCAACACTACAGTTATGAAATAGTAATGAAAGAATTTTATGGTTGGGCATCACCCCAACATGTGGAACTATGTTAAAGGGTTGTAGCATTAAGATGGTTGAGAACCATCACTCTACAAGATTCCCATGTAAAACTGCTTCCAAAATGTATCAGATTGGAGAACATCTCTCTAGAGTGATGTTTCAAGATATAGCTTGGAAAATTCACTCTTAATTGATCACCTTCTTGCCTGGTGTGCTTAGAGACATCCCATCCCATCCTAACTGAGCACCGACTCAGCACATGGGCCAAATGTGCTTCTCGATCTCACTCACGAGCGCCTTGGAGACAGGTGTTGCTGGAGGCTGCTCGTTTCGTTCCCAGACATCCAGACCAGAAAGGATCACACAGAAACTATATTAATTACAACACAGTTTGGGCACTAGCTTAGATGTATTCCTACCTAGCTCGTATATCTTAAGTGAATCCATTTCTTTTAATCTGTGTATTGCCACATGGCTGTAGCTTACCAGGTAAAGTTCCCCTGGGGGGTTGTTCCCAAGAAGGGGGCTACATGGCTTTTCCCTGACTTGACCTTCTTTCTCCCAGCATTCAGTTTAGTTTTCCTACCTAGCTCTACTCTGCCCTATTATAGGCCAAAGTAGTTTCTTTACTCATTAACCAATAAAAGCAACACAAAGACAGAAGAACTGCCCACCCCAGACAGGTATCATTAACCCATCTCATCAGTGAAGAACTCCTGGGTCTGCTTAAGGCTCAGGATGAAAAAGGAGGCAGAGACAGGTCCAACCCCAGGCGCTCTTACTGTCATATCTGTGTATTTTCTGAGGCTACTCCAGGTGAACTACTCATCTGGTGACACTCTTTGGTGGCTCTTCTGTTATGACTAACTCTAAGTCGTGTGGCAGAATCAGGATTAGCACGGACTCCTTTGCATTGGCAAGGCTGGTGGCTTGACCTCTGACCTGTAGCCTAGTAGAAAAACTTAAATTCTATGTAGTGTGCAAAACTCCTCCTTGATGCTAGTTTTATGTATAATTCTATTCACGCTGAAGAAAGGACACCCTCTAAAGCTGGTAATGAATCTCTTAAATAATTCAAAACTCCTTGCGTCTTCAGGACTGAAATAAACACAGGGCAAACAGGAGAGACACACAGTAGGTCACAAGCCACCAGAAAGGAGAAGTTTTGGCAAAACATTTAAATGTATGGATCAAGAGTCAGCATGCAGTAGACATATTAAACACCTTTATTTCTGAGAGTTTTTTTTTTTCTAATTTGGAAGTAAAAGGAGGCCTGCTGCTTTTGAGACAGGGTTTTTCTAATAGTCCAGGCTGGCCTCAAACTTATGGTCCCCCTGCCTTGAGCACCTAAGTGGTGTGATCACTGTGTGTGATATACACTCAGTCCCAGAGATTGAGGGAGAAGTGTAATAACTGATCTCAGTGGTTTTTCTCAGGCTTTGTGTTTCCTAAATGTGTTCTTCCTTCTACTTCTCCCTATCAATAACCATGTAGGTCCTTGTCACAGGCAGAAAGACCCTTCTATGTGTCAGTACGTCTAGTCAAATGAATTAGCATCCATTCAAAAGTCTCTCCCGGAGAGGAGAATGTCACAGGAATCATTTAGATGCAAACACACATTAATCAGACATGTGTTGACACCGTGACTATCCCTTGTGGTCCCTAGTGGTGAATCAGAGTCACCTGATATGAAACCATGCGGAGTTCCTATGCCTTCTTCTCTGGGTGTACGGGCCCCATCCCTGAAGTAGACAAGGGAGCCTGATGATCAAACCGTAGCTGTCTGGCAGTGAGAAGCAAGGCACACAGCTGAGATGTTTTGGCTATACGTGCTCCATTTAGTTTGCAAAGTTAGTTACTTCACTCTCTTGGTTTTGCAATCAGAGCATTTTCACTCGAATAATTATGATTTTCCTCTTCTTTGGGAAGGCATCGGTGAATTCTACTACCTGCCACTCATCTCCCCACAAACAAACAAACAAACAACAAACAAACAGTGCACATTTGAAACCTTGGAAACTTGACATTGGTGAAAACACGAAGGGGACCCCCTCTCCTCTGTCTCAGAACAGCAGCAAGCAAACGAAAACAGCCGAGTCGGGAAACTGTCTCATGAGGGATCGGGTAAAAAGTGTTTTGCCCCCATCTTCTCAGCATTGGCTTGCTAAGCAGATTCAAAACTTTCCCGGTTCTGTGCAAAACAAAAATCCCCTAATCCTCCCGCCGTAAGATCTGTGGAGCTGTAGCCTGCCATTCACAATATTTGAGTCTCATAAGTACAGATTGCTGCCGTAGCGTCCTGACATTATCGTCGGAAACATCACGACGCCACTCAAAGGCGTTTTAATGCCCTTCACTATACATCCAACCTTCGGGAACATAAAGCCTGAATGGAAAGTCGTCCCCCAGCCTCAGTTACTCTCTGATGAGGGGACTTTTGCAGTAAAGGTTGAAAAACAAGCAGCAATGTCCTGCGTGGTTTGAACTGGATCATTGGCCATGGTGCCACATTGTCCAGTTCCCACATCTTTGCCTTTCTCGAGGATCCTCAGGCTGCCAGAACACCACTGACTGACATTGCTAAACCTTGGTGCAAGGTATAAAACTATCCATGGAAACATGTCTCACAAGCACTGCGAGGAAAACTGTTTCTCCTTTACTTGATAAATGTAAGAACCTGGTTTCTTAGCGCAGTTGGGAGAACGTGCATGGGTTCCCCTGTCTATGCACAGTTGACAAATATAACAAAAGCTCTCACATTAGGCCCTCGATAGCCACAGAAGAAACACACCAGCAATCTGATATCATGTCCTGCTTACATCAATAGGAAACCGGGCAGACGTGGCAGTGACCAAACATTTGCCACGCAGAGCTCAAGTCCTTATTGCACAAGCTGGCGAGAACGGCGCTGCCATAAAGCCACGCGCGGGCAGAAGGGAGGTCCTGTGTGTGTGTGATTCTGCAGGCTCTCACTCTGTCCGAGAAGAGAATGCCATTGGTCAAGATAAGTTTTTGTCATTCCAGGGAAGCCCCTCTAAGCTCCTTAGCAAGAGTTAACACCCACAGTTGCTGCTTTGCTACTTTTTCATATCGTACACAAAAGGTAAAGGCATCTCCTGGCCTCAAAAAGCATAATAGTGGTCAGAGTACACGAGACCTTGGCCACGTTCTGGCACGGACTCATTAGGAATCTCACACTGATACACACTGGGAGAGAAAAAAGGTATTATTTTATATATCATTATAACCTTTAAAAGATAAATTTCATAAAAAATACAAATTGTGTGTTTCTTGCTGTACTCCGACAATATATTTTATTTATGTTATTGTCAATGTAAATCTTTTGGGAACTTAGTTTCAATTTATATGAGAGAATGCGAATTTAGATGCACCAAGGCTAAGTCAGCTTTAAGCAAGTGATAGCTGAAGCCTCTATTCAGCCAAATTGCTTTCCCCTTTTTTATCTAGACGGGTGGTGCTTTAATCTGTTTCACTGGGAAATGATTTGTGCCAGTAGCTAACAACAGCCCAAGTGTCTCACGAAAAGGTATTTACTTGTCTTAACCTTTCTTGGCCACCATTAGGGTCCTTGTCATTTTGGCTTCCTCTCAGCCAGTGACCTCTGCCCTGCTCCAATTTAAAGACAAACTAAAAGGCATTTCCCCTGAATCTGTGCTTCTGCTAGTTTCTCCAGGAAGCCGTAGGATGCAGTTGTCTAGCCAATTACTGCCTATCTGGAAGGATATATGAGGTAGATGATTGAGTATGGAAGAAGCAGGTTTAGGAAGAAATAAACAGGAGTAGTTGACGGGCCAACTCTGAACGAATCCTGCATCAAAATAAGGAAGGGAAAATGATTACAGATAGTAAACCAGGAACTTTTCACAAGCCTGTTTTTTATCAGCAATATATGGAAATGTGTGAGAACATTCCTGAAATGCTTTATTTGAAAGTGGGACTAGAATTCCAGGGAAGCAATGCTTTGTACATTATTCATAACAACTAGGTGGAAACATCAACAGGACATTTGTTATTTCCCGTTTACCAGAGACCTTCTCTGTGTCGTTAGTCAGAGTAAAGGGAGACAGACTCCCAGCTGATACCGTAACGTTGTCCCTGCATCTTTTCTGCTGTCCAAGAACTGATGCTCATCATATTGCTTTGCAATTCTATTTTTATTCCTCTTTGTGATATATAAGAGAGTTAGCAATGGAGTAATATCAAACTGGTGATTTGAAAAGTTAGACTCCGTAGAACACACACCTATAAATACATCCATGTCTACATAAGTCGATACATGATATTGTCACTTTTTCAGTTGTTAATCTCAAAGCTGCTTCTTAGTCCCCAAGGTTCAAGCTGCTAATAAGGTGAAATCTGATAGCCGTGTCATACATATCCACATCACATTATGAAATATCACAAACTAAGAAGGGTATTCAGCAAGGCTATGTGGTAGATAACATGGAGACTGTATTAGGCGAAGTCTGAGATTGTATTTATTAGATGATACCACACTTCATTATAGAGTCAGGGGACAGTTTTCTCTCACAGAAAAAAAAGATATAACTTGCCTTTGAACTAGTGGAAAAACTCTGAAGACACGCATGAATTCCTTTCTCCTTCCCTTTCTGAATTACACTTCATTTTGAATTAGGCTAGCCTGGGTCTTTGATTAACCTTCAAGGGTTTTAGGTCACCCCCTTTATATGTTCTCTACATATCAAAAAAATTATTCCATACTGAATATCAAAGTTTTCTTAATGTTAACTATGCTACAGAAATAGTTGCTGTATTTATTAAATTTATCAAAATGCATGGAGTGGTGAAGAATTAAAGATCACATAAGAATATAAAGAATATAAGACATACCATGGTTTTATCATTCTGAAGAGCACAAATGCAAATTCTATGACAGATGTGTCCGTCCATGGGAGGTCTACAGTAGCACTGGTCATAATTCTCTGAAATTAATTTGCGAATTTGCAAGCGAATATATGTAAAGAAAACCAGGATGGTCCTGAGGTCTATAGGCTTATCAAGGAAAATCTACTGAGTCCTTTGTACCACACCATCGCTGAATAAAAAGTGTATTTCCTAGGAAATGTGGATATGGAATTAGCAAAGCTAATTTAAAACTTGCGATAATACTGGAGAGCACATCACTTACTATTTTTTAATATTTACATGAAATCATGGTATTTTGGAAATTCAACTTTCAACAGCTGTAAAAATGTAAATTTTATTATATATATTATTTTAGCTGCTTAGGTAATAACTACTCATAAATGTGACTTAACTTCTCACTGGCAGACTATAACCCATTACAGTCAGGTAGAAAAATGCTTGGCCTTCAAAATAATGTCCCTCCTATTTAAGATCAGTGATCTGAAATTACACATGATTTATAGGAAGATATTTATATACATATTTATAGAGATATTTTGGGGATGCAAAGCTAAAAGTCAAAGGTTTTCAAGCATTACACACTGCTTTAGCATCACTGTGATGGAAAAAGGAATTCTGGTAAAGTGACAAATATTTAAAACCCCAGGTCTGTTAAGAGACAGAAAATATGGGAAGTTTACACCCAGTTATATGTTTAAAGTTGTGTTTATTTTATATACTAAGAGATAAAAATGATGATTTAGAAAAAAATCTTAACATGAATCCAAGTCTGCATCACGTATGAAGGACAAGGATTCAAGAGTTGGGGATTCCCTGAGCGATACTCTTCCGTCTTTTTAATGACCATGAGATGTCATTAAAAAGATGTGAGCCACAGTCTAAGAGAATGATTACAGATGCCACTAACTGCAGCAAGAGTCAGCGCCATGGCTGCAAAGCCCTCTCCACGAGAGCTAGCACACACCACTCACCGTAAGCGGAGAGAGTAAGAGATAGTGGGTCTGAGGTCTGAAGTTGATGGATGTGTACTCTGAATTATGTATCTGCTAGTGAGATCCTCTCTCGGAATGGTCACGCCATGATGGGGAACTGTCAGGGAGACTGTGTCAGCTTCTCCACCTCTGGATTTGGACGGCAGTGGAAACAAGGTCTCTACCACTGGGTGATGCCTCTGCAACCAGCCGCCCAGGACTCTCCTGCATTTGCTTGTTTGTTTTTATTAATAAAGGCTAATGCAAACTGATATACATCAATTATTTGGCACTGTGCTTGCCACTTAGTTCTCGGTATTCACCTCCCTTTCCTGTGGTTTGTTTTCTTCAATTATTGAACATGTCTGCCATTAATAAAATTTTTTCATTCTGTGCTATTTTTGGTAGTGCTCTTTGTAAAAATGTAAATGCTGGCACATGCTGACTATTTTTACATATATTTTATGACTAATTTAACCGGTTTATTTTTGTTGCTGAGAATATCAGAAAGTCTGTCAGAAGAGAATATGCTTCTCCCATCTCCCTCCCTTCAGGAGAGACTCTATTTGCCAATTCTAGTTCAAAAATAGTACATCAGCATTCACTTGACATTTTAAAAACATTCAACAAAGCCTTTTCATTTTAACGATTTGGATTTTGGAACAAACCACGCTTGGATTGGGGTGGGGGGGAGAGAAAGACAAAGAGAGAGAGAGAGAGAGAGAGAGAGAGGGAGGGAGGGAGGGAGGGAGGGAGGGAGGGAAGGAGGGAAGGAGGGAAGGAGGGAGGGAGAAAAGGAGGGAGACAGACAGAGACGCAGAGGTTTTTAAACTAAGACAACCATTCAGCACTGGTTGACAGCTGCCTGTCTATGAAGCTGGAGAAGTATAATGTGACAGGTTCAAAGTAACTTTTGATTCTTAAATGAAGAAACCCAGGAACCAAAACCTAGACCAAACTGTTCCCTCTGGTCTCACTTTGCCATCTCACAGGCCAGGCCCAAAGAGGAGGCAGGTGCCCTCGGGACGGCTGAGCCAGACTGAAGAGCGGGCACGGCACAGACAGCTCTAAGAGCTTTCTAGGAACACACCATCAGATTGTAGAGAAGTTTTGCAAGGACCCCTCTTTTCTCCTGTGCTCCAGTTAGCCTTTCTAACAGCTGTGGTCAACCACAGCAAGGGTGGAGGACAGCTTTTGCTCCATCAATTACCTTAAAAGAGAGATTAAATGACATTTTATTCGACATTAACAACAAAACGTGGTAAAGCCTTAAGGAGGAATGGAGCATGGTAAAGAAAGCCACATTAAACCAGAGTATTTAAGTATAAAAGAACCAATTCACATTCAAACTTGAAGTGCTTAAAATCAAGATTAAAATCAAGAGAAGTAGTTAAGCAGCTAGAGGATTGGCTCTAGGGTACAGACTTGGTTGGCAGAAGCTTTCAATGACAAAAAAAAAAAAAGTGAATACTAGAAAGAATCATTCAGAATAATATACCCGCACACACAACAAGCACACCCACAAGCATACACACACACACACACACACACACTTAGTATTTTGGGGGAGATATATAAGCCAAATGTCCCTGAGGTAAGAAGCAAGGTTCACGAGTAAGTGAAGAATAATAAACCTATAGTTTAGTTTTCAGAATTTGACTTTGCATTTAAAATTAGGAGGTATATAATTAAAATTTAGATAACATACTTGATGTAAGAGCCTGAGAGACCTCTTTAAATGATCTGAGTTGTCCATTTGAGTACTAAACAAGATGAGTAATATGGTTATAATTTAAAAAAGAGTTGCCAATTAAATTACTCAAAAATCATCTTTCGATCACAGGGACATAGACATGTGTGGATATAATACATATGTGGATGTAATAAGACTTGAAAATTATTGTAAAACAATTAAAAGCATATTGAGAAAAATACATTTAAAACTTGAATTTGTCAAATTTTTATATTTTAAGTTTATTAACAGGCATTTTCAGATAAAGCTATAAATAATGATTTCCTGTTTGTCAAAGTTTTATCCTTGAATGAGTCAAAAATGTTCACATCTTCTAATAAGAAACAGACATTTCGTGGGCTGGGGTAATAGCTCAATAAGTAAGAAGTTTGCCTTGCATGCTTTTGAACCCGAGTTCAATTTCCCAGACCCAAAGTTCATAAAAGCTGTCCCAATGATAAATTCTTATAATCCTGATATGATATGAGAACATCAGACCAATAAGAAAACCTGTTTCAAAATATGAGACAACATTGAAGAAAGATAATTGAGGTTATTTTCTGGCCAATATACCTATGCTTACCTGCATACATATGGATACTTGAACACACACACAGGGAAGGAGGGGGTTACCAATCATCATAAGACAACAAAAAGCTATTATATTGGTGGGATCTCTTTCTTAGTCATCCAGTAGACATTAGGGGGCATAAAGTTGCAGAGTAGGAACCCAAATATCCTTTTCACCATAAGTTTTCAGGGGGATGCTAAACTCTGCTTTAGCATGACCACTGTAGAGAACACAGACACTCCATATGGGTTGCAACCACAGCTCAGCAACTTAAAATCTACAAGACCTTTGCCAAAAATGGTATCAAGTTTTGATTTTCAGGTGGGTGTTTTCCCCATGCGATGTTAGAAATTACACTGTCTTTCCAGCCCATTTCTTTCACAGACCACTACTCTGGGGGAGAGCACATGCCCGTCTTGTTATTCCAGATATTCTTCTGCAGGCTTGGAAAGAAGTTTCAGTACTGGGTCATTGTTCTCCACACATTTATTAAGCTAGACTAAGCGATACTAGTTTATTGGACTAAATCTCAAAAAAAGTAGATGAGGGACACTGGAAAGTCCATAAAGCAACCATACATTCATAGCTGTATATGAAACAAAACTTTATGATGCTGTATAAAAACGTAGATCTGTGGTTGGGGATGTCCTGTTAATTTACAAGCCCATTGATTGACAAGGACTCTTGGCGCAGCTCCACATTTCCAGAGGTTTATTTAAAACTTACAACTTCCTTCACAGTTATTACGATATTTTGTAAAATATATTAAGGCAGCACCAAGTTTGTATTTTTAGTGGAATAAAGCTGTATTATTTAAAAATCTTTCTTCTAAGACTTTAAACATTTTCTTCTTTAAAACTTCTTAGGAGGACCTCTGTCATCTGTCAACTCTTCCTTAACTTCAGGTCCAGCTTTAGTCATTGTACTTGACGCTCTCAACAGAACATCAACACCAAAGAGCACACAGCAAAAACGACTGCTACCTCACCTTCTACCTGAGTATATATTTGTGAGAATCAATGTGCTTCCTTGTATTTAAGTTTAGACAGTCATTCCTAAAATACTCCAATAAAAGGAATTTTCTTAGGTGGACACTCGCTTCTCAGTTCTCAATGTGGTGGTGACACCAGTGTGGCTGTGTGTGGCAGTGGTCACGTTGTTGCTGTTGATGGCTGTTATTGTTTTTGGTGGTGGAGGTGGTGGAAGAGGAGGAGGAGGTGGAGGTGGTGGAGGAGGAGGGTGGTGGAAGAGGAGGAGGAGGTGGAGGTGGTGGAGGAGGAGGAGGAGGTGGAGGTGGTGGAGGTGGAGGTGGTGGAAGAGGAGGAGGAGGTGGAGGTGGTGGAGGAGGAGGGTGGTGGAAGAGGAGGAGGAGGTGGAGGTGGTGGAAGAGGAGGAGGTGGAGGTGGTGGAAGAGGAGGAGGAGGTGGAGGTGGTGGAAGAGGAGGAGGTGGAGGTGGTGGAAGAGGAGGAGGAGGTGGAGGTGGTGGAAGAGGAGGAGGTGGAGGTGGTGGAAGAGGAGGAGGAGGTGGAGGTGGTGGAGGAGGAGGGTGGTGGAAGAGGAGGAGGAGGTGGAGGTGGTGGAAGAGGAGGAGGTGGAGGTGGTGGAAGAGGAGGAGGAGGTGGAGGTGGTGGAGGAGGAGGGTGGTGGAAGAGGAGGAGGAGGTGGAGGTGGTGGAAGAGGAGGAGGTGGAGGTGGTGGAAGAGGAGGAGGAGGTGGAGGTGGTGGAGGAGGAGGAGGTGGAAGAGGAGGAGGAGGTGGTGGTGGTCGTGGAGGTGATAGCAATGGTGGTGATAATGTTGAACAAGTCACTGCCTTAGGAAAGTGGCTGTTTTTCTGACTACACCACTTCACACTGTGTTTCTAAGATAAGGTATCCATTTTTATATCTATTTCTTTTCAAATATTCATAAGTTTATATAGCTTTTCTGTATTTAGATGTATAATAAAAGTATGATTAAGTGGAGGTTTAAAAGTTTGATCACAGGGGTTCCCTTTGATCTGGGAGGAAACTTTAAATACTGGGAACAATTGTGAGCTGACCAGAGGAGCTGACCGCTCTCTTGCATTGAACAAGACAAAGCATACACCTTCTTTCCAAACAAAGCAAAACATTGTCTTCTTCAGCAACGAATTCATTGAAAGATTTAGAGGTTCAACAAGACAATGATTGCACTAAAATATATATAAATCAAGAACCCACAAAAGAGTCTTGAATTAAAGCAGCAGGGTGCTAGCCAGGTCAGGGTCACAGCAACACAAGGCTGTCTTAAGTGTCTACTAACAGAGGACTTAGACACACACTCTCCTAGATTTTCAGATGAGAAAACGCAGATGCTCTCAAACTTATTAAAGCAGTGAGAGCACTGGCTCTTCTTCTGTGCTTTGTTTTCACTTCCCAAAGGCCAAAATGTCATTTTTCCCCTCCAAATCAAAACGAAAGCCAAATGGTGAAACTGCAGAGATCTGGCTAAACAAACAGTGGGATTTCAGTGGTTTTATCTGCAACATCCCCAGCTACCCAACAAAGCCAAGATATTGTCCATCTCTTCGACAAAGAGCCTCAGAGGTCCAGAGTGACGTGCCCGAAGGCTGGCATGTGACTGGGCTAATTAAATTAAATAGCAGGAAACAGCTCTTCCACATGCCTCTGCCTGGCCACACACACTGTAACAGTAAATCTTTTATGTTGGCGATGGGGAAAGCGTAACCATTAAAAAATATATAGTATCAACACACCCTCCGAGAATCAAAAGTCATTATTGACCCAAGTTCCCCGAACTTTGCTTTAATGCCAAAGTCTAAGAACTTCCGAAATTGCTTCAGAGTAATCCATGAGTCTTTAGTAGTTAAAGGGGATGGGAAAGGATCTTCTCTCATGGTTTACCCAGTATAAGCCAGTGTTCTGAGCATTCTAAAACATTCTAATACGTCAAATACAGTAGAAGCCTCAGTACTTCTGAATCACATGAAAATCGCAGTTCAAATGGTTATGTCCCCACCAGTTTTGTGTGTTCTCCTTTTTTTTTTTTTTTTTTTTTAAAAAAAAAAAAACCTCACTGCAGATTGAGAGAGTAAGACCAAAGAGTCACCGCCCTTGGGGACTTTCTGAGAAATTGCATTTTCTTCCTCTTGTAGGTTTCACAGAATAGAATAATTTGCTCTGAATTATTTCAGCTCTAGGCTTTTATACAAGATCACATCATTTTAAACACACACATACTTGATGTTTCTAGAAAATACACGTACATTGAAAGATGCCACTCAATTTTATAAATGAGAGTTTTTCATTTTCAGTGATTTCTAACAGTAAAATATTTATTATGAAATTCCAGTTGTCAATCTGGATGAAGAAATCAGTGACTAAACACTGTAAAAGAAATTAAAGCAAGGAAACCATCTAATCTAATAGGAATCGTGAATTCCAAGAGAGGAAGGGAATTTTAATTTAAAGATACAGAAAATACAGAATCACCACAGATTATGACTTTCCCACTTACATAAACACGCTTCATATATGTGGTGAGCATCTATATTCTGCATGAGTGATAGTGTGTGTGATTTGTCTTTCTCTGCCTGGCTTACTCCACATAATTTTTTATGTAGAAATAATATCTCTCTGTGTGTATAAACCACCTTCCCTTCATTCAGTTATCTGATCATGAACACTGAAGCAGATCCTACACCTGGTCCGTTGCAAACAGGGAACTTATCACTGTACAGACATCTCCTGCCCAAAGATCCCATTTCTGCCAGTACTCAGTGGTGGGATCGTCCAGCCATTTAACAGTTCTTTCAATGGTTTGTTGTGTCATCATACTGCTTTCATAGATGGGGATGGCTTGCACATCTGCTCACAGTGTGTCAGAGCTCCTTTGAGTGACATCCTCTCCGGACCCTACGTTTGTCACCTCTGTAGGCGCCATTGGAGAGCATGTGAGATGGTGTCTCCTTGTCGTGACTATCTCTGGTGATTAGCTGTGCCGCACGTCATGACACACACATATGAACACTGAGCTATTTCCCTTTGCGGAATTACTGTTCAAGTGCTTCGTTCATCTAAAAATCAATTTATTATGGTCTTGCTATGGAGATGTTTGATTTCTTACAAATGTCGAATCATCTTTACCAGATGATACACATTACGAATATTTTCTCCTATTCTGTAGACGAGACTGTCTCCTCTCTTGGTGGAGTGTTTCCATTGGCATGCGGTGGCTTTCGAGTTTTACATCATCTACCTGTCTGCTCTCTGTTCTTAAAGTCTTAGCCAGGAGCTGATTGCCTATATTAATACCATGGCAAGTTTCCCTGAAGTTTTCTCGTTAGCAATTTATAGATTCATAGTTTGGTGTATTATATCTAAATAATCCATTTTAGCTGATGTTTGCTGTAAAGTATTCCTAAGGTCAGAGGGGTCAAATTTCATTGCTCTGCATGTGGTAATCCAGATATCCTAGCCACATTTTCTGCAGCAGGCTGCCATGGTCCAAAGCACTCCTGACACTTCCGTAGAAAATCAATTGTGTGGATGTATTTGTAGGTCTCTAGTTTGTTCTGTTGTCTCAGGGCCTTAATTGCCAGTATGGCACCATGGGATTATTCGAGCTTCCACAAGTGGAATCTTAAAAGCTGCTCTTCCAGGAATAAAAATTCATAGGTCAATTATTTAAACTGAAATTCAAATGGGCTTTGAAAATTAGGTGACATTGTGTATATTGGCTTTATTACATGAAAGTACAGTGTAAACATCACTGAAGATGCATGGGGGATAGTCATGCCCATTCAGTCTGTGTTGTTTTGTGTACATATAAGTGAAACTTCATGGCTGTTCTTCCACATTTATGTATGAAATAAATATGAAATATATGCACTTGAATATAAAAATGACGGAAATCTAATAAACTCAAAGCCTAGCAGAAAATGGCCCAACCATTTCCAGAAACTGACGTGGTAGGGGTCAATAAGAGTTAGGATTCTTAGATGAAGATGGGTCTAAAATTAAACCAAAGCAGTTTCTCTCAAAGTAGCTGTATTTGTCTTAATGCTGTTCTTGATAAATTCTTACCTTCTTCCTCATCATCCTTGTCCCTTGTCCCAGTGAGCTAAATGGACTCTGTGTTGTTTCACTCAACGACCCAAGTTGGTGTGGTCCGGAGGACTCACATGGTAGAGTAAGAAAAAGCTACACTGAAATCAAAGGCAGCTGTGTGCTCAGAGGAAACTCTGGGACAAGCCTTCAAGAAGGCTAGCAATCTCAAACTGTCTGCTGTCTAAATAAAGTTATTAGGTCCAAAAAGGAGAAAACATAACTGCACTCAGGAGGAGAGCTACGCCGTAGCACCAGACCTGGAAACGCAGAGACCGTGCTAACAAAATCAGTTCAAGAGGGCTACGTCACTACAGAGCAGAGAAATGGGAAACCTACAGCAAAGAATCAAAGGACTCTTCCAGAAAAACAATGCCGTGGATGGAAAATTCACTGCACGTGATTTATTTACTAGAACAAAAGGAGGGAGATAGCGATAGAAGATGCATATATAGAAATAAACAGAATGGAAAAGTCCAGCGTATGTACAATTATAGCCCCAGTAGAAAATATGAGAAAAACAGGAGGAAAAGTATTAGAACAAAGAAGATCTTGCATTTTCTCAAAATGTAAGATGCTCAAATTCTCAGATATATAAAGGGAGTGGAACAAAGAAAATTGTCATTAAAAGAAGGATATATTTATGCAAGTGATAAAAAAATTGCAGAAAACCAAGACTACTAAAACTGCTAAGGGGCACAGAAAGAGGGCACAACGTGACTTTAAGATCCACTACGTAGAGTCTGTCATGTTGATACAAATTCAGTGGAATACAATAGAGTCTCGACATTTGCCTACACACTATATTCAATCAATTTTTTTAGAAAGTACCAGAATAGTTCAAAATAGCATAGACAATATTTGAAAAAATGGTGCTGAAATTTTAGATAGCTAGATGTAATGATGAACCCCAATTTATCTTCATACCACACAAAACTCTAAATACAAAGGTAAACTGGAAGAAATAAGGGCTTTATAGAGAAAAATGGGAAGCAACTGGCACATGAAAATTAAACATTGCTTCTCTGAATGCAAGGTGAGCTACAGGGTAGATGAAAATATTTTCCAAGGCATGGAACTAAGAGAAGATTTTATTCAAAACATTAATTATTCCCTGAGCCAATAATAGGATCACCTACGAAAGGTCTGAAATGTGAGTGAATTAATGACTCACAGGTACAAGAACACATCTAAAGATGCTCAACAACATGAGTTATCAGGGAGACACAAGTTAAGACACAACAAGAACCTATTAGCAACAGTTGAGTGGGCATAGTAACACAGTGCATGTGTCAATCAATATGCAATGCCCAGTACTGACAAGGAGGTAGACTGATAGAAGTATCCTTTGTTGACCAAATGCAGATCAGCCAGTGACAAAAAGTTTGGCAGGCTTTTATATAGCAAAACATATAATTAGCATCCAGCTGAATAATGCCATTTACATATAATTATCAAAATAAAAACCCAATATCTATAAAACACTGCCTCATATCCATGAGGCTTCAATCATAACAGCCCACATGAACGTACTACTCAGGTTTTGACCAATAAATCACTGCATAAATATCTGTAGTGTATCCATGCAATGGAACACTACCCAGGAACTAGAAGTCAATATTACTGACACATCAGTGGATTTCAGAAAGATTTTTGTCTGAATAAAACAGATCTTGACTGAAAGTATCACAGATAGACTTTTTTTAAAAAAAAAAAAAACTTCAATTCACTGACAAAAATTAAAAGCAATGAACAGTAACAGGTAATCAATAATTGCCTGGATCAAGGCAGACTATGAGAATGGGGAGCTGGTTTTAAGGAAGTAGGGAGAAGATGTTTTTGGATATAAATACTGTGCATCAGGATTATAATAGATACATTGTCAAAATACACAACAGTGGCTTCTGTATTCTATATTTTGAACTCAGTAAAAATTGTGAAGTTTAGTGGCCAAAGAATAAACTTTATTAAAAATAATTCAAATTATTATGGAATAACAGCCAATATGAGAAACTGACAGTTCTGAATTCCAGAACTTCTCTCTGAGAGGAAACGTTTATAGCTTCAATACAGTGACAGATACAAGTGTGGCGAGCATATAGGACACCAAAAACAGAGAGAGAGAGAGAGAGAGAGAGAGAGAGAGAGAGAGAGAGAGAGAGAAATAGAGAGAGAGAGAAAACCAGTATAGTGTGGGGAAGGAAAGACAACAGCAACAGAATCAAGTTGTGTTATATTGAGGTTTGTCAGATAATCGTGTAAAAAAAAGCAAAAACAAACTTTTAAAATACATACGTAGGAAGTAATGTTAAAGGCATTTTACTTCACACAATATAAAAGTTAAAGGATCAAAAAGATAGCTAAAGATTGACCAACATGACCAATACGCAGATAAAACACTGAAACAATGGATCAAAGAAGTATTTAAATTGATGAAGGAAATTCTCTAAGGTAAAGAAACCAGCAAAAACGACATCTTCACATGCCCTTCTATTATTTACTTAACTGGACACAGACAACATATTCTCAGAATGTTTGACAGAAAATAGGAGCAGAATCAAGTGGGTGATATTGTAACCCAAGCAATAGGGAAGGAAGTGGACTCAAGAGGATAAGTTCACAGTCGTTCTCTGATGCACTGGGAGTTCAAGGCCAGCCTGCTACACTTCATACTCTGTCTCAAAAGACAAAAATTCCCCCAACCCCCAACCCTAACAAAACACGAAATTATTAGCATCACTTGCTGTGGCACGAGATGAGGCAGAGCCCATGCGACTCTGAAGGAGAGCCTCCTGTGAACCGCTGGGCAGAGCCGCAGGCTTCAGGACTTTGTTTTTTGATTGTTCATAGGGATCTAACCTACAATTTCTATAGTAATTACAACAGCTGACCACATTTAACAAATGATCAGCACGGCCTTGGGATGGTTAAATAAATGTCTTCACATGCAGTTTTTGCGAGGTGATGGGGTTTCGGTTTGAACTCCTGTAGCCTCTACATCCAGCAATACAGTCACTCGGAGGTTACAATCATGAAGCGTTGTCATGTGCGGATCGCAAAGACAGCAAAGAACCACTGTCCAATGACTGGTTCATACATTGTAAAAATGAACATACCAGCTTCTATGGTTAGCCATGGTTTACTAAGACAAAGATGAGCTCTTTATACTTTGATATAATATTAATGTGAATCATTTTGTTCTTTTCCCAAATTTCAATTTTCAGAAATTCTGAGGGTCCTGCACTAAAATGGAAAGTTAATTAAGAAGTCATGACCGTTATGAGATAAAGTGCTTCATCTAGATGTGTAGGCAAAATATTGTGATACATATCTGAACATAAAATATATAAAATCAAGTAATTCATGTATGATATTAGCCAAGAAATTCATAAAATAAAAACTATCATTTACTCGTCATAAAAATAAATTGTAGCTATATCTAATAGTGTTGGCTTAAAGAAAATACTACCAATGAGATACAGCTCGTGAAACAGTTTAGTGGGGGAGGCTCTGTCTCATGCAGTAAATAAAAACTAGCAAGTAAAACAACATGAAAAAAAATGCAGCCATTATCATGTGAATACGTAGAATGAAACCAAACAATTGCTCAAATGAAATTAAATGGTCAGTTCATAGATTCTGAGTGGAAGAGGAACCACAAATAACTCAGTATATTCCCCTCGAACCCAATGACAAGAGCCTACAATAACAGAGAAGAAAGATTTAAAGAAGAATTACTCATAGAAGAGTATGGAACTCAATCCAAGAGGGTTAGAGTTCAAAGAAGTTAGAGAACTCAGAGATAACATACAAAGCAAAAGCAGGATTTAGAAAAGGCAGTCAAAGCTCCCAAGATAGGAATAAAAACTTGAAGAAACCGTGCTGACTAGACCCCCATCCCCATTGAAAACGTGCTCTTCTATTCGGTCTGCATCCTAACGACATCGTAGGTTGGGAAATGTCCCGGTCAGAGTGTGAGGCTGGACTATGAGGAGGACTCCCTGATGCCATTTGCACAGAACAAGAGCTTGCTGCAGAGAGCATGAAATGGTATCTTACATTGTTAATTCGATGGGCACATCAAACACAAAGGAGACTATCACCATGATACAAGCCTGAATTTGTGTTGGCAATAATTAGGGCAGTGACTGAGGAATCAAAAGCCAGAGGTGAAAAGATTTGTTGGTTTGAAAGTAGAGAGACAGAGAGCACAACAATTTAGAAGAGAGGGCCACCAAAGACAACTAAGGGGTAATCTATCCTGGTGCTCAAATGGGTTCTTCCACTGTCGATAATGTTCAGGAGAAGCATCTTCAGTCAGTTCCTCATCCTTGAGATGAGAAAGGCAGAACCAGTGAACGGCCCTTACAAATAATAATGAAAGTGGAACTAGAGCTTTGAGTTGTCTTAATGGTAAAGTAGAAAGATCTTTAACATTGACCCATTTCCACAGTATAGAGCTCTGCTGTCTGCATCGTCCGAGCGTGGGGAGCCGCCGGCGTGACATCTGTTCATTCAGATCTCACAAATCACATCACTAATATTATGGGGTGAGTTCTATCCAGTTCCAAAATAGAAACTGAAATGAGGATTTCCTGGTGTAGAAACAGATTCAGCGTATGATTCGTTTATTTGCATAGCATATTTAATATATAATTCATGTATGTGATAAATAAAATTAGCATGAATCATACATGAAAATAACATACATAATCTTGAATGTTAGATTAGCTATATTGGAAGGGGAAAAGAAATCAGATTAATTTTACTGATTTTATTTGTTCCCACATATTTAAACCTTTTTATTTCAATATGTAACCAGCAAGGATGATTTCCATACTAATCCATATTTTCCTACGTCTTTGAAAGCTTGGCAATACTTTGTCCTTTGGAAAAGTTCTGTTTCTAGTCAGCCACATGTTTAATGCTCTGTGGTTATATGTGGGTATCCAATTTAACAGTGAACTTTTTGAAATCTTTCTAAAAATTCTATTAACAGAAACAGGAAAATCAAAGAAAAGGCACGAGAATTAACACAACATGAAAATTGAAGCGGAAATTAGAGATAAATGTGAATAGCAAAAGTAGGACTTTATATCTGTAGAGAAAATTAACTGACTCATTTTGAAAAGTACACCTCCACGAGGCATTCTTTATAAAAAGATAAACCTATTTTCTTCCACCCAATTAATATCAAATATAAATACCGAGATGGTAGCAGTTGCATGCTTCCGTGTGAAGGCAAAACAAAGCAGCAAACTACACGATATGTTAGAAAATGACGAGTGTCATTAGCAGGAATGGAAGGACAGTAAGGGTCAAATCCACCAGACACAGCGGAAGAGAGAGCCCCACACCTATGAAGACATGCGTTATGAATCACGGGTCTGGCACTGCTGCCAAGGCAGGCTGGAACTAGAGATTATGGAGCCTGAGGTAGGAGGATTCTAAATGCAGTCTGGGATACACAGCCATAGCCTGTCTAAAATATCAAAACTCTTGAATGTATAAAAGAAAATCATCTTATAATGATACATAGAACTCAGAACAACCCACAAGCTGAATTCTGTTGCTGCAGAATGTGTAGAAGGCAACGTAAGAGTAAATCTTCATGTCAGAAGATGGCTTCTTCAGCCACATCTAAAGCATAAGCAACCAAGGGAAATAAAGGTGGATGGAATTCAGTAAGATCGAAAGTGTCTGACAAAGTACACTATCAAGGAAATTATAAATAATAAATAAAATTATAAATAGTAAATAAGAGGAAATAAAGGTGGACTGGCATTCAGTGAGATCGAAAGTGTCTGATAGTCAAAGTACACTATCAAAGAAATAAAAATCACAGGATGGTGTAACATTTTAATTGGAATCATATGTACTTATTAACTCTCAATAACAAAAGAACAATTTTAAAATAGCAAATATGTAAATAGGTATTTTCTAAGGAAGTTCCTCAAATGGAAAATAAGCAAATGGAAAAAAAATGTTCATAATCATTAACCCAGGGAAAAGTAGAAATCAGTTGAAAAATTGTAGCACTTCCCAGCTGTTATCATGACTGCCATAAAAATCAAGAAACAAGGCTGGGACAATAGCTCAGATGGCAAAGCTTCCACTGCAAACAAGTGGACCTAAACTGGACCCCCAGAACCCACATAAGCAAGCAGGACATGGGAGCACGTGCTCTTCATCTCAGTGCTAGGCTGGCAGAGGCAGCAGGTTCTCTGGTGTAAGTTTCAGGCTCAGTAAGAGACACTGCCTAGGAGAACAAGGGGGAGAGCTCTGAAACATAGTACAAGTGCACGCACACACACACACACACACACACACACACACACACACGGGAGGAGGGGCAGGGCCAGCATGTGTTGGAGAGATGGGGAGAGTTGGGAACCATAGCCACTGCTGGTAGGAAAGCCATATAGCTTAGGTTTATGGAAAAGAGGTATTACTCCTTCAAATGGTAAAGTTGCCAAGGGACTCACCAATTACTGGAGACAAATGAGAACATACATTAGCAGAAACAAAACTTTTATATTAATGTTCATAGCCTCATTAGTAGAGACAATCCATGATCCCGCATCTGATGACTGATACATTATACAGTATATAATTTTGTAATGGGTTAGTACTGCAGGTCAGTAAGTAATGAGCTCCTGATACAGGTCATTGTGGACATTTCAGACCAGGGAAGTCGGGCACTGTGTGGCCTTTTGTTCCCAACTTGTCTCCTTTGACAAAGTATTTCCATCCTTAAAGTGCATATCAGGAACTCCTTACATTTTATACCTGAAATATTGTGTTAAAGGGAAGAAGCTGGGGACGAAAGGCCACACAGTATCTAAGTTCATGGATATGAAATGTTCACACTGGCAAATCAAATTTGGTAGGTTTTGGCCAAATAAAGTTGTACAGCTAAGCTAAGAACTTGTTTAAATTAGCAGATATGTGTTTAGACTGTGTGAAGATGTGTCACTGTGGCTGGTGTAAGAGATGAATGGTCAATAGTTAGGCTGGAGAGAATAGACAGGAGTTACAGGGAGAGAGAGGAACTCAGTAGGAATCCAGGCCTGTGAGGGACAGCAGCAAGACACTGAGTAGTCAGACATAGAGAATGGAAGAAAGGTAAAAAGCCACGTGACAGAACACAGATTAATAAAAGCAGGTTCATTTACGTTCTAAGAGCTAGTTGGGAATAGGCCTAAGCTAAAGACCTAGTTTTCATAATTAATAATGTCTCCATATCATTGCTGAGGGGTTAGTGGGCCAAGAAAGCCCAACAACAGAGACAAGTAGAGAGCAGACAAATTATTAGAGATAAATAGATAAAAAGAACAAACACTGCTAAATAATAGCGGTGTAGAATAGTCTACAGCTGAGCCACACTGCAGAGAACACTGAGGTAACACACGAGAAAGAGATGCTATAGCCTACGAACTATCAAGCTGAGAATCAGACGATCATGTTTAAAGCCATGACAAATCAGACCGTGCTCCAGGGAGTCATCTGGGACCTCCACTATCTCCGAAACTGATTGGGAATTGGAATGTCCTCAAGGGCCTGCATGCCTCATGTGATATCTATGCAATGGGAGCAGAACTGGATCATGTGGTCAGAGCCGAAATCTCCCTCAGACAGGTTTTTATATACCTTTGAGTCAGACAGCCCTCTTGGAGGTCTAGAATCCTAGGAATGATCCCCTTTGCCTCTTTCAGATCTTATTGGACCACTTTTGGTCCAAGTGAATATCAGTGTACCCTCAGCAATTCAAAGGATTATAAGAGACGGTGTCTGCTTATGTATTAGGCTGGACTTTAGATGTGAAAAGATCCAAGAAATGCTGACAGACAGACAGACAATGTGATTGAAGTCCTTCCTTTTTTGGTCCTAGCATGGTTTATTTTGCTGTGATCAACACCAAAATCAAAAGTAACTTGGGGAGGAATGGGGACTTGCACGTTACAATCCATCACCTAGAGAAGCCAAGGCAGAAACTCAAAAGAGAGGTTTAAACAGAAACCACAGAGAAATGTTGTTCCTTGGCTGGCCCCTCTGCACCTGTTCAGCTAGCTTTCCAAGACAACCCACCACTGACAATGGACCAGGCACTCCTGCCTCAGTTAGCAATGGAGTCATTGCCTCACTGATCAGCCCACAGTGCAGCTGAGATTGCTTCAGACAACTCTGGGCTGTGACAAGTTGCCAGCCGAAATCACCTGGGCAGGGCTCCCCCTCCCCGATGTTTACCCCAAGTGCACAGCGTCTCGGTCCATCCTGGCACTGTCTCCAGCCGGAAAAAAGAGGAATACGTGAATTCACGACAGAACACGGACGCATTTCGAGATGAAATCACGTGCGCAAAACTCTCATCTCTGAACACACTTGACACTTGTCATTTACAGTACTGATGTAAAGAATTGATTCGAATCAGTTGATGTTGATGGAAATGGGGAGATCTGGGATGAAGGAGACTAGGAGAACGGTAGGAGCAGCTGAATACGGTGTGGGGGTTAGGCATCTTGGATATGTAAAAAGGGATCTTTGCACACACAGCAAAGGAGTCAGGGCTGCAGATACAGACTCAAGGGTCAGAATGCCCAGGCTCCCATCAAAGGTGGACGGCCTCTGCCAGGAGTGCTTCATGCAATAACCACCCCAAATGCCTGTGGTAAAGGTGGATGGAAAAAGTTAATAGATTCAAGGTGTTCGCAACTACACTTTATGCATTTAAGTCTGCCATAGTTAAAATGAAAATCCATTTCATCAAAGAGATGCAGGAATATGCTAAGACTCCAGGAAGTTACTGTGCTAGGAAACAGCTATACGGATACAAACACGTAAAAACTTAGAGTCTTAGCTTGACTCAAAAGCCGCATTTCTGGTTCCTTATATTTGTCTACATTCTGTGACTCCCTCCCCCACCTCGCCCCACATTCTTCTCTTTAAATTGGGTGTGGAGAAGTTAATAATAAAGAGAAATAATCTCTAAGTCCTCTTGTACCTCTGAATTCTTCACTGTGAGTGGCTACAATTACAGACTTGAATCATTTGATCGTTAACTGTATACCTATTTTACCCATACACAATTATTTAGAACGACATGTTTCAATTATTGAAAAAAAAAACACAAAATCTAAGAGCCACTATGCTATTAATATCTATACGAATCAGGTACTAGATTTAAAAATACGTTGAACTTGAATACCCTTTTTAACACTTTTCGCCAATCACTAAGTATGATGAATGTAAAAATTCTTACGGACGACTGCTCATTTCTGTGAAAAGCAGGAATCTCTGCTTCAGCCTCCACATCCACCAATGCCAGCAGAATGATATCTCATGTAATATGCTGCCGTGTGGTTCTGACCTCCAGAAACACTAACTTTCATGACAGTACTATAGAGTAATATATAGAGGGCAATGTAAAGGAACCAGAGGACATTAAAAAAATCATATTTAACCCCTTTAATTCAGCACACAGTAGCACATTCTGAAATTCTGACAGTAAGTTCTGCTGCCAACAAACCAGAAGCGGAATAAGCTGGACAGTCCGCGCACAGGAAACCACTACCTCTTCACACAGCATCGCAATAACTGCCACCGTACATGGGGAGTGTGCTCCATCCCTCTTCTCTCTAAATGTATTCACAGTCACTTTTATCTGCGGTTTGGAATCTCACCGTAATAGACAGCATTAAGGTACTTGCAAAAAGATTCATTTTAACATTTATTGAGAGCTTGTTATATTCAAGGGAGCATGTTTAGCTTATTTTTAAATTTTTGATTACATTTGTGTGTGTGTGTGTGTGTGTGTGTGTGTGCCAGAGCCGATGTGTTGTCAGAGGACAATCTGAGGACTCAGTCCTCTCCTCCCACCGTGTGGGACCTGGGAATCAAACTCACGTTGTCAGGCTTGGTAGCAGACACCTGTAGGTAACACAGAGCTCTTGACAGCCCATGTTAAAAGTTTAAAATAATTTTTAAGTTGAATAGCACTAGGGACTATTTATATTTCTTTTATATTTAGAGGATGACATTTTAATTTAAATACCAAAGAGGATAACACATCCTTTAAAAGGCCACACTAGAAAATGGAGCATGCAACTGATTTTACATCTGTCTCCTGGTTGAGAATGGCTGATACAAATAGTTCAATATTGTTATTGTTTTATGTTATTTTAAATGGTATTAGAAGCAACTTTTCAAAATACCTTCATTTTCTTGTTTCAACAAAAAAATGGAAATTTGTATATGTGATCTAATGAACAGGTTTCAAATTCCATTAAACATATCAACTTTACACAAAGCCAAATGTATGAAAAGGGATCTTTTAAAAAAAACTTTATTTGAGAAAGGAAGAGACTTATAACAGAAGGCAAGAAGGGAAACATACAGACAGTATATTTACAACACAAAACAGGATATCACCTCCAAGGGTGTAAATCATAATAAATACAGTAGATCTTAGAAGAGACATTTATCGGTTAATTCTAAAGTTAGTTATGTCCAGCTTCTTGTTTTACTGGTTCCAGGTAGTTTCTTGACTAAATTCAAAGACTATCAAATTCAAACAATTACGTCCACCAAATGTACTGATGAAGTTCTCTCCAATGACAATATAAAAAAATAGTTTTTTTTTGTTTTTTGATCACATATCTTTGAAGAAATATTATACAAAAGTCTGCTCAGCCACGTGTTCCTCCCCAAATAAAATGTGTTTTAAAAGATGCACTATCCCTTTTTTTTTATGAGATTGAAAAAGGAATTTGAAGAAAATGAATATTTATGAGATGGAAAAATATACAATTTTATCTTAGGCATGCCATATTTTTAATGCAAAACAACTGACAACAGTCATTTTAATATGAAGGAATATATTAACCCAAACATATTGGTGATAGGGAGAGTTACCTATTAGAACTAGCTGTCAAATTATCAGAAGGATTTTCATTATGTGGAAAAACTTTTAACATTCTAACTCTAGTTATGTTAATTTAATTCAAATGGAGACTTTTTAAAAAAGGATAATGTATCTTTAGCAGGAACATTTTAAAAGAAATAGTTTTAAATGTCACAGCGAAGTGTAAACAACACGTGCTAATAACATACAGTTGAACCATGTCTACATTTGGCAAAAGTGCTGTCTCCTGAAACAGGATACTACACCTTAAATAGCAGGGATCAAGGAATATAAATATTTTAATAGAAAAAATCCTCAGGAAGATTCTAGGTCAATTTGGATTATCCATACCAAAGGGGTCTTAATACAGCGTACGTTTGACTAGCTTAACAAAAGTAAACCTGTAAAAGAAGGCAAACATATCAAAAGGGAATATGAAGAAAACGTTCTAGCCAATAGCTTCCGTAAGGGTTTCCCAACTCATGGTGGGATTTTCCCAGCCAATAAATCAATTCATAGAACACCCTTGAAAACTGAAAGAGTAGAACAGTACTCTCAGACTGTTTCTCTTCCATCCCCAGAACGTGAGTCACTCGGACTTCCTGTTTCCACGAGACATTTCCTGTCCCCCTCATAGAACTGCTCTTCTGTAGAACAGCAGGACCCTGACAAAGAACTGACTTAAATAAACATCGTCTCGGTCTCTGTTGCGTTCAAAGTTGTTTGTGCTTTTACAGTATCAAAGGACACAGTCCTTCTGGAAGGGCCATCATATACAAGCAGATTCGTCTTGTTAAACCAATACCCAGATTTTTTATTCATTTCTCAAAATGATGTGGTATATACCACAGTATGCGAGAGATCCTAAAGATACCAGGCGTCAGTGTGAGTCACCCTCTTGTAAGCCTGCTTTTAATTTGGTAACAGGTGGTAATCATACTACATTCTCTGCAGCTGTGCATACATCGCAGCATCTGTGTGGACCACAGGCCTGCACGCTGCTTCTCGACAGCATTTGCATGGGTTCCGTTCCAGAACTCAACATCAGCAACTTATACAAGGTTTACGCATTGTGCAATACTGTGTCAGACATAAGGTAATGGTCAAAACGGAACTTCAGCTTGCATCTCTGCTCAAAACCACTGAATGGCTAAGGTTTTCAGTTGTGATCTACACAATAACCTAGAGCTGCTGGCATGGTAGCCAGGTTTCTACTTTAAAAAAAGAGAGAGAGAGAGAAAGGGGGCAGGGAGCAGACTACCTTCAACAGTGTTCAAGACCATGGTATGATACACTATGTACAGTTGTATGAAAAAAATGAATTCTATATGTTAAAAACATCATCTCTAATAGAATGCTTCATTGATCAGGCTGTAGACTACATTCTGTGCTCACAGACCTCAGCAGATAAAACTAAAAACAACAATGAGTTCATTTTCACTAGAAGTAACTGTTGTATTAGGCTTCGAGATGGACTTAAAGCCTATTAATTACCTGGATATTATATAGCATAATTTTAGTGTAACAGGCATTTTCTTACCAGTAAAGCTTCAATGAAACCTTGATACCCATACTCATTCAGAGAGCAGTATAGAGTGATCTTTATAAAGAAAAAAAAAACATCATTTTACCTGTTTTAGAATTCTTAAACACTAAAATTGGAGATATATGCTGATAGGTAATGATAAGCATTTAGCAAAATCTGCAACACATTTATGTTCAAATAATGACTTTAATTACAAATCCTGGAGCTAAATCTTTGCCTATTACCTGTTGCATATAAGCAGCCTGCTCCCCACATTCCATTTCCTGTATCTGAGCATCTTCATCGCTGTCCACTGGCTCCTCCTTGACCTTCACAGCCCCAACTTGTCCTAGTGTGTCCTCCACACAAGCACGGCTGCTCCCAGTGCTGTGCTCGCTAGGGGTCGCTCTGTCTTCCATGGCCTGGTCCCCCTGAAGCTCCTCCTCCGCTTCTTCAAGATGGCTGCCTGGTTGCTTCAGTTGTTCAATAGATTTCGAGAGCAGCTAGAAGAGAGTGTTCAGGGGTTCAGAAGTCAATAGTTCTTGATGCAACAGATTCAACTCATACTCTCATTTTTAATACCTCAACTTGAGCTAGAAAATGCTGGACGCATTAAGGGAAGAAAGTGGATAAACCTTGTCTTCAGAAGCTACAAAACTTTCATAAGGACGTAGATCAAAAGTCTACTTGATATAAGTAAACTTGAGACTGACCCTTTCTCAAGAAAGGCTGATGTTAGCGTAGAAACATCTTCAAACTCACATTTCAGCAAATACTAACCGCTATAAAACTGCCAACCTAAATGGTAGTGGTTCTTTAATTCTCTGGTGCCCATAGATTTGGATTATGACAGTATTTCAGAAATAGAATTGTAAAATACAGAAATACTCATTGTAGAATTCTGAAGTTTAAAAATATCAATGATCTTTACCATTTTGGAAGGGCATAATATATTTTTGATTGGACCCGAATGAAATTAAATACGAAGTAAACAAGAAACTAGATTTAAAATAAAAAAAATTATTCAGATGTCTTCCTTACTTGGCTGGGTTCATACCTGTGTAACTGTTTTCCAGCCATCCTGGTTAGCAGCATGCAGAGAATGTACCGCGGAAAACAAAACTACAATATTTTTCTGCATAGAATTTTAGTTTAACTCATATTCACATATAACAGGGTTTAAAAATCTAAGCACATTTTAATGTTTGAATAAAATGTTTACTCAAACTTTGAAGGGCAAGCTCTTTAGATGTCATGTGATCCATCCATCACAAGCAGCCCTGAACATGCTGGTACACAACTTAAATTTAACTGCAGGGATGCATATCGGAAGTTTTCATCATTTTTTTTTAACAATTATTCATTTAGTGGCAGTTAGGCTCCAGCCACTGCTAATGACTGAGAAATGGGCACACCTTTCTTCCTACCAGCCCTTGTTTCAGTGCGTTATAAAGAAGTAAAACCACTGCATTTTGATCTCATTTTTATGTGTCAAAGATTTTATTTTCTATCTAACAAGGACTTTAAAGAATAAACTCTGGTTGTTATAGTAGCATCCTGCGTGTACAGGTGGGCACAGGAGAGAGGTGAGATGGCAGAAGTTGCTGCTGAGAAGGTGTTCTGTTTGGGATGAAGGCGGAAAAGGAGGCAGATAGACTGAAAATATTTCATGAAAAGTGTCACGGCTCATACCATATTTTGGTGGAGAACAAGAATATACAGAAATAAGCTGTAATAGGAAAAGACCCAAATATCTCCAAGCCCAGCAGAGATGATCAAGCAAAGAAAACACACACCAATTAAAATCCATATCAAAAGGAAGAAAGACAATTTCAATATTCATTTCCTTCGTGCTGACAACTTAATTTCTATTATTCTTGGGCAGTCAGCATAAGGAGAAATTCCTCCCATCATCCTTAAAACATCTTTAAGTGCATGCTAGAAGACTATTTTCTATATAATTGTCCTAGTTCTGAGCAGTAATCAGCAGTTCCTGTCTTAAACACATAATTGTTTGCACACGGCCGAGAGCCCAAGGAGCAGACACTACACTCCTTTTCAATTCTGGCTGTGTAACTGTAGGGCGCCTCGTCCTGCAGGTTTGGAGAGAAAGAACACTCAGGACCATAAAAAATGAGAAAAAATAAAACAAAAGTCTTATTTTTGGTGGAAACAGCAGAGTTGAGGAAAACATTCTTTAGAGAAATGACAGCAGGCAGGTCTCTTTCAACCCTGTCCAGCTCTCATGCTCGGCTCCATAGCCATAGGATATCAGCGCGGTTTTATGGGGAGAAAGAACGAATTTGGGAAGAGGACAAGAAAGCGCAAGGGCCTTCCAGGAAAATATTTACAAGAAGATGACTGACATTTCTTCCTGAACAGAAGTTCAATGAACCATGGGAAACCTCCTCTTGATACCACAGCTTCGCTGGCAGAATGAATGGGACAGGCTGGCGTGTCACAAAATGCTGAAAAGGAGGCCCAAAGCCACTGGTCAAGCAGAACCTCACACAGGTGTTCAAACAACATTGCCAGAAACAGCTTCACAAGGATAGCAGATGAAAGGAAGAACTCCACATGGGGTGTGTGGCAAGGGAATTGTAAGAGCCTGGCCGGACAGACCGATGCACAGGAGATGCGTGGTGGCAAAGGTCCCTACTTGATGGGGGAGGGGGCATCCCTTCTCATGGGTCCTTCGCAGAATGTTCTTAGGGAAGCCACATGTCCGCTAAGCCATTCTCCCGCGGCTATCACTTGCCTCAGCTGCTTGCTTCCTCCACTGCAGGACCAAGTTCAGCGTGCACTGTTTTCAGCGCCCGTGACCTCTTCAGTATGTGTTGTAATGCACATGTGCGATAGTGAGATTGCGTGGCTTTTCCTTCTGCATGTAAACAACACCCCACTGCATTCCTCTGTCCCCCGTTAATTCGCTCCACCCTTGTCCCTGGCTCGCCGACTGCCTTTCTTCTCAAATCTTTCCTTCCTGGTACTTTCGCTTGTTATTTCACTCAAAACATACAAGCACCCAAAGGACAACTCCAGACACTTTACGGGGGACAGGGACAACAGTGTCCTTGCTATTACAATTAACAGGACCTTTGTCCCCTACCCCAGTCACGCCTTTGGCTTATGTCCTGCGCCCAGTGGCTCCTTCTAACTTCCTCTCTACCTTTATGAACTTCATGTCTTTCCTGGGCTTGTCTCGCCTGCATGTTTGCAGTAAGTTACTCATCTGAAAGAAGACATCTTCCACCGTTACACGTCTGCCTTCGCAGCAGAACCCGAATTCCCTCTTCATCTTTGCCTCTCCTCCTTTGTTCACTCAAAAGCTATGTCATTTACGTTTTCATCCACACAATTTGACTCATAGCTTTCTTGTTGAGCTCAATAATAACAGCACAGAGGCAAATTCGGGTGGGCATTGTAAGAAGTCTACTTTATTTTTGTTTATGATGTATGTGCTTATCATTATGTGTTTGGACTGTTAGTTGAAAATGTGTTACATTTGTGCTGTGGAACATTGGTTTAATGCTACAAAGATGTGCTGCATTTGTTTAACTCTGTGAAGCTGTGTTACATTGCCTGGCTAAAACACCTGATTGGTCTGATAAAGAGCGGAATGGCCAATAGCAAGGCAGGAGAGAGAAGTAGGCATGGCTGGCAGGCAGAGAAAATAAATAGGAAGAGGAGAGATCAGGGAGGACAAAGGGAGAAGGAGAGCGGACATCAGGGGCCAGCCACACAAACCTACACAGCTACACAGCAAACCATGGAGTAAGAAGTAAAGGGCGGGGTACAGGCTAGGAAAAGACAAAAGCCCAGAGAGAAACAAGCCAAGCTAAGATTATTCTTATGTGTAATAATAATCTCCTTGTGGTTATTTGGGAGCTGGGTGTGGGGAACAACTACAATGGTGAGGGTGCCATGTGCGTGGGTGACAGTGGAGGGCACTGGGATGGATCCTTTGGAGGTGGAGTTACAGATGCATGTGAAGTGGCCAACGAGAAAGGTGTTGAATCTAAACACGGGACTGGGAGCTGAACTGGAGTCCTCTGGAAGAGGAGCATTGAGTCATTTCTCTACGGCCTGCCCTCACCCCCACCCTCCGTGGCCATTTAAACGGGAGACTGACAGGTGTCAGGGAAGGTCGAGCATAAAGTCAAACAAGACGCAAATAATAGCCCTTGGAAAGAGAGAGGCTACGCTCACTAGTGCTGGCAAACGCCATTATTTACCAGAACAGAAATTTTCACCAACAGTAAGTATGTTAAGCTCAGCTATGACCTGGGTGTTCATGGAACATGGATGTACTTTTAACAGAAATCTTTCTGAAATTTGACCTCTTAATGTGTTTATAATATCCTGGAAACTCCCAGAGATCACCTTATCGAGTTCATGAACTCAACTGACTTAGTATTTGCAAATTCACTGACATAGATACATACGCGTCATTGCAGACAACACTTTTTAGTGTGCAATTGCGGAACAATGCTGCTTCCAGTGAGTTCCCTGACTTCACCTCTACTACTGAGGTACTGGCAGGAAGAGAAAGATAAAGACATTCAGAAAAAATGATGTTGCCATCACTTGGTCATAAAGCCACACGACAAATACTTTCTTTCCAAGAACAGAATTCCACTAGGGTTTGTAAAAGAAATGCTTCCTGAGAGAACAGTGGTTTATGAGTTGAAACCATATGTGCATGTGTGTGTGCCCAGACACGCATGTGTATATGTATGTATGTTAGTATATATATACTCACGTTGGAGTTGAAAAATGTCTCATAACATCCTAAACTCTTATTTTATGAAGAAGGAATCTCTACTCAAAAAAACCCATGCCATCCCCATGAACACAAAAAGGACTTAAAAAGGAGCGCATTTCATAATCTCCCTGTCTACCTCCTCTTCTAAGAGAGCAGCCCCGTTGTAATGGGCGATTGTACAGAGTGAGCAATTCCAGTTGCTCTAACGCACTCTAAACACCCATCTCACACCTTCCCAAAACCACTCAGCTAGGAAATATCCAGAAGGTATCATAAACTTCCCAACAGCACCAAGATAATCTCTACTCCATCCACCCATTCACCCACGTCTTCTTGCGGAGTGAGCACCAACACCCCATTCCACGAGCCGTGAAGCTGAACTTGATCCTTGTCTCCCTTGTGTTTCTGTCGCAGCTGTGGCAAGCCCACAGCGATTGCACAGCGGAGCCTAAGCGTAGACATGGTCCTCTACTACCACTCCCGTGGTCAGAAATATCGCTCCTTCCCCGAGTGTTTCCCTGAGACGCTCGACTCTGGGCTTCTGTCTCGTGCGGAACCTTTCAACAATGCGGTTCCACTGATCATCTCCAACTATGTTAGGTACCATCTGTCCACAACACACAACTGTCAGAGAGCTTCCCACCATGTTTACAATAACACCCAAACCTCTTAAAGTGGTCCACAGATGTCCCGCGACCCGGCCCACCTTACTTCTTACAGTTACTGTAACCTACCATTTCTGTGCTCCAGATACCCTGGCCTCTGGCCATCTTGTAAACATGAATATGCCATGCTGGCTCTTCCACAAGACCTTGGCAGATTCTGTACTTTTTACTTCCTCACAACAACATGCCTGATCTGGCTCCTTAGAGCATTTAGTTGTATCACCATTTAACTAATATATTTTTCTTTGTATCCAGCATTATGGCCCTGCATTTTGTTATTATTTTTGTTAAAAGTTATTTGGGATTCTTACTGAAATTCAAACATCACAAGAGCGCAGGGTGGATGTCTTTCATCATCTTATATCCGAGCACCTCATGGCATGGCACCCAGATGGGCACCACAGATCTCTGCAAACCTAACGCATGGTAGCAAAGCTTTCAAACTTTCCCCCTCAGACTGTGATGTAGGGTACCATGTGCATGATCAATATCTTCCACTTTCTCATCTGAGGAATGAAGATGCTCTCTGTGAATATTCGTGACACACAATCAGGCAATGGGGGCATCTTGAAGCCAGTTTCATGAGATATAAATGCACAGAGGAAGTTAATTTTCATTTCTTCTTTTATTTTAGGTATCTGACTAAAGCTGTTTTCATTTAAACACTCATATTTGCCAGAGTGGAAAAATTAGCAATTAACATCAGCAAGAAAGATCTGCAAATAAAAGTCACAGAGAAATTCTGCCTGCCAGGTTTGACTTTTTTCAGACTTTTAAAATGAACAGTTACTGCGTACTATTTGTAAGTATTCGGATTACGTTGTTTTCTATGTGTTTTTGAACTCCAAACACAACCATTACAAAGATGGTACAGCTAACCCTTTTCTAATTTGCCCTGCTGTTGAGTGGCCACAGATGGGGAAAGATGTCTGCTTACTCTCAGTGGGGTGGCAGGGTCTCTCTTTGGTGGAACATCTGGAGGTGATACCCCAGCAAAGTGAGTCTGTTGCCTGGCTGGCTAGAAACATCTGTGTGACAGACAAAGGCACAAGCCTGTGTGAATCTCTGCTGAGTCCCCGTCTGTGAAACACACTGTACGCTGTCCACCTGATGCCAGGTGAGCCACACTGGTGGGGACTCCACGTGAGAAGACAGGGGCCACACAGCGTCTCTTCTCTCTTTAGCCTGTGCTCCTCCTCATGGGACATTGTGCCCCTCAGTCATTTTACGACCTTCCTGCCATTGTACAGGCTCTGAGAAAGCCACAGGTAGTGCATGACCTCACTGGGATGTGGTCACCCATGACAAACACACGCTCACATGAATGCTCTTCCAGAAAGTATGACCAATGGTCAAAATACCTTGTTTTCAAGTAAGGAATTCAATTAAGCTCTTCAAGTCTTACCTATACCTCCTAGAGTGTGATGCGAGCCTAGTCTCGGTGTTTTACATTCCATGACAAAATCATACATACTATCAATACATGATATAACTTCACTCAGCACTGTTTGAAAAGCTGTATTGCTAATTTCAGCATATTAGCACATTAAGCTCATTGCTATGAAGGTTACATTGCTTGGTTTCAACTCTATAAATATAGTACAGCCATAAGTGCTTTTCATTATAATAGTTAAAATTCTACAATCTAAATATTCCTCATGAACTCCTTTTATATGTCCACAAAAATCTTCATTTATGAACCATGAACTAAAAACAGTCTTCAGGTGTAAACCTACTCTTGATTACAGATGACTTTCGGACATTGTTGGACAACCCAGCGAGCACGGGGGTTCTGATGCATCTCTTCTGCAGAACAACCCTCAAGCAGCTCAGCACTTCTTAAAAATTCGGCCTTGAATTTTAAGACAGATTTTCCTTAGGCAACAGTGCAAATATGTCTTTTTTCCCTTTTCTTTTAAATAAATGTAATATTCTTCTTTTGGAAAATAAGACCTTTTCCTTAAGCTCCAAGGAAACTAGACTTAAAAATAATGATAAAATCCTGTCTCAATTCACAAATAGATTAGGTATGTACCAACTGTTCTCAAAAACAAGATGCAGAACTGGGAGGATGTGCAGATCAGGAGGTCTACTTAGAGAGGAGCGCTGTCCTCCAGCCAAAGACGCCATGTCACTTTGATGCTGTGCATCTCAGTAAAATAATCGGCGGGGCCCAGATGAAAGGGGAAGAAGACAACGTCTCTAAATATTCCCTCATTGCTGGCATGATTAAAAGTCTGCCATACACCCTTCCCTACTCAGTACGTCTATTGCTCTAAAGGACCAAGTGAGTTTTGGATAAGTTCATCTTTATCTTTTTAACTCTCAGTGATTATCCAGACAGTGCCTGTAATGAAGAGAGCTGGCTCTCAGAATGTCTTAACATTTCAGCGACAAGTCCCTTCTGGAAAAAAACCCTCAAAACATCTTCCATTTAGCTTCGCTGAGTAAGCTGTCCATCTGGGCTTTCATCCCTGCAACCGTTAACTTATTAAGCATCAACTGGGAGGCCCTGGGAAGACACTGGTCAAGGGAGGACCCTCAGGTCTGAGTAGGGAACATGGACATAAGAACTGGCAGTCAGAGAATGCGGAGGAAAAGGAGTTCATACTGAAGCCCCTCAGGAGGGAAGGCCACGTTGACACAGATTGCAGTGACAAGATCATCTTCAGAGAAGCCTAGAGCTGTACAGACCAAGCAATGGTCACCTTAGAGGATCTATTTTGAGAGATAAAGGCAGATACAAGATTGAATTTTCAGAAACTACAGCTTTTAGCCAGAGAATAGATTTTTTTGCGTTTTTCTTCACGACACTAGCTGTCCTCCACACTCTGCGTTTTAAATGACTCTGCCGCTTATGCCCATTAACAGAACACTGAAATTAGTCCGTCAGCATCTTCTTGCCAGTATGCAGCTGGTCAAACATTGAAAACATTTTCTTCTTGCACTCTTTAGGGGAAGAGATAGAGTGCACATTGGGAAGTAGCCCTTTTATTTCTATGCCTGGTGGCTTTACCAGGGTCTCAGTACAGACAGCTGCTCAATGCCAGGTCCTCCAACCACTGCTCACCTCCCTCCCTCCCTTTCTCACCATCTCCTTGTTGATCAATCCTTCCCTCCTGGAACTAGAAACAGTGTATGGGCCATTTAAAAATGGAGACAGGAAACCCCGAATGGCGATGATCAAAGGAAGAGGGGACAGACAGACCATAAGCCTTCAGTTCCTGCAATTTCATGTTTTGGAGAATGCCCAACATGTAGACTTCGTTCGGAATCTATTTTCGAATGTGAACAGAGTTGGTAGTCCTAAGACACTAAGCTTGCTCACACAGACAGCTCCCAGCCTGGATCCCACACCATAGGCTGATGCTCTATGACCCTGAAAACAATTCCCCAAGCACTCCATAGGAAAAGCCAGTCTCTTAAAACAATTTCCTGTGCTTGTGATATGTCTTACTGTCTATCCTTAGTTAAAAATATGATGACTTTGCCAGGAGGTAGGGTAGAAACTAACTCCAGAGAAGGACAGGAGGGAAGTTGAGGGACTAATTCTACGCTGTGATTTTGGTAATGATAAGACAAGATGGATTTGTCAAAACTCATTGAACTGTTATGTTTTACTGTGTGGAAATTACTTTTCAATAAAAAGCTTGATCACCAACCAAAATATTGTTCCGAAGAGAAAGCAAATCCTGCTTCCTGACGAATGCGCAGGCGCAGCAGGGAGCTGGCACAGGATATGGTGATTTGGTTTACAGCAAAGGATGGCTATTGGGGCAGGTGGCGTGTGTGTGTGCAGCGTGAGCAGCCCACTGCTTCCTGACAGCCATCTTACTGACCTAATAAGGAAAACAGAGCTACTGTGTTGTCCACGCTCATGCATGCTGTGGTTTGCACAAGGACCACCATGTCCGTAAGGCTCTGTCATGTACATCCTCTCAAGTCATCCTGCCCTCCGAGCCTCTGCGATTTGTTCATCAGAGGATGATCAGACACAATGTTGACTACTCCGACCAAAGTTACAAGGCTTCAGGAATGTCCCTCAGAGGGCCTATTGAGTGGCCTCAGTTTCGCAGTTCATGTGGGTTCTACGTTCCACACAACCGTCTTTGGTTATTGTTAGCAGTTTGCACATCTTTGGGACATCCGAGGAAAAGAGCACACTTCATTTTATTTACACTTTCACCATAACTGTAAATGGGCTAAGACTTCTGTAGGAATCCTTAGTTCCTCTGGAGCAGCACTAACTGTCTAACTAGGGTTTTGTGGCCAGATGCACAACTAGTAAGAGAGCGCTGGGACACGCAGGTTGTGGGGTTGCAGATCTGGGTGAGATTCATCCTAGGGAAAGCAGGAACTCTATAACAGATGACAGTTCTGGATCCTAGGCCCCCTCAGGTGTGACCAAACATTTATAGAAAGAGCTGCGGAATCCAGAAAAAAATGGAACTAAAATTTGGGATGTAAAGGTTGCTCAAACCTCTAAGAAAGAATCTGTTGTACACTTGCAGTTCTCAGCTCTATAGACCACAAGCTAGATTAAAAATTCCTTATCCAGACTTAATTATTTCATTCTGTCAAATGAAACTATTTGTCAAGGTTGAGAAGTACCCGAATTATTTAGCATTGCTGAGATCCAAATGAGCCACGCTGTTCACATGGCTTCCTTCTCCAGACAATTTTCTTTCCGCTGGTCGCTTACCTCATAGAAAATATTCAGCTATTTTTTTTTATTCAATAAAAAGTGCCTCTGAGGAGATTAATGTGTAGATTGAAAAATAAAAGCTGAAGTCTCTCCCCTTGATGCCACAGCTCTGAAAGCAACGCTGGAGGTGTTTATGAAAACTAGGCTTTCATCCACGAGAATGGCCACTTAGTTTCATTTCCAAACACAAGATTTCATCATAGCTAATAATAAAGCAACAAGCAATTTTCTGTATTATAAACCACCAAGTTGTAATTATATAGTGAAATGCTTTTATATAAATTTTCCATGGTGATGCAAGCTGGTTTCATAGCAGAAGTGGACTTTTTTTTAAAAAGCACACTACATACCTACAAGGATCTATTTATATTGGCCTAATCATGTCAAAACAGAATCTATTTAGGAGAAAAGTCAAATTTTCTTTTATAAAGTTCAACAGATAGATAAATAATCGAGGGGGCTTTTTACTGTAATAAAAGCTGCTTTCAGTGCGTGCTAGCGTTTTTGAAGATAGTATCCGTCTAACAGGCAGAATGCAGTCCTCGGCTGGTGATTAAAGCACCCTCATGGAAACAAGCTGTCAGATGGATGGAGAGAAATGAGTCCTGACAAGAGTAATGCCCGCTTCCCGAAATGAAAGCACTGTTCAAATTTCTACTCATCAGCTTATAAGACTTAAAACAAGGCATTTTCCAACCACTGGAGAAGAGATGCCAACCTTAGCATTCCAGTAGAACATGATGAAGTCAGTAAACGTTCAGCTTTGGGCTTGCTCAGAACTCCTGCGAGAAGCTGGTCAGTCCAGCATTAAAACACGGCCAGGTGGCGGCATGCAAGAGAGAAGCACAATGTGACCTGTCTGCCGCTAGGCTCAGCACTACCTGCACAAGTGACTGCCAGCCATTTGCAAGCCTTCATCCAACGGGACATCCGAGAGTCCCACTGCGAGGCTACCTATGGGAACTGCCAAGCGAGTGAGTACCTGGATAGAAGGCAATGCCCGGGAAGACGGAAGCAGTGTGGGCCATAGGATTTCTTCACACTGACTTTTTACAATGTGTTTCTGCTCTGCTTTTAATGTGAGGTCGGTAGCTTTGTGATGGACACAGGAAGGACCGCTCATCTACTCATTCATAGGCACATGACTAAAATCACTGACATAGTAGTTGAGAACAGACTCCAGGTCTGTGCACAGGAAGCACTGCCAACTTACTAAACTTGATGAACCCTCTGGAAAAAGCACATCCTCGGTGGTTTTGTAAATTGAGTTGTTAACATTCAAGGGATAATGCACAAAAGGATGCTGGTGTGGAGAATTCAGTGCGTAGTGGATGCTGTATGTAAAAGGAAGCTGGTGTTATTTAGTTATTACTCTCGGGGAGCTGACCGTGGGGAGATGCAGGTCACAGGAAAGAAGCAGAAAAATATACTAAGATAAAAAGGTTCAGCACACAGAGCTGAGATGGCTACAGACCTTTAATTATGCCTCAAAATTAAATCTCATAAGTAAATCAGAGATAGGGGTAGACTTATTAGAATAAAGCTAATATGAAGTATAGGTTTGTTTCTGGATATGAGCTACAGATTCATAATCAGTGAAGTTTTAAGATACAGATGTCTACAGGATAGTGTTGATCTTCTAATAGGACAAACAGCAGTCCTGTATTAGCACTCAGTTCAGGAAGGAAATCACATGTACTGCTGCATGTGACCACTGACAGGAAAGATATTCTCCTGGGTTTCTGAGGACAGATGACTGGGCAGGGAGTGGTTATCAATCATCACAGAGTAGGGATGATATGTAACATTGACTCATACAATTACATTAAAAGGAATTAATGAAACATATACTACTTGAATTGAGGGTCAAAGTCTCTTCCAAAACATTGAGAAAACTCCCTATTTGCTCATCTTTGGGGCTGAGTGGAAATGTACTTTGCCCTGCATGTCAACACAGAACCACCTAGCCGTTCTAATAAGGCAACACAGAACATCTGTTTGGCCTTCAACTCACTGGTAATGTCTTAGACATACTTTTATTATGATAAAATAATACTCATGTCAAAGTGCTTAAATATGGTAATAAATAAATAATAAATATTTTTATTTAGAATGAGCCTTGACATACATAAGATATCATCTTTTGATGTTTTAAAAAATGTGTTGGCTAATATCCAGCCATAGGAATGAGTAAGATATTTATCACAGAGCCAGTAAGGAGAAAAAAGGAAAAGGAAGAAAGATTATAAACATAAAATAATCAAGAAGTAAGTAAACAAATCTCAAATATTATTTCCTCAAAAAAGTTCATTTCCGCTCTCTTGCTTTATGTCCTGATGCTGAGCACTGTGTTACTCAAGTTACTATGATCTCATCTTCTGCTTCCTTCCCTGAGGACAGGGTGCAGATTATCAGTGCCCAAGGCACTGTCTACCAAAATTCAACAGTGATCTGTTGAGGGGGTACAGGTCAATGGACGTGTTAGTCAAATATATAGTGAAACTTCAGGTCAAGTTCATTTCATGGAATGAATATTAAAAAAGCAATTATTAGCGGATGTGTGAAAATTTCAGGTAAAGCAGAAATTCTGGGGCATGGATCAATGCTATCTTATTAAAGCCAAAGAGAATGCAGGGGTTGGGAGGGCAGGGGCTGTCAGAGATCTTTGTTAAGGTTAAACTAGAACGTCTAAAGGACGTTCTCAAAAACAACACTCCATGGTGACAGCATTGGAGATGCGTGCTTTTATTAAACTATGTTGAAATAATCATCAATATTAACAAGAGATGTGTGTTTCTATTAACTCAATCATAGTTTTTTGGGTGTAAAAACTTGCAGTATTTAAAGTCAAAGTGGGCTCAGAAGAGAATTACTCACCTCTTACTACTTTGGGGGGCTTGTCTTTTATATTTTGGTGAAATTTTTGTTTTGAGACTTCTTTCTATCTTCCAACAAGGGAAACAAAACACACTGGCAAAAATATACTGCCTTGCTTTGGTTCTAGGATGAAGAAATTGTTTTTGTTTGCTTATTGTTTTTTTTGAAAGTTCACCAAAATGTAAGGCATCATAGTATCCACATACCATATACCAGCAATAAAAATGCACAGTTTTGCTTCTGAAAAATGTCAAAAACAATAAATGTTGCAAAATATGATTTCTGCATGATTAACCATCTCCAAATACTTTCAGCGAAAATAGAGTATTCAGACTCATGAACGGAGTGGTAAATCATTAAGAATGAGTTTCCTTTTCTAATCCTAGATCTATCCTTTCTTTCACGATACCCCCATTTCTTGCTATTAGACATTGCGATAAAAATATTGTATTTCTGCCCACCTCTCGAGCATTTATAACATAATTATAAATGGCAATTTATAATTATAATCTTGGGAGGGCAAACACCCCATGTGAATGGCATCGAAGCAGAGGCAACAAGTAGTCAGAGAGCCAGAATGGCATTAGTAACATTTGTATTGCACATTTCATAAGTTCTTCACGGTTTCCATCTAAGCTCTCTAGGGCTTATTGGCAATTCAGATATATCACTGAAGTACAACTGTGTAACCTGATACTGGTTTAGAAACAGCCTTATTTTTAAAATACTTATTACACTCATGTATGTATTTACTTAGTTTGTATTTGTTTGTGTGAGTGGGTGAACACAAGTACATGACACAGCACACATGTGGGAGCCACAGGACAAGTCGTGAGAGTCTCTTCTCAGCCTCGACCACGTGGGCCTACGGTGGACCTCGGGTCAGCGGGTGGGATGGCGGGCACCACATTTAGATGGATCAATCTGACGGTCCTGGGCCTTTTTTTTAAACTACGTTCTTATTTCATGCTTTTCTCCAAGTCCTCCAGGGGAAAAGCACTATAAAAAGCTCAGAGACCTAAAGGAAGATATATTTTGGGCACGCCATTTGCACACCTAGGTGCTCACATATGCCTACTTCCTGTCATGATTGCACATGAGCGAAGGCCAGGATCTGAGGACGCCTGCTATTTGCTCCAGTTGGAACGGATGACATCAAGGTTCATTCATGATAGGAGAAAATGGCAAAAGTTTTGTGCTTGTTTCTTACTAATAATTATTCTAAGGAAATGGACAGAATGCACGTATATGTATTATTAAGGAGAGACTTAGCAACTCTTGGCATCTGAATCAGGGCACTAACCCAATAAAAAGTAAATAACCTCATCACCTTGGCAGAAGGGTGACCAGCAGTGACTCACTTCTTGATGGTTCCCATGGAAACACTTCAGAATACAATACAGGCTCAATATTTTCTTTAATAGGATTCTTCTCCATTTCCTTAAACAACTGAGGACAGCTCAAACATTTTCACAATCTAGAGAACATCCAGGGAGCATATGCCACTTGACTAAACAAATGGAATATATATTTGGAGAAAAGCCAACTGGAGACATGCTCAAGTCATCCAAACGCCCGAGCTGAGAGGAGCTAACACACAGAGGTCAGCAGGCGCTTTGAAGTTCTCTGGCCTTCATTCTACCTAATTAAGACAAAATTTAATAATCAAACCACTGTATAAACGTCTACCTCGGCATAGAGGTTTGTTTCTAATTTGGGGGAGAATTCTTAACAGATTCCAGGGAGTCAGCCCCACATAGGAAGGGCTGCTGATAAGATTTGCTTTGCTTGTTGCTCGAATGCAAATGCCTGCTTTTCATCTTAGGTTGATTCTGAGATTGAGTTTAGCATCTGCCGCTCAAATCTCTAGCATGATCTCAAAGAGTAAAATTGGCATTAGCATCCCATCTGAAACACCGAGTCAGAAAAAGTGAATTCTAAAATATTCTAAAGGTATTCGTATAAAACATGTGACTCCAAAGGGACGGGACATACTTGCCTGATTTATCAACAGCAATATATGTATATATATATATATATATATATATATATATATATATTCCATGCGCATTTATAAATGTGGAAATGTGTACCAACAGAGGCTTAGTAGTCCAATTGTGTAAGTTCACCTGCAAGTTTTATAAGCAAACCTAACTTTGAGTAAAAGCATAGGATTCCTACTCTTTCAGCCCATATACATTTCTTGTAATGGATGTATTTTTATAAGGAACATGGAGTTATTTTAAGTTGTTCTGGGGCACCACAAAACAAATCTCACTCTACCACTAAAGAGTAAGCCTATGCAATCAAGCCATGAACAATGCAGTGGGCAGAAAAGGAAGCTAATTCCTTCAGGAAGAAACTGATTTGACAGAAATAAAGTTAGCAAACTTAGCGAAATGCTATAGCAAGCAAATGAGTCAGAAAGAGTCTAAAGCAGTGGTTCTCAGCCTTCCTAGTGTTGTGGGCCTTTAATACAGTTCCTCATGTTGTGTTGAGCTCCCAATCATAAGCTTATTTTGCTGGTACTTCATAACTGTAATTTTGATGGTGCTATGAATTATCATGTAAAATCCGTGTTTTCCAATGGTCTTAGACGACCCCTGTGAAAGGGTCATTCAAGCCCCTAAGGGGTCACGACCCACAGGTTGAGAACCGCTGGTCTACAAGATCTCATAAAAGAAGGTTGGGAAAAGCTCAATTCCACCCCAATACCCCAACACACTCACAGAAGACTGTCTCCAAAAAGCAAGTGCCTAGGCTGGACTGCTCAGAGCTCTTCAGTCCAAGCTCCCTTCATGATGCCCTCCTTAAGCAGGGGTGGGGTGGAGAGGGGGTAGCATGGGTTAGGGCTGGTACAAAATGAAGACCCCACTCTTCCTGCCATGAGCAAGAGGTGAAGGACAGTTACTCTATCTGCACCCACCAGGGCTCACCTTGTTGTGCTTGCATCTGTGACAAAGCCTTTACTAGGCTGAGCTGTGTACCTGTTTCCCAGTACACAACAGTGCCGTTAGGACACGCACGCATGTGACCGAGTACCACGAGAGAGACGGATCATAGCCTACAAATCCACAGAACGTGCTATCCCGTGCCGTCAGATACGATTACACTACCATCACTGTTACTTTGTGGTTGTTTGGTGATACAGGCCATCATTATTTCAGCCTAAATCAGGAGACTGGGAAGAAATTACCAGACGTTTCAGCGAAACTGTTTTAAATGGTTTTTGGAATGAAGTAGGCCTAATAAAAAATCAATACAACCTGGACGGAAACATGTTGCCAAGAAACACCACGCTGGCTTGCACTGCCCTATCTGCCAGCACCTGAGGTACCTTTCCAGCTTGTCCAAGCTCACGTTTACCCTGCGTCACAGGAAGGTTTCATCCATACAGGACTTACGTCCCTGCGAATGAAAAAAAAACACCCTCCTGATCGTAAATCAAATTGTTAACCCATGATCTCAGTCTTACTTCAACAGTCCTGTGGACAGAAAAACGGTGAAAACAGTAGTGTTGGGGTCCCGTCTTTCAACACAGATGTCTGCGTGGGCATGGTGACTTTCACCTTGCATGTGATTCCCAACATCCCCCTCTCATTCCCGAATGATTGGAAACCGGCACTCTTAGTATTTAACGTCGGTTCATGGCTTACTTTGTTCATGTGGATCTGCTGCTGGTACTGCTTCTGCTTTTCCAGGAACTGCTGGTGTTGCTGCTGAATGACCAGCTGAGCCAGCGTGCTCTGAGGCAAAGGTGCAGACTGGGTTCGATTCAGGGGTCGGTGACGGGGCAGTTTGTGGGTACCTCTAATACCTGGTGAAATTCTTTCTTTCGTTGCCAAGGGAGACTGAGGGTGTAAGGGAACTCCACCTGAAAAACAAAATGCACGCGCGTGTGTGTGTGTGTGTGAGTGAGTGTGTTTACACACTGATATGTAAACAAAGATGCACTTTTAAGAGAAGACAAGAAGCATCTGTCAGACAACTGAAGACTGGTAGGTTGGGTGCTAGAAGACATGAGTACCAAGACGTGACCAGGCTTATGTCTGTGCAGCAGAAGCCTCAGCCAGCAATGCAGCTTGTTATATCCGAGGGTTCCCTCCCAGCTCCAGCCTACAGACCAGGAACACATAACGCTCACAGCTCCTCCCCCAGTGCCAAGTGTCTGGACTTGTTCAGAAACAGGAATCATCATAACAGTTCTGAGTTAGAGAAACGTCACATTGGATCACGGATAACAGTACTAAAAGGACTTGAAAAATGATGCCATTGTTAATTACCAGTCACAAGGAGCTTCTGCTGCCGCATTTGTTCCTTCAACAGTAGGTGCTGCAGGAGAGCTTGGTGGCTGCTGTTGGGTTTCCCCTCCATCGCTACATGAGCATGGCTGGAGGGTGCGGCAATGCCACCGCTGTACTGGCCAGGCAAAGGGACGCCTTGCCTGAGGATCTGTGTCTCCGACTTCTGCTTTTCCTTGAGTGAATTAGAAGCCTGTGCCCAGAGAGAAGCAACGTGTTAATCCTCCTCATCCCAGTGACACACCAGGCCTCGAGCTATTAGGTAACTAACATGAAGAGGAAAATGCATAATCCTGCATCTTTTACACAACTTTTAGCAGCAAAAAAGAATTAACAAAATATACAATTGCGGCATTGGAAACAATTTAGCGATTGGGTATCATTGTACTGAGCCTAAGGAAAATTTGTGTTACCTATTAAAAATGAGAGTAAACAAAACCCTCCGCTACACAGGGAAAACAAGTTTAAATGTTTTGTCGTTTATCCTGGTGATAATGGTTACATAAATAACAAAATATCCTTCAAAATTTCTTACTGAGAAGCCAAGTGTTCTTATGTATGGGAAAAAATGTATGGGAAAAATGCATATGTTAATTAGTGTAACTCATTACATATGCAGATCAGAAGAAGATGTTTTAAACCACAAATACATGTACCTTTTGTACGTTAGCTTAATAAAAAGTCAACATGAATTTTAGGCTTTGTAAGAGGGAAGCTGGGTTTTTATAATACTTTAAAATGCACTGCTTGAGTAAAAGGTATGCTGGAAAGTTAACATTTGTTCAAATAAAGGCTATCATGTGGATGAAGATAAGGCAGGCTATAAGTCTAGAATTTCAAGACAAACACAAAACATACATTCTTACAACATTTCCTCTAATTTTTCACAAAGCTATAAGTTTCAAATATTTTTTAAAAGTGAAATTGTCTCACTCTGTGAAAGCTGGCACAAATAGACAAGACTTTGATTTAAATATATATTTTCTATTAATTCATAACAGATCCCTACATCTCTGAATATTAAAAATGACAACCCAGATACTTTTGTATAATAAAGTAAACTACAAGTGAAATCAGATATCAAATAAAAGTGTTATTAAGAACTTGAAAGGCATGGTAACGCAGTAATGAAGTCATTATAATTACATCATCAAGAGCAATAATGAATTATCCTATTCAAAAAATTTAATGAATGGTGGTCATTTTGGTGTTACAAAAGCAGAAGGCTAATACCTCAAAATTATGTGGCATGTTTCTTTCCAAAACTTATGTTTCATCTTTCAAAATTGCTGTGCACTAGGGAGGCAAAACAATTTTCAGTGATGGAGAAATTGAAGGACGAAGAGGTAAATGGTTTGTCTGAGTCACAGAGTGGGTCAATCCGATGTTTAATATACAAGGGATGCCTGGCCCAGCCTCCTTCCTTAAAATCTTCCACTGTGCAGTGGGGGAGGGAGAACTCAGATCCTTCTGCTGGGGAAAGGCTATGATTGATACGATTGAGAAATTAATTGTGAAGACCTCATCCACACCAAAATAGAAGCAAAGAAAAACAAAACTAATCCAAACCACACTGGCTTATTCATCCAATGGCACCAAATGGCATTGCCATTGAAACCTAAAACAGTCTGCCCTTAGTACGAGTCCTCTGGGAAAGAATTTCTTGGACCATATTAAAAGTTGTGCATGTGTGAGCTAGCAAGAGGCACTGGCTGAGAACATAGAGGATGGAGGCATCCAAGTGCTTGTTGGCATCTCAGGAAAGTGTGGAGTTTGGCATCTCAGGGAAGTGTGGGGCTTGGTATCTCAGGGAAGTGTGGGGCTTGGCATCTCAGGGAAGTGGGGCTTGGCATCTCAGGGAAGTGAGGGGCTTGGTAGCTACAGGACATTAAACAAACGACAGAGAAATAAAAATAATTTTTATAAGTGATGATTAAAGATTTCCATGTCTTATTTTAATTTTAGTTTACATTTCCACTTTACCTTCCATTAGAACCAGCTGTTTACAAGTCTTTGGAACTTCAAGAATGTACCTGATTCAGGATTTTCATGCTTTTCTCTGTAATCCTTGGATTATAGCGGTCACATTCTCAATCTGCCTACTCACAAATGGTGTATAGTCATAGAAGATATTGTGTTCTATTAATACTCCACATGGAATACACTTCTAGTTCTGATAAAATGCTTATCTCAAAGACATACGTGACTCTGACATGCTGCACTAAGAAGACATGGCTCCGTGAGTGCCCACCCTGGTGGCAAGGGTGGGGACAGATTTCCCCTTCAATGTCTAACATCTGATGTCTATGTATGCACAGTTTAATTTCCTAACATCTGTGGTGAACTATCCCATGGGAGGATGACAAATATTTGCTAACAAATAAAATGCATATTATTTTAGAAAGTATGTATAAAATTATTATTTTACTCCTCTGTTATACTCGGAGAATTACTCCGCCTGAAGATCCTATTTCAGTAGACAAGATTTTTAACCAAAATAATTCTCTTGAAGTCTCCAGAGAATGACAAATGCTGTTGTTGGCGCTCCTTTTCCAGATCTGTAACCTTCACTGCGGAACCAGTGCCTTCCCCAAACAAAGCCTCTCAGGGATGGATTCTACAAACAGTGCTATCGGGATTCATAGACTGAGCTCTGAGGTCTGCCTCTCGCTCCCTGAGTCTGTGATCTTGAGCTTTTAAACTCCCCAGCCTTGGCTTCCTGGTCTGTAAATGTGGACTGCAGTCTCCCCTTCACAGGAAGGATGCTGGAGACACAAGCTGCATGTGAAGATGATTACATATGGTTACGTTAGAAATCATTACCCAATCAAGTAATTTGTAAATGATCACGTGAACCAGTTCTGTGATTTGAAACTAAACTGAGAGCCTTTAAACAAAGCAGCAAATAACAAGCCATGTATGGGATGCTATTTCTAACAAGGTTCTCAAGTCCAAATACACAAGAAATAGTAAGTTCATGTAAAAAGTGTCACTGGGCTGGCTCGGGCTGGGGGCACCGTCACTCACATTGAGTGGGGACGACACAGCTGGAAGTCCCAGAGTGATATTGGGCAGGGAGGGCGAGGCGTAGAGGCTGATCAGGTTCATGGAATCTTCGCGAATTAGAATGCGTTGCTGCGGAGCCAGCTGCTGTTGAAAAAAAAATGAAAAAAGGAGATTCTTAAAATATTAGAAATTCATAAGTTTTCTTGGTAAATGCTCAAATTCCATAATGCAGTTTCTACATTACCATAGCGAAGAAAGACTCCAGTGCTTACTGCTTACTTCTATATAATACTCAGGCATTTTTAGTATAAAATTTAAATGAATTTTTTTATCAGAAAGTCATAATATGGTGAAAGCCATAAGATATGGTGAATTAATTTCTATTTTCATTGTGAAGAGTTCTTTTGGAAATCTGGCTTTGCAGACTATAATTAACATGTTTGTCATGTATCAGGAAAATACCAGAATCAAAGTTGGTGACTGATGCACATTTACAACCCTTCCCGTACAACAACAGCCACAGCTTTGACCACAGTCTCATGCCGCTGTTCTCAGAGAGCCACAGGAGAGCAAGTGACACCAGAAGGCTTCTGCATTAATCACATTTTAGTATAAAATTATCAATAAGCTATGGGTGGTGTAATTTCACATTATATACTTTCAAAACTAAATTGAAGATGTTACGGGATCTCTACTTGACAGTAATATGCATTTATAATGAAATACCCTCAACCTTTTGGCGTCTCAGTACTTTTTACAACAAATACCTTTTTAACCCAACACTAAGAGATGTGTGTTCCCACATGTGGCTTACAATGGCTGCTTAGCTTACATTTTCTGTTTAACTCTTGCTCCCCTCCCAGGACTTTTATACAATAAGAGTTCCAAAGGTCTTATTAGACCAGGGAACTCTGGCCTGATACGGTTCCCAAGGGTACAACATCCTGAAAAAGAATACCCCATGTAACAGTGTGGCACAGTGGCTGCTTTCTTCCCAAACAAAAAGCATATGGGACTCCAATAATAGACCACCTCCAAGAGGGATATTGCACGCACGGGCTTTGACTAAAGTAAATATAATAACTTGTCAAGCATGTTTGGAGGAGCTGTAGATTTTCCCCGGGACAAACCTGGGATATCAATTAACAAGGGGAAATATCACGTGCCAATACAACACAGCCTCAGAATGTCACCGAAGAGTGATGCACCAGGAAAACACAGGATGTTATTCCAGAACGTTATCTCAATCATAGGACTGTTTGGAGATGAGACTCAGCCTTAACATAATACAAGCAGAAGCATAGCATGGGGTTTTCCCACTGCAGCCTGGAGCTCCAACTCAGGCTGTTTCTTCTTAAAAGAACATGTCAGTTATTCATGCATGAGAATTGTGTTATGTCAAACTATTAATGCTCCATTGAGTATATGGTGAAATTAAAGATGCCCAAGCTTCCAAAGCAAGAAAATTATTGGGAAAGATTTTTAAATTATAATGTACGAGATTATAATTTTGTTTTAGTAGTTTTTGGTAACAGTTGTGTGTTTGCTCAAAGTAAAATAGCAAGCAACTATTTTGTTTATAAAATGGGCTTTGAAATCAGTTTTAATATATAATATATGCACAGAATACAAAAGATGCAAAGAAGTAAAAATGTTTTATTAGCTCACTGGCAGCTAATACTCTTTCAAAATGAAGGAACAGCCCACTCATCTATATTCATAAAAGAGAAAAAATGTGGAGACAAAGCCACTTCAATTACGAAGTGCCTTTCAAAGTTGACTGCTTACCACAGTAGCCCCATGACTGAATCTCTGGCAGGAGAATCCACAGGCCACACAAAGGAAGGTATCTCCACAAGTGGGCTGACATCTGTAAACCCTCCCGCCCCATAACACGAAGACAACACAGTTGGGTGGAAGCCGGTTTCTTTCCAGATGTGGTGATGGGAACAGCTGGCAGGCCTGGCACTGACCTACTGTGTGCTCTCACAGGCTGTGATGCTCCCCACCTCAGCACTGACCTACTGTGTGCTCTCACAAGCTGTGGTGCTCCCCACCTCAGCACTGACCTACTGTGTGCTTTCACAGGCTGTGGTGCTCCCCACCTCAGCACTGACCTACTGTGTGCTTTCACAGGCTGTGGTGCTCCCCACCTCAGCACTGACCTACTGTGTGCTCTCACAGGCTGTGTTGCTCCCACCTCAACACTGACCCACTGTATGCTATCACAGGCTGGTGCATGCTCCCCATCTCAGCACTGACCTACTGTGTGCTCTCACAGGCTGTGGTGATCCCACCTCATCACTGACCCACTGTGTGCTATCACAGGCTGGTGCATGCTCCCCATCTCAGCACTGACCTACTGTGTGCTCTCACAGGCTGTGGTGATCCCACCTCAGCACTGACCCACTGTGTGCTATCACAGGCTGGTGCATGCTCCCCATCTCAGCACTGACCTACTGTGTGCTCTCACAGGCTGTGGTGCTCTTACCTCAGCACTGACCTACTGTGTGCTCTCACAGGCTGTGATGCTCCCCACCTCAGCACTGACCTACTGTGTGCTCTCACAGGCTGTGGTGATCCCACCTCATCACTGACCCACTGTGTGCTATCACAGGCTGGTGCATGCTCCCCATCTCAGCACTGACCTACTGTGTGCTCTCACAGGCCGTGTTGCTCCCACCTCAACACTGACCTACTGTGTGCTCTCACAGGCTGTGATGCTCCCCACCTCAGCACTGACCTACGGTGTGCTCTCACAAGCTGTGGTGCTCCCCACCTCAGCACTGACCTACTGTGTGCTCTCATAAGCTGTGGTGCTCCCCACCTCAGCACTGACCTACTGTGTGCTCTCACAGGGTGGCGCATGCTCCCCACCTCAGCATTGTGATAAGCGTGCACAGATCCAAAGTAAAACACAGAACATTTCTAGAAGATGGTTTCAAAAAGCCCATTCTTGGTGCTATATTACAACTTAGAACACTGGAAAGGCGGCTTTAACATAAAACCTTTCCACAATTGCAAACCCACACTGTAGACAAACGAACTAGAAGCATTAAATGTAAGGCTATCATATAACCTTTATGAAGCCCTTGACTATCAGCTCATCAAGGTTGAGTACGGGTGTTAGTTGTGGGCAGGCAAAGAAGTCCTCAGCGGCTAGTCAGTTACGGAGAGAAAGGAGAACCAGCATCAACAGTCCATTATCACCACCACTACCACAGTAGAGTCAGAACACGCGAATGGCACAAAGGATGAAGTTAATGCAATCCCGGGCTTTCATGGGTAACTGGTAATTCACCAGGAACTGTGAGGCTGAAGTGAGGGGAACCACCTTTTAGTAATATTCTTCAAAATTGTATTTAACTTCTTTCCTCACTACAATGTCAATTGGGAGAAGGTCTTATAGATACATAAAGTACACATAGACTGAAAAATATGCCCTTCAGAGGAGACTCATCTATTGACACTAAGATAATATTGACTTAAAGAAATGGAATCAAGTCTGTTGGTGCTCTAAACAGAGGGAACTTAGCGACAGGCACAGCACTTCCGCCAACAATTTAGAAATATAAACCATCACTACAACACACACCATGAACCGGGGACTCCTCTCCTGGACAGGGAGCTTACAGAACATCTCCCATGAAGGCTGTCAGGATGGCTGAGACAACACTCCTTAGCCTGTCTCGCCAAGTAGTAGGACGGGGTAGAGAAACCCGAGCAGCAGGCAGCGCAGGCTTTTACAGTGATCAAAAGCATTCAGCAGCTACTACTGGATCTAAACCACGTGGTCAGCGATAAAGCAAGACATGAGATGAGGTCACAACACTGTGCCACCCATGTTCTCTAAAATCCACAAGACACAAACCATAAGGACACACTTTGTAAGAGAAAACACAGGGCAAACCCCAGAAACGCCACTGCTCTGTGGGCAAGAAACATAGAAAGGGAGGAAGAAGAGGAAAGGAAGGAGGGAGTGAGGGAAGATGACGGGGAGGGGGGTGGGAAACATAAAATACCTTTACTACTTGTACGTTTGACTTGAAAACAGATACATAATACCTGCCTACTCTTGATAAACCCACAGAACACATGAACACATAATGCTCACTTTACTGAATATTCAAAATTATCTATAATAAGCCAGAGAACCAGACAAAGAAATACAGACCTGGATGAGTAAAACAAAATGCTTATTGTGAACATTTCACATCTGAGCTCTGCCATGTGTGGGCTGTGGATGCAGCCACCTACCTTCCCTAGGAAACATCTTTCAGCCCAAGACAGAGACGGTCTGACTATCTCGTCAGGTAGCACCCATGTCTATCAGGATGGGTTACAGGAAAACATACTTGTGTAAGTTGACTTTGAATTAAAGTGGTAGACTGTTTAAAAACAAGACAGCCACATTTTTAAAAAGCCCTTAATGACTTAATGTTTGCGAATGGCTTTATCCATATTTTTCAAGATTGTATCCCTTTTCTATGCTCTGTTCAGAAAAATGATATGAGAAGTTCTGCATGGTAAAGAAAGAGTTATTTCCAGGAAGTAAAGCTCTCGAAGTTTGAAGTTTTCATTTTACATTGAAGATCATATTTCCATAAAATGTGAGATAACACTTTGAGGAAAATAATAGCAATAATTTTTATTAAATTTTTTCATATACTCTATTCTTCACCTTCCCCAAGTTTTCCGTGTTTGCTTCCGTGTCCCTACACACCTAAGATCATGCCCTTCTCCCTCTCCCTCTCCCTCTCTCTCTCTCTCTTTCTTCTCTCAATAAAGTAACAAAAAGTCAAAGCAAATGAAAATCAAAACAAATAAATCAAGACAAGAGATACCAAAACAAAATCAACAAAGAGCCCACGAAGAAAACATGGAGTCTATGTTGTGTTGGCCAACTATGCCTGGGCACGAGGCCTGCCTTGGGATGAAGTTGATATATGAAGGGGCACTCCACTGGAGAAAACTGGAGGTTGGAATTTAAATTTTATTTATGAGTATGTGTGTGCATGTATGCACATATCAGTATGGGTACACGAGGGGACCAGAAGAAGGTGTCAGATTTCCCGGAGCTGGGGTTACAAGGTGTTGTGTGTCCCCCAACATGGATGCTGGGAATGGAACTTGGGTCCTCCAGAGAAACAGCAGGAGCAGCTGAACTGCTAAGAGGCCTGGGAGTTTGCTTTCTAACTCTGCATTTCTATTTTTATGAAAGATCTTGCTTTGTAATATTGGCTCATGTGATTATTGTGTCATAACAATTTCTTTTCCAAGTGGGGGCCGAGTTCTAATTGCTGCCATATGAACCGTCGCTCTGAGGTACCCACTTAAATAAGGCAGCAAACGCCATGACAGTTATTACAAAACAACAGGCAGATGAATCACGGGAGGCTGGAGCGACACAAACAGCATCTCCGGGGATCTTAGAACATTTAGCCTTAGTATTAGAATTATTTTTTTAAAAAAAAATCATTTGCTTTTTCTGGAAAATTTTTTTAAAATAAAATATCAGACACGGCCATTAATGTCAAACTAGAAATAAGCCAGCAGCTTGGCTTCGGCTATGATAGCTATCAAATAAATCTACCGGATCTAGCGTCATGGTGCTGATACCCATGGAAGCATATTTGAACCCACAGGCCCACAGTATTAGCAATCCAAGCAGCTAGATGGCTAGAGACATCTCTGATGGAAGCTGGAAACAGAAATGCTTGAGGTTTGAGTGCCCAACCAAGTCTGCAGGGGAATAAAGTGAGTAGCTCCAACAGTCTGCATTCCGGGACTGAGAATATGAGGAAAGAAAAGGAACAGAGCGGTTAGAGCATGAGACGCGCTCTTGTATGAGAGCTGCTGGCCTGAGGACACACAACTTAGTGAGTTTTCCCTATGAGGAGTCAGCGCTACTGATAGCAAAAATGAACTTGTTCCAGATTTCACAAGGTGCGACCTCTTTTCCACAAAGGGGCGGGAACCAGTCTTGCCACCGTTTCACCCACCGGGAAGCTGAGGGTTAACACAAGTTTGGCAACTTGGCCAACAGCTAGTTTTGTAGCAGTGCCCAGGCCCAGCCTCCAGACCGAATCCGGACACCTCACCCACTACACTCAGGGGCATCCTGCGTTGCGAACCCAAGTCCATTCTCCCTCCAGTCCTGCCTCTGCCTCATCTCATGAAGGTGGGATTCGCACCTTATACGATAGAAAACAAAACAGATTCAAGAACTTTGGGGGTCCCTTTTCCAATGTCCTAAGCCACAGATGCAAATAGAATGCCATTCATTCATGTGTGGTCTGAAGGAATTAGGAGCATTGTTTTCTCCTTACAAACCATGGCACAGAGAGCCATGCACACTCAGGCTGCCTTTATTTATTTATTTATTTATTTATTTATTTATTTAACTTGGTGACTGGGGTTGGTCTAGGGTCTTCTGTGTGCCAGGCAAGGATGGCACCACGAAGAGACACACGCAACTCTGTCTTTTTTCCATTTTCCCATCCAGACGGGTTTTCACAATGTGACTTTGTACCCCAGGCAGACTGTAAACTTGAAATATTCCTTTTACCCCCCTGTGTTATTCGATCAAAGCAGAATAGTCTATAAATGACGCATTACACAACCGAGGGGCTTGGAATCTCACTGTGGGAAGAATTTTGCCTTCCAACTTCCTGTTGCTCTGAAATCACATTCTATTATTAATCTTAGAGGGTAGCTGTGGAAATCACACAGGGAGTTAGTTCGAAGACACACTTTCCTGTGTCTGGTTTTTCTAGGTGGTAGCGGGCCACAGCCAGAATGTTAATTCGCTGAGAGTCGGCGTAAAGTTCTGCTGCCTCCTCACCTACCCAGAATGAATTACACTACAGAACTCCATGAATGTGATGCAACAGAAAAACACATGTTAGCCATCAGGGTCGCATTTTTGTTTCTGGGCCACAGAAAGGCTGCCCATCAGTGCATGAAGGTCTGCCCACCTGGCCTTTGGGAGCACAGTTCAGGCACACAATTAATTCATTATGAGGTAAGTCTCTGCTTGCTTTTGAACTAGCCTTGCCAGCACTGGAAGTGAATGTCCTGCCACTGACCTGGAGAAATCCCTCTACCCTTTAAACTCTACTAAATCACATTTCCTTCTGTTGTGATTTTCTTTTTTGGCTTGGTGTGGGTGGGAGGAAAGATTTGCAGTGGTGGAATACATTCAACAGTTAGCTGAAAAATTGGGATATCCAAACCTAGTCTGTGAGAGTAAAAGACTGAGGAATACAAAACGGATTGAAATAAATAAAATGCCTTAATTTATAATCTTCATTCTCTCTGTCTCTGTGCACACACACACATATAGATACATGGATGAAATTAGGGTTAAACAATCTAGACAGTTTAGTAGGTCCCAATTAGCCAGAAGAGAAAAATCCTTCCATTTTTCCATTTGGTTCCAGTAATGTTTCTTCCTGGTTTTCATTCCACTTTAACAGAGAAGTGAATGGATGTGTTTATAATGAAAAGCTAAGAATGTCTTCCCCAGCATTTCTCAAACCACACTTTGTCCTCCCTCTGAACGTAATCAAATCCCACAGGCTTGTCCTCATGCCTCTGCACCCCTTCACTAAACAGGCTCGGACAAATACTGTAATTCTTTCTGCATCTAATAAAATGTGAGCATGCGCTAAAGAGCCAAAGCCACGGCACCTACATCGCTGCTCCGCGCATTACCTGCACGGATGAATGTCCAGCCACAGGCTCTCATTTCTCAAGAGTACAGACAGTCCCAGGAGCGATCGTAACCTAACCCCAACACGTTTGTGTGGTTCCTGAGAAGAGCGTCGTTCAAATGAAAGTGGAAATATAACGCTTATTTACTTACTATTTGGATGAAATTATTCTATTCTTGTAAATAATTAAGGGGTCATAGAAAAGTCCCTCGACATGAGGATGCAGTCTCGACACCTGAAAGTCCTGTTTACATGTGGGGCCGCAAGTACTCACAGAATATTCTAGCTCACATCATTGCTGGAGAGTAAAATGCAAAATATGTAGAGAGTGACTAGACAGAGAGAAGCAGGAAACCTATGGATGCCTTAGAGATTAGCACATAGGTCTGGATGGAGGTTGGTTGGCCTTCCAGTAGCTGTGGCGCTCATAAGGGAGGTCTTCATCTTTTCTACTCATGCTCTCGCGCAAATAGCAGTCTTAGGAGAAGCTGTCCTATCTGAGGAGGAGTCACATCTGCTCTGTCAGGCACCTGGGGGCTCTGAAAGTGATCAAGGGATGAAGGGCCAGGCTGTGACTTCTGGGGTGACACCACACAGACTCACTCACAGCGACACTCCTCAGGCAGGGAGTCTGCCACTGTCGGGGTGAGGTGAGTTTAGACACTTGGGATCCCAGCATGATGCTGTGAGCGTCTTACTTAGCGCGTTCTCCTCGCCCAGCACTCGGCCTGTTCTTCTCTCCTGAGCATTTTGAGTTTATGAGAAACCAAAGGTCAATGTGAAGACCTTGAATCTTTTAAAGCAAAAGGGATTTTCAGAGACAACCTCCATTTCCACCTAATGATTTCAAAAAGACTAGTAGTCTACGTTTGTGACAGTGTGTTTGTGTGTGCATGTGACTATATGGAACTCTAGACTGGAGGACATTTCTGTCAGTGAGGACGATTGTTTAAAATCACTGGGTTCCGTCAGGAGACAGTACAGCGATTCCCTTGCAGGCAGAAGCGTTTTGGTACAGTGTGGATAATTCAATGGCAGGAACACTACAGATAGAACCCAATGAATGACAGATTTGATGACTGTCTCTTAGTCTCAAAGTACCAAGACTATAAACTACAAGAGGAGAGGCAAGTAACAGTCTCACTCAAGAGCAAATCACAGCAACTCTTTTTGTACAGAGTTTGGATAGGAAGAAGGCAGTATGACACATAGAAGAAAAAAATAGGGCTTCAGTCTCTGATCAGTCTGTTCAAAGTAGTTCCATTAACACGGCTATTCACACTGCTACGTCAGCACCTAATAAAGCAAGCACTGTAACTCTTCATGACAGCCACTTTCTTCTTAGTGTCGTGTGTCACTGACTATAACAAATGATAATATTTTAAAACAATCTTCTATACTAAGTCACTTTCGATAATGAAGTTCCCATTTTTATTCGTGAATAAAGGGTATATGCAAAATACAATCACGTAGTAAATACTAAAAAGTGATTGCTTGGTGCAGCTCTAGCTCCCTCAATCATAATACAGACATCAATTGTTTTCTATTATACTCCAGGTCAAATGACTAAAACCTACCCTGTTAGCAGTTAGTGTGAGAGGCTTCCATGGACTTTGTTGGATTTTTATGGGTGTAGTCCTACTAGAAAAACAAACACCCAGGCAGGATGACAAATCTGTGTATCATTGGGCAATACAGAAGCAGCTTAGCTAGGAAAGTAGGAATGTTGGCTTGCATGGCAGTGTTTCTCCAACATGGATGTTATCAAAACAACTCTAAATATAATCAAGTTTATTCAAACCCACATATAAACTATTATCGATATGGGGCATAGTAAGAAAGACAGCTAATCTTTCTTTATAGCGGGGAATACTTAGGCTCTGTTTATAAATCTGCATTGTTTGAAAGTGAGGGGGCCTGGACAACTAAAACTCTTTACCACAGAACCAGTTTCCAGAAGTAGAAGGAGAGGGACCTTACCTCAGGCGTGGGAGGCATAACTGAAGCCTCATTTTCGGGGACATTTCCGGCGGGCCCATTGTTTGGTGAACTGGGGCCAGACCCTGGAGAGCTGCTACTGACTGAGGATTCTGAAAAACATGGGGAAACACACATGCATTCGTGAACAACACACAAAGATCAGCTCCGCTGGCTATAATACGTAGTGCCAGACAGGGTGTGTGAATGACAGGCGTTACACATAAGAAGCAAGGACGTTTGCACTGTTTCTAAAGTCTCCTATCTCCCCACTTTGTTTTGAACTGTCAGAAGTACTATACGTACCATCAAAGGTACAGAGCCATTAAAGGTCACAGAAGCCTTCGCAGAAAAGGGGAAACAAGAAAGGCACAGTCTTTCCTTTGCTTTCATGCAATCAGCATACAGTGATAGAGATAGTTCATCTGCACATGGCGTGAAAGCAAGCTGCCAACACATCGGAGGAATCCAGGGTAAGTGGTCCTGATGCTGAACTCTATACTGATCTTTACTTGATACACTAAGAGCATATCATATTATAGTACATGTCAGTCCAATTGTTTGAGGAAAAAATAAATAGAAACTAAAAGTTTATACATTTCATTGATGACCTTATAAAATGTCAGGTGACTTTAATTTTACCCCCATTTAATTTCTGGAAGATGAAATGTTGCCAATTTAGTAGTGTACATATTTAAATATCAATGAATAAGAAATTTCTCAAAAATTTGAAAACAATATAGACTACTTGATAATCTTCAGATAAAAAAATTCATATGGATCCCAACATGTAAAGAAACTAATGTGTTTTAAAAACATCTAATTAAAAACTGAAAATTCCAATTCCTAAAAATCGAGCTGCCCAAATTATTGTATTGAACATGGAAAATTATCCTTGCCACGCTCTGCAATCACTTTTGGTGTTTTCTAAGCGCCGCATCCACACCGTGCTAACCCTGCTCTGTTCAATGGCGTGGTCTCTCACTCCTCAGGGACTGAGAGATGGGACCTCATTCCCACCCGCACATTTTCCTTCCAGCCGTGACTACACTCTGCTGCTGGAACTCTTCTTAAACTCTTCAAACCCGTGGTTTTCATTCCTTTCCCTCTCCCAGTGACAGCACATTTATTTTTACCCATAATCCTACCCTACCCTTTTACTGCTTCCATCGGTTCCTCAAAATCCCCATGCCCTTCTCGACTGAGATGGTCCCTACTCCTGGGACTGTTCCCTCATCTGACAGAAGGTAGTGGTCCCTGAGAAGATCCATGGTTTACTCAGACAACTGCACCCTTTCTTTCAAACAGCACCAAAGTTTCCTGCTTTAACGAAGCAGTCCCAGACGCGCACGCCTTCCTCTGTGCTCAGGACTCCTTTTCCTCCCATCAGTCTCTGCACACAGACGTGCACTAAGTTTGCAACCGTACTGATTCTGTGTCTGCTCTGATGCTCAATCCTATCTTCGGGCACACTGCTTTCACGGATGTAGTATTTCTTGTGTAACGCTCAAAAAATCTAGTCTGACTTCCTTTGAAATGTTGGATTTTGCAACAATTTATTTTATTTTTACTTTGTGTGTGTGTGTAAGTCCCTAGAGAGGCCAGAAGAAGGAGTCAGTCCCCCTCCACCAAGCTGGCATTACAGGCAGTTGTAAGCTGCACCAAATGGTGAGAAAAATCTGGAGTCCTCGAGAAGAGCAGCAAGTCCTCTTATAACCACCGAGCCATCTCTCCAGGCCAGAATTTTGGGTATGTTTAATCCTCAAATACATGTGTAGAGATCACATCATACTTTAATATGCAGTGTTTCCTGCTGTGCTTGCATGTTACCCCATCCTCAGAGTCATCCTTATTCGTTCTCCCGAGCCACCAGCCTTTCATCCCCCTCTTCACCGAATCTCATACATGTCTGACGACTGCCATGCCAGTCTAATTATTGATTACCTTTTCTTAAACTGTGGCATAAACTCTTACTGTTCAGAGTCACCAGAGTAATCTCTAAAGATTTTCTTTAAATTTTTCTCACACTTGCCCTTTCTGCTCTCATCTCCGCACAAACACACATTTCCCACATGTGCTTTGCACACTCCATGTCTACTGCCGACCTCACTCACTGGCCTCACTAATCCTGCCTGGAAATTTAGTTATGTGCTGTCTGCCCCCATTGATCAGGGGCCCACAAGTTCCAAACAGGATTTTCTTGACCTCCATTAAAGTAACTTTTAGCTGTCAACTCTCTGCTCTGAATGTTGCCTTACTCTAAAGCATGGTGCGATTAGAAGGACGGGGGATTGGTGAATGAATTCTGGCCCTGACATTGGTTTATTATGGCATTTGAGCAAATTATTGGTACCACAAAATGTTCCGTCCCGTATGCTCAATGCCTTTCTGTCCATATATTTTGATAACATTGTGATTAATCTGGATGTTTCCAACACTGCCTTGTAAAATGTATCTTCTTTCTCTCTGTATATTTTTTTTTGAAACAGGGTCACACCATCCAATCCGGAAGGGCTCAAACTCTTGACCTCCTCTCTCTGTCACCCTAGTGCTTGCATTATAAATGTAATGTAGTAATGCAACAGACACACATTAGTACGTGTAGTGTAGTAATGCAACAGACACGCATTACTACATGTAGTGTACTAATGCAACAGACACGCAATACTACGTGTAATCTAGTAATGCAACAGACACGCATTACTACGTATAGTGTAGTAATACAACAGACACACATTACTACGTGTAGTGTACTAATGCAACAGACACGCAATACTACGTGTAATCTAGTAATGCAACAGACATGCATTACTACGTATAGTGTAGTAATACAACAGGCATGCATTCCTATAGACACATGGCTTTTTTAATTTTATTTTTTAATGCACTTAAAGATTCTTACAGACACTTCTTTTCCTGACTCTGACATTACTAGGCTGGCTATGACTTCTCACCAATATTCCATTAAAACACTACATTCTTAAACATTCTTCTGTCTTTACCATCTTAAATGATCTTACTTAGTGTGCTATCGGAACAAAGGTGTTCTGTTGTCTAGAGACCCCTGTGCTTGCAGCATGTCAACCACAGTAACAGGACGCCACCCCACAAACTGGTGGGGAACTGAGAACAAGCAGTGGATGCTTTTATGGACAAACTGGGGGAACCAGGAGAAGGAATGACCTTGGACCTGCACTGGGGGAATAATAACTATGTGGTGAACATGGAGCACCAGAGGAGAGGAAAGACCACAGCAGGCACCGGACTGAGCCAGGGCACAGCATTTTCAAAGAAGACAACTTCCTGGAGGAAGAGAGGCAGAAAAAAACTTGAATTTGAAAATGCGTGAAGTGGCAATTTGCTCTTACATATTACTGATGAAGAGGAGAAAAAGAAAAAAGGAGCAGTCGCTTCAAAGAAAAAAAGGTAGAGAAGAGAGTAGCAGAAATGCCAGTGTAAGAACTACGGCTCTGTGGCAGCCTCCAGCTGGGCACTCAGAACATTTACTACCGCCAAGTCCAAATTAGACGGAAGTCCACTGAGAAACGGGAAGGGGACAGGGCAGACACCCGTGTGCTGAAGTTCAGGTCTTCCAAATGCAGTGGGAAATACTCATTTAGAATAAGAAGTAACAAACAAAAAGTTCACCAGAGGATCTGCTGGGACCAGCTCACAGGCTGGAAATGTAAGAAAGCAGCAACCACACAAGGCAGGGACATTTCACCTCTTTCACGGGATGAAAAGGAATGCTTCCTAATTTTTATCCCATAAAATTATGGGAAAAATATATAATTTAAAACTTAGAATTTAATTATTATAAACTTGTGATTATATAGACATTAAAAATAAGTTACTGTTCATTTCTTCCAAATTTCTCATCTCCCCGAAGGAAAAAATTTTCAAAATATAACCGCTAATACTGTTTTTACATAACAGTACCAATCTACTGTGAATAGAGAGAAGACCGAAGTGTGTTTTACAAACTGAAATAAAATGTCACAGTTTTAAAAAACACACGAAGGGTGAGGTCTGATCTGAGAACGCCAGCACCATCTGGCTGCACTGCTATAGTCACAGGCTTCTCAGGAAAGAGGACGGAGTTCCACCCAGACCTCTTTCCCTCTCTTTCCCTGCACTCCACCCAGGCACACAGCACTGCTCTGAGCCCCCAGAAAACATCAGTTGGTCTTATCTTGTGTAGCCCTTCAGGGTCCCGTGTCTTAGGAAGCAGCAGCCTGCATCACTGTGGTTGGCCTTTTTGGTTCTTATAGTCTTAGGGACTTCTCTAATTTCAAAACAGGTACAACGGGGCGAGGGGGTTTGTAAGACATCAGGCTGAATTTCCTAACGTGTTCACCCCACTTCTAACCAGGCAGTTAAAAAAATATGAACTTTTGCATTTGAGACCAGTGAAAATGACAATCTTTTCCCCTCCATAAAAGGCAGCATTTCCCCCTCCTGCCATGAGTCCCAAGTCACCAGTAAACACATAAAGTCATTTATGAGTTCTGTAAATTTGTTGAAAAGTCAAGGTTTTGGTGTTCCACATAGTTTAATTTTCCCAGATGTATTTCCTACCTTCATGTCTGAGTAGGGGAGGTACAAGCTCCTCTTGAACCTCCCTCTGCACATTTCTGGTCGGATTTCATTAAAAGCTGTTGTCTACTGGCGGGCGTTTCCCCAGTGGATTTCCCCTTTCTAAAAAGCACAGGGCAAGCGCTGGTGTGCGTAGCTGTGCTTTGACTGACACGGAGGTGGTTTCTCCCCCTTTAATTTAATTTCCTGCACTATGCCACTGGTGAACGCATAGCAAGTTTGACTGAATTGCTGGTGAGCTTTCAAAGAAACTGCCTTTCAAGACACACTTTTCACAATAAGTTTTATTAATGAACAGGCATATTTATTCTAAACTTAGAAGAGTGCTATGCCCCGCAAGTGTTAGTGTGACTGCCCGGCCCTCAATTACCTGTCACCTCAAACACTCTCTTCTTGAATGAAGTGACAACATTTCCATCCTTCCGCCTGAGTAAGGGGCTGCTTCTCCTCTCTGCCACTTTCTGTTTTAACCTGGACCGCACCTTCAAGTTGGGCTCTGAGGCTGGGAATTGAGACAAAGAAAATATATAAAAATTAAAAAATAAAGAGCCAGTTGCTCCCGTGTCTAAACTTAAAAAAAAAAATAAGAAAGACTATCTTCTCCTGGTCCATTCTTCTCAAATTAAAAAACCCAACCACATATATAAGGTGTTGACTCTGAATTCATCAAACAGACAAATATAGTAATCACTTTACAAAGTAAGTTTCACACTTCTCAACATGAATGTGAAATGGAAGAAAAATTACTCTTCTACTCAACTTTTATCTAGCACAACCGTGATTGTTAATGGGAGGTTTAATCACTAATTACGGGTAGGTCTGAATAAGATTTATTAGATGTCTCTGGCTGGCCTCCTCATTCTCTCAAGCCTGAAATGCAATAACCACTAAAACAGTAACTTAATGTGAGGTTGGAGACTCTGACCTGACCCTGGCAATAAGAAGACACCTCCACAGAGCATAATTTATGCCTGATGCTGACTCCTGAGGTATTTCCTTGTCAGTAGCTTCTAACCTAAAACTCTGGGAAAACATACTCGACACAATAACACAAGATGAACTAGTGAACTAGAGTCCCTGCGAGTAACCCTTTCCCTGCCCCCAGTACTCAGGCAGGAAAAAGGAAGCTGACCAAAGTGGAATTGAAAGTTTGGAGTTAGGGTATATGTTCAAAATCACGAGCTCACATTACCCATATGCACATTGCTATGTCTTTGGCTACATTATTCCAAATAACGAATCTATATGACTATCGTTTATTATACTTTTAAATAATTATGACGGAAGAATGGAAGCATTGGACCCATCTTTGTGCAATCGAAGTCCATTACCTGTGATGATGGAGGTGGTGACATAATCACAAGGCTGTTTCTGATGATAACTAACATCTTACATTAGTCTCTATATTGCAATATGACCCTAAGTACTTTATCAATACTAAGTAACCCATACATACTTAAAACATGTGTATGGCATATACTTTATCTATAATGTTGTAGTGCTGATGAGGAAGTTAAACTACGGAGGGTGGGTGACTTGCTCAGCCTTATAGGGGTGATGGGAATGAAGCCAGGCCTGTGTCCCAAAACCCTGCCCTATCCTAACCTTGCTAGGCACTTCTATTTTCCTTACACTGGAACATCATAACAATTAGAAAATGGCTTCCGTAAAGTGCTGGTGATCGCCCACAGGAGACACCATGTTCCTGAACTTTCTGATCAATGAAAATCTCTCCTCTAAAAGAATAGCAGCAGTAGAATTCAGAGCACCCCCACACCCCTGTGAGACATGAAGTGTCCATACTTTTCTGTTCTCTTGTTCTCTTCCCTGTAGCTGTCAACTTAAACCGGGAATGACTGCATTTCTCAGTTATAAAAATAAAGCAAGCTCTTTCATTTTGTGTTATGTATTTATATTGTGCTTGACAATATTGACATTATAGAAACGAGGGACTGTGAGTCCTCAATATTACTGTACTGGCACCCTTTCTGTTTTGCTTAGGAAGTACTCTGAAAAACAATGAGATTTATTTATTCACAACTTTTGGCAAAACCTAATGGATTAAACACTGGCTGTCAAGAGGGAACAAAAGCGCTGGCTTGTTGCTTCATGAGGCTGTGGAGGGGGACAGATGCTTATCAGTGGTCTCAGCTCTGGCCATCTCACCTTCCCTTCCTCCCTGACTGTCACTGATTCATGACTTTAGAGCTAAGAATCAGCCATCCCTTCTCCTTCAGCCCTGTGAATGAATGGCTTCTTGCTCTTGCCATGTTCTGGGTATCTCCACAATCCTTTACCCTGATCCCTTCCTTGTAAACAGCATTGCCAATCAACAATACTGCTGATGATAATAAGTTCCATCAACCCTTCTCCCTTCTATTTATCACTTTCTTGGCATCAACAATTCAACTCTGATCAAGAGACTCCTTTATAAGTTGCAAATAATAGAGATTTGAATGAAATAATACCTCATATAAGATAAGACATTGATTCTAAACCAGAGAAGATATGCCTCCGAAGATGTGTGGCAATGTTTGAGTCATCGTTGGTCATCAGCATGGAAGATGATACCAGCACTAGTGTCAGAAGGCATGGGTACGTCCAGTCATCTCACAATGCACAGGGTTCTCTTCATGATGAGGAACCATCTTGGCCCAACGGTCAGTAGTGTAAGAAGCTCCAAGCGGGGGCCATTAGTAAGTGGTGGCTGTCAGTAACCGCACCACTATGGGGTGAGTAAAGGGGATGGTAAGGACTGTGGGAGACAATCAGAGAGGGTGTGGAAAAGTTGGGCAAGAAAAGAGAGATGGCCAAAAGTTGACGAGTGTTAGAGGGAGCCCTTGAAAATTTATTTTTGAAAACTGTTCCTTAAATATTCTAATGCTACCAACATTTCTAAGGTTTTTTTATTGACAGATTATATCTGCACTTACAGAGAAGAGTATGATGATTTTGGACCTTTACATGTTACATATTCATTAATTCAGAAAGATTCAGTCATCCCTCATCTCAAGCACATGGTTTCATTGGTGTGAACATTCCAAACCCTCTCTGCTAGTTATTTAGAATCCTACAACACAACACTATTAATTACAGTCACTCTCTAAGTAGAGGAACGCCCACAGATGCCCCTACCGTGCTGTGGTTTGGATCTGTGGCCTCATCCTCCTCTGTCCTCCTGAGCCTCTGGTTTCAGGATTCCACTGTCTGTTCTGCTAGGTTAGATACCTCAGATTTCACACAAGGGTAATTGTACAAATACCACTGATATTTATAAAGAAAGCAAACGTAGCCAACTTCTTCTTTTGGTTGGAGAAGATGTATAGATGGACACAATTATCAAGTTTCAAAAGGAGATTTGACACCATATATATATACATATATATGTGTGTGTACCTTTGTAAATCTAGTAAATACCTGAGTTTCCAAAAACTAGAAATCATGGATACACTAGAAACTGCAACATAAACTTATTTTTGAAAAAACTGTAACACAATCTTCACAAGGAAAGGCCTATTCCGTGGTCCTAGCAAAAGCTTCTGTCTGGTTCTCAGTAGTTTGTCACCAGGGAGAGGATCTCAGGGTTAAGCATGCAAATGTAGTGGCAGACAGCGCCAGGCAAGTCTCCACAGAAGTCTACACACTCTGTCCAAAACTGGTACAACGGGTAGACCGGAGGATTGATGACCCGCTACTTTCCCCTTAGAGGTACTTTCACTTTTAACGCTCTGAGCTCCCTAAAGGCTGAGGATTTCCATGCTAATCCTCCAAGGTCAGCGGAGATGACTAATTTTGGAGATCTACTTCCCTATGGACGTAGCTGATGGCTACCCGGCATGGCTAGCTGCGCTAATCACCTTTCAGCTTAATCCACATCTGTCCTCTACATCTCAGCGAGCAAACTGAACAGGCTAGCGTGAATGCTCAAAGAGGAAACTTTGCACCACAAGTGATGTTCAAAGTCCTGGGCGGGAAACAAAAGAGCTCTGCAGAATGGGCCTACAGTACAGTCTTTTTCTTAGCTCCTTTTAGAGTACAGTCAGCACACACAACTGAACAGAGTTTCATGACTTAAAGGCGTTTTAAATCCTTGTTCTTGGTGCAGAATATACTCAGGGAGGCTGCATATAAGAATCAAAATCAGGAATTTAGTAGTAAAGTTCAGTCCTAGAAGCCATAGGTTAACAGCTAGAAATTCCGGCACAGCTGCCAGGCTGAGGCTTGGCAACACTAGGAAACGGGTGTGTGTGTGACAGGTGTTTAAGGATGACCCAGGGAAAACCATGATTTGCGAGAGTACATAGGCACACAACCCCTAGGGAATCTGTGGACGTGTGCAGGCCTCTGACACAAGCAGACCAGACTCAAACTCCAGGGCTAACTTTCATGTGCTAACCGTAATCACGGGAGATAGATGAACTCAGCCAACTGTCTGGTCACCTATGAAAGCCCAGTAACAACACTGTTCATTACAGTGGGTCTCTCTGAATGCCTCCTGTGGCCCTTATAAGAGTAAGGAAATTATCCTGATATAAAATACAGCCAAGAAGATAAAAATACAGGAAGAGGGATACATGCCTACAACCGGTTAACTCTGGAGCTTCACGCAACACTATCTACTAAAATGTGGTCAGGATTTAAAATACATAAATAAGTTAAATAAAAAAACAATAAAAGCAATAATGAAATTCTAGACTTTCACTATTATTTAAAGTAAATTTATTAGTAACTGACCACATATTTTCTTTCCCTGTTTTGTAAAATATAAATTCTACTTAAATATATCACTGCCCATTGAGAATTATTACCTACTATGTGCATTTTATCTCAGCTGAATTTTAAGAAACTAAGATATTATTTTATTTTATATGTATAGGTGTTTTGCCTGCATGTTTATCTGTGCACCACTGTGAATGACTGGCGCATAAAAGTCAGAAGAAGGAACCAGGCCCTTGGAACTGGAATTTCAGGTGATGTGAACTGCCATGAGGATGCTGGGACTTGCGTTTAAGTTTTCTGAAGGAAAAGACAGCATTCACATCTGGTGTGCCATCTCTCCCGTCCTCAATTAACGTTCAGTCCTAGCTTATGAATGCTCTTTACACTAACAATTTTGGCATAAATATTCAATATCACATGTATCCTAGGATGCAGAGTATTTCCATTAGGAATGATAATAAGAAAAAAAAGTGATTGAGTTAAAAACATTACTTTTGTGAATATCTTAAATAAACCACTTCAAAATATTAATTAGGATGCTTATTAACCAAGAAGAAGCACTAAATTACTAAATCTCTTTGTTTGGGAAATTCAAGGAGTTAGTGCACCTGCCAGGAATGTCAGCTTTCTGATCACAGGCCAAAGTCAGCGTCCAGTGCCAGCTTCAGATCCTTTCTTTGACATGATGCATTCTTCCAGATACGCTGGGCATCTGTCAGTTTAGGGGCATCACTTCTCCCGCTTCTGGACTTTTCTTGATGGTGTTAGGAACTTATGCTTCCAGCACTCTGTCACTGAAAGGGGATAATATATCCCGCACTCCACGTGTGTCCTGTGTGGATATCATGTTTCCTGGGGGAGTTTCTGCCCAGGTCGTTCTTCTCACCTATGCTCCTGTGTGTTGTACATGTCTCAACAGTATACACCACCACTGTGAAAGACACTGGAGAGGCCCAGCATGTTCTCTAACCTAGTGAATCAGGAGACATCTCATCAGCAGGCATGGTGGTATGTTCTTGTAATCACATTGCTAGGGAGAGACAGGAAGGAGGACAAAGAGCCTGAGAGCCACCCAAGGCTACATAGAGAGACCTGACTGGGAAAATTATGCAAGTTACCCTAGTTAAAAGTACTGCCAGGTGGTGGTGGTACACACCTTTAATCCCAACACTCAGGAGGCAGAGGGAGGTGGATCTCTAAGACTCTAAGGCCCGCCTGCTCTACAGAGTGAGGGCCAGGAGAGCCAAGGCTACACAAAGAAACCCTGTCTTGAAACCTTCCCCCAAAATTAGACAATCATTATGGATCTTTGAAAACAGTATTCAGGGTTATGCAGTAAGAGCCGCCACTTGCAACTCTCTGGCTTGGGTAATATAAATCTTTAATGTTATGAATCAGAGTTTATTTCCAATGATAACCATTTAAGATATGAAATTCATATGAAATTTTTTTTAAAAATCATTCAGGGGAAGTCTGACTTCCCATAACTAGCCATGCTTGTGGTCAGAGGCGAGTACCGTTTCCTACAGAATTCCACTCAGTACATGTCTTTCTCCCCTCTTACTTCAAATATACTAACAATGTCGGCTTTGCAACAGAGAACTATTCTGTTTCAAAATCTGTTGGTAAACTCTACTCACTAAAACAACTCATGGTGAATCTTCTGAAGTATTCATTTCATAATATTTATTACTTTCCTCTGGGTATGTAAATCATACGTGTTCTGGATGTTTCAGAAGGACGATTAACACACTTTTGTGTCTGGATGTAAAGAGTTATGAAAATGAGAATCAAATTATGCCAGTGATTCTGTTCATATGATAATATATTGTGTGTCCTGTCTCAAGAACTTATATATTCTTGAATACATTCCCATTTACTTTGCTTTTCACTTAAAAATCTGACATAGGTAGATGTTTATGTACTTGTCTACAACTCAAATTACTCCTAATGACTGACAAGATGTAATTGGTGCAGTGATACTTGTTGTAGTGTATTATTTAAGGGACAACAGTAAGGAGGATGTCTACACATTCAGTAGAGAGGCAGTTGGAGGAATCTGAGGCAATGAAGCGTTCAGATACTTGCCCGGATGCTGTACTACACAGTAAAGAAGGAATTAAAGGGAAAGATGAATTTAATTTTGCTAGAAGGTTCTCCAGCTCAAAGTGATCCTGCCACTGTCACTCAGTTTTCCTCCCCAACTATGAAAGAGAGCCAGTGCCTGTCAGATGATACAGCCTGAGAAACAGTCAGACTGCCTACACTGTCTTTGAGGGTGGGGTCTACATCAGAAACTGCAGGCAGCCTTCAGAAGCTGGAAATGCAGGCAAAGGTGGCCGCTGGAGACTCCACAAAGGTGCACAATCCTGTTGAGGTGACATTAGCCCAAGGAGACTCCTTCCAGACTGTGACATCTATAACTGGTACATAATAAATGTGTTCTCTTACCACATATGTTTGTGGTAATCTGGTACAGAGGCCATTAGGAACCAGTCGTGCTGAGCGGGCATTCTAGGGCAGACTCTCTTTCAGGAGTCTGGTGACGGTGGAATATGGTTCCTGGTGGGTTTGGGTCTACTCTGCTGTGCACTTATTGTCTTATTTTTACATAACAAACCAGGATAGTAGGAGAATAATTAATGACATACCCAACGCTTAGCAAAAGGGTGACAATTTACTTAAAATTACTACTTATCATTTTATAATAATTAATTTTCTACAAAGAGCAACTGTTTTTAGTATATTTGCTTATCCACAAAATAATAGAAAAAGAAAAAAAGTATTTTTTCTTTTGAATCATCCTGTGAATCATTCTTAATTTATACAGTATAAATTAAGAATAATTTAACTTTAAAATACTAATAACACCTTTTAAATAATTAAATAAGCATGACAAGCAAACAATTTCCAAAACTTAAGTGCAATATTTTTATGTTTTCCTCTTAGAGGTTCCATCTGAAATATTAAATTATGAAGCCACATACTCTTATCATGAGTTCTAGTTCCTTTTTTCTTCAGTTTTTCGGGACAGGGTTTCTCTGTGCAACAGTCCTGGCTGTCCTGAAACTAGCTCTGTAGACCACGCTGGCCTCCAAATCACTGAGATCCACCTGCCTCTGGCTGAAAGTGCTGGGATCAAAGATGTGCGCCACTACCACCTGGCATTTTTTAAAAATAATTTGCTTTGTTTTGTTTGGAGACAGGGTGTCTACACAGCCCTGGCTGTTTGGGAACTCACTGTGTAGACTAGGCTGGTCTTGATCCCACAGAGACCTGGCTGCCTGTGCCCTCGGATGTTGGGACTAACAGTGTGTACCCCACACCCAGCTTTCAAGATGCCTATTTTTAATCTCCCTTTCTGTTTCAATGTAAATAAAAAAGGAGGGAGAGTCGGCTGAAATCTCTAATTAGTCTTAAAATATAGTTAATTAAAATTGTTTTTGCTCTTATATAAGATCTTTATGGTATATGACATAATTCCAGTCTCTTACAATTTAATCAGCTAAATATAAAATACAACATTCCATCTGGTAAATCAATTTAACAGGTATAATCGTGCCTCCATATAACTCAATAAGACACTGAGGGAAAACATTGAACTGGTATCTCTTGTTTAAGAAGAGAGCCCATCAGAATCCCCAGCACTTTGCCTTTCTAAGGTAAAAACCAACAACGGGCAGGCGGCATGCTTCTCCACAGGACTTCCCATGAGAAACCCAACAGCAGAGTGGAAGTCTGTGCTATCATGTGCCAAGCACCCCATAATACTAATGTGGCTTTAACCGGAAAACATTATTTGGCAGCTAAACGTTTTAATTAGAGATGTGGTTTGAACAGATTTTTGCCAAATTTATATATTGCAGGGGCTCAAAGAACGACATTGTTTTTCTAACGGTTCTTCTATTTCAGGTGGTTTAAATGCTGTGCTTTTCTTAGGGGTAGAAAAAAACTTGAATGCCACTGAGATTTCTATTTGGCTAGCTTTAATTAGTTTCACCGTTTCTTCATGAGTAGTTAATATCAGACAACAAGAGTGATGCACCCCTCTCACCAAATGTTTATTGAGCATTTATTCTGTGCAAAGTTTATCCTTGGATTTTAGAAGGAAAAATGAAGGTGGAGGAGGGTGATCAGTTCTTAATGGAAAAAAATAAGGTGGAAGAAAATCTATCACCTGGACAAGAGGAGAGCAAGGAGGTGGGGCCAGCGCAAGCCCAGTGATCAGCGTGTGTGGCTTTGGGTGTAGCAGCGAAAGAATAAAATCACGAGGATTTAATGCCAAATGTCTGCAGAGCACCTCAGAAGGACCAACCTAGGTCCACAACGTCATAAGGTTTAAAAATGTCACAATAGCTTAGTGACAAATACTGGCTAAGAAGCATGAGACCCTGAGTTCAACCGCAACACAGAAAATAATTGAAAAAAAAAAAACAACCCAGTAGTATCTAAAGTTGTGTATACAGATCTCAGATTATGATCTAAGGGGAAAAAAGTTCAGAGCATCTTGATCAGTCTTCATTTTTAGGTATAAACTCTAGGTTAACCACTATCAGAAGCTCAAGTTGGTAGGAAAAGGACAGAACTAGAAACAGATGGGGAGCAAGGCTCAGGGAACACCCCAGAACACATGCAATGTAGAGGCTTTGTAAGAGCCAGAGATTGGGACCTACTGCTGTCAATCAGTGTCTGACGGACACTTCTGAACCCACAGCAGTGTAGCAAACTGCAGAAGATCTGCACAAGATAAAGCCAACCAACATTCCAGAATGAATAAGGGAGGGGCAGCCACAGAGAAACTGGCGGTTGATGCTCGGAGAGGAGGGTGAGTTATCTGACTCTTGTTGTTGCTATTGGTTAGTATGGCTTCTGGAAAGTTGTCCACACTGCAGGGGATGGACAGACACTTGTGAGCATGGGGAGCACTAACTGGACTCGATTGGTTTAAGGAATGAAAAGTGACATGAAGTTAGGAGATATGTTGGGGGCTGGGAAGAGTTGCAGGAGGGACATGGCGTGGATATAGTTAAAACACACTGTCTACATTGTGAAATAAAGACTATCACATAAACTAAAGAACTGTCAGAACGTGGCGCTGAATTGTAGGCAGCTCATGATTCATGGGCTTCCATTATCAGAGAAACGTTAGTGAAAACAAAAGAGGGCAAATTAGAAGTATAGGCTGTAAGCCAGACAGAGATGGTCAGTGAAGTCACAGCCTAAGAGATAAAGAAAAAAGACTGTGAATGCCAGAGGCAAATAAACACGCAAACTAAACCTAATGATTTGGAGATGCTGGAAGCGCTGGGAATCCTTTCAGACTACTACTGAGCTGGGAATACATTTGATAATATCATCAAGTAGCAAAGGAATTTCTTGGAACTACACTGAATAAAACATCCCTCTGAATGCACTCATGCAGGCAATGGAATTACAGTGTCTGAGTTTGATACCAAAAGCAAGAAGACAAAAGTTCCAGCCTTTATGAGAGGGTTTGGAAGAATTACTAAAGGAGAATGTCAACCAGATGGCCACGAAGATGCTCACAGAGATTAGGGGAACTGTCGGGAAGTATTATTTTCAGGTGTGCGACTTTTGTTTATAATGCTTTGTTTAACTCTGTGTAGCTGTGATTCTTTGCCTGTCTAAAACACCTGATGGTCTATTAAAGCGCTGAATGGCCAATAGCGAGGAGAAGCAAGGATAGGTAGGGCTGGCACGTAGAGAGGAGAAACAGAAGGAGAAATCTGGTGGAGAAGAAGAAAAGAGAAAGAGAACAAGGAGTTACCAGGCTCATAACTACCTACTAGAAGGAAGAATACTGGTCAGCCTTTCACTCAGTGCAGACTATTCGAGAACTATGTAAAGTCTATTCAGACATCTGGAGTGACAGGCAGTTATTTCTCCCTCTACTTCTGATGTAATTAATTCTATCACAGAAGTGGCTGATTCTGGGTTGCCCATCAGCCAAGATGTTCAAGTGAGATAGCCCTGGGAATTTTCCAGAAAACTAAGAGACATAATGTTTGCTTTTGTGTCCTTAAGGTGTGAAGAGGTAAGGCTAGGGACATTGGGTCTCCTTGTCACTATTTAGATGAAATTCCTATGCAGGAATCCCAGTAGAAATAAGAACAGACCTCACATATGTCTGATTCACTTGAATACAATGGATTCGTAACACCATGTGTGCATCTGAACACAACCAAGATTCAATAAAAATGACTTGATTCCCATTGGAATCAAATGACCTTTTGTTTGGTTTTTGCTCTTTAAACATTAGAGAGTCCTGAGAAAGTCTGTTCAGAGATTATTTATGGTGTGACCTAAGGTGCAGGTGCCCAACTTAATGGACAGTGTCTACCATGATGCTTCAGGAGCTCTGGTCTGAATGACAGTTATATCACAGCTAAGCTTGCCTCGGCCAAAACCTGTGCTGTATTAAAGGACAGTTACTGGTGACAAGTGACTATTTAAATTAACTTAAAGTAGAAAAATAAATTCAGTTCTAAATAATCCTAGCTCCATTTCCAGTGTCCAGCGCCAAGTGACTGCACATAGCTGGTAGCTACTGAGTTGGGTGATAATATGTTAGGAACTCTTCTGTGACCACTGATAATTTTGTTGGGTAGAATGGATCTGTACTTTTCTTAAGGAACCATATGATGCAGCTCTAACTTTCCAATAAACTCTCTGTGACTATTAGTTGTATGTGAGAAACTTTTACATATGCACAATAAAACCAAAACATTAAGAATAAAGTGATGTAAATAATATATGGGAAAATGCAAGCATTGTGAATCTTCCTTGGCTATGTTTCTAAGTGGTTTAGACTGTTGCTTTCACCTGAGAACGCTGTACTCCAGAAAGATGATGTAATTTCTCAGTAAGGAGAACGGTTCATGCCACTAAACCCTTCACAAGCCTGTCAGGAATCTTTTGCACACATCTCACCATGGAGGACTCAATCTCCTCCAGGGAAAACTTGCTATAGAACACACTTCCTCAGGAGTGTGCCCAGCACAGAGCGCTTGTCAGGGAATGGAGACATAACAAGGACACCTTTAGAAACATCAGATTGGAAAGAAAAAGATAAAGGCAATCAGATATCTTAGGATTGATAGAGAACTATTAACTTTTACTAAAAGAAATGATAGTGGCCCAAGACTGCAGAAACAGGGACTCAAGAGCACGGAGTTCTGGAAGAGAGAGTCCAAATTAACAACAATAACGAAGGACCAAACTAGTCTATAACAGGAGGAGCTGGGGGCGTTGCAGAGAGACAAGGAACCGTGATGAAGAATCCCATATGCCTTAGGAAGCTGCTGCTATGTTAAAACACTAAGAAGGAAGAAGCCACTTGTACACATAGGTAATAGCATCATGCCAGATTCTCTGCCATAAGGGATACTTTCATTGCAAAGGAACCAGAGAGCTGGATAAAAATGTAAAGATAATAGCAACATACATATTTCATCATTTGTTTCATTTCATCTTCTGATAATACTCACTAGCTATGTCTAAAGTATGCACATACTTGTATGGAATATTTCATCAGGATTTCAAGTTCTATAATTGTGAATTTTACAAATTAGGATTTTTTAAACCATTCTCCTGACTTTACAACAGATGGCTAAACATTTTAAAAGCCTTAATTATTATTTTTTGCCAATTTCTCATTCCAATCTTATCTAATATGTTATGCCTGCTTTTAACTGTGCATTTTACGGGGAATAAAATATATTGCATTGACTTTGCAAGAGTGAATAATTATATGAATATGAGAAAGAGTATGAGACAGCAGTCAATTTATCTGTTACCTATAAATTTTTCAGTTAATTAAAATTTCTTCTCAGAATCTTCATGAAAGAAAATAAATTTCCTTATATAATACCATTGGTCTATTTTTATTTACATGAAAAGTCTGAAATGCCATTGAAATTCCTTTAAATTCTGTCCTGGTATTAATAACTCCTCTCACTGATATTGCATCGTTATTCTCATTAACTGATACTGGCAACATTTGTACTGAGATTGCCGTGTTTCAGGCACTGTGCACAGGACTTCCATGAGGTAACTTCATCGCCGACAATAGCCCTGCTGTAGCAGATGCCCGGAAGAACTGAGGCTACAATGTGAAGCGACAGACAGCACTGAGCTAAGCAGAGCTCTCAGCCACTCCCACCCGACACCAAACCATGTTATTCCCACATCTTGTCTTTCTAGGCTGTACCAGCTTCTCTCCCCTCATTTCCCCTTCAAACAAGTAAACTGACTTAGATGCTCAACGTTCTTACAAGGCCGATTAATTATCCCACAGTTCACAACTGGTGTTTATATTAAACTCTAATTACCCACCATACTAATTACCTATGCAATTACTGATCAGCTTCTCATTTATTGAACTATGATTTTTTTATTTATTGTAGTCACCAAGTCTAATATAATCATACTTAATATTTGGGTCAAATAGTCTTAGTAACATTATTTTCTATTATGATTTCTATGATTTTAAAGTGAAAATGTATAGATTATAAATTTATATTCTTAATTTATCACAGATAATCTTACTACTCAAAACTGATTAAGATATTATAGACTCTTAAACTATAATAGTTAATCAAGCATTAAATGCAGTTGCCTTGTATCAATTAAAACTTATTTTCAAATTATCTGATTACTGGATAGTCAAAAATTGGTTCCATTTTTTTGACCTTATCATAGGGTCATGAATTGATTATTACCAGAAAAATAAGATAAATTTAGTCCTTCTAATTCCAAAGGTATTATTCTCTGTTCCAACCCAATGTACAATCTAATTTCTTTATCAGTGTAACAACAATAAAGATATTGCTTATTCACCAAATACGGAAGAATAAGTGACATATAAATGGAAGCACAGGATAAAAGCATCTACGCCATACATCTTCATCAGGAGTCCAGTAAAGGAAACATCTACATCATACACCTTCACCAGGATTCCAGTAAAGGAAGAGTGGGTTACAACTCAGGGGCCTGGGAGACAGAGGCTATTTCAGAAACAATGTTTAGTGGAATCCCAAGATATTAGGGGAGTTTAAAAGTGGACAACACAGGAACAAGAAAAAACTGAATTATCCGGCAAACACAGTTTTAGTAAATTGTTTTTTAAAAGAGGTCAGCTCCAGCTAAATGCACATACACATTCATGCCGAATCATAAATATAGAACTTTTTATTTTCCATTCTATTATTTCTACCTTTAACAAAATTACAGTAGAAGCCAAAGAACTAGAAAACACAAATACTCTTAGACTCATCAGGTGTTAAGACAATTTAGAAGAGAATGATCTTCAAACATTTCAACAGCAGCTTTCCTTCCCCAAAAAAGAATTCAAAAAATGAAGCAGAAAATCTTCAATTTGTGGAATGAAGGGAAAGTGCAATCAATGCCTAATCAATATAGTTAGTAAGACATAGGGAACAGAAAAGATTAATTTATTGATAAACAGATAATAATTAGCAGTAGTAGTATGTGTGTATACCCATGTATGTGTATGTATGCGTGCCTGTATGTATGTGTGTGTAGTGATATTTTGTTTGTGTTTTTAACAAATAAAACTTGCCTGAAGATCAGAGAGAAGAGCTATGTCACTAGAGGCCAGGCAGTGATGCCACATACCTCTAATTCTAGGACTTGGGAGACAGAGGCAGACCCATTTCTGTTACTTCAAGGCTACCCTGGGCTACACAAGATTGAATCTGTCTAGAAGAGAAACAGAGCTCACACAAAGGTGATCCCAGCACTTGGGATCCCACACCTTTCATCCCAGCACTAGGGAGGTGGAGACAGGAGTGATATGGCTGAACAGAGAGAGGACTATAAGGCAGGAGGAGACAGGAGCTCAGTGTAGTTTGAGGCAACAGTCTGAGGACAGGATACCTCTTTTAGTCTGATGATAGGTAGAGGTAGAAACTCTAGTGTCTGGCTGTTCTACCTTCTCTGATTCCTCAGCTTTCACGTGTGTGTGTGTGTGTGTGTGTGTGTGTGTGTGTGCGTGTTAAGACATATTCATGCTATTGCACAACATGAAAATCATAGAACAACTTTCAGGAATTAGTTTCTCCACCTCCATGGGTTCCAAGCAAGCTCTTTCATCTGTTGAGCTATGTCACCAGCCCCAGAAGAAGAACCTGAAGTTACAGATAATGGAAATTATCCAAAGTTAATGACAGACCCTGGTTCTCAAATACAGGAATTCAGATAACATGATGTTGTATAAATATCCTCAATCAACAAGTAGCCTTATCATGTCCAAAATGCAAAGATCTTAAGACGGTTTTTTTTAAAAAAAAAATACAGGGAGTGGCAAACAGAGAACATTTTAATCTGGGTCAAAAGGATAAGAATTGCATCATCTCCTGCCAGAAATCATGCAATCAAGAGAAGAATGATGGAGAGAAGTGGTTAAAGTCCAGAAATCTGAACTTGGCAAAACCATCTTTCAAGTTGAAGTAAAAATAAAGGCAAACAGAACTAAGGGACATTTTACAAATAGACCTGTTTTGAAAAAAAAGGTTAAAAGTAGTTATTTTTCAAGAAGAAAAGGACTAGGTTATAAGTTGAGATCAGTGTTAAAGAAGGGTAGAATAAAATGCTTTAATTTTACTTTATTATTATCATTATTATTATTAGCTAACCTAAGTCAGAGGAAAATTATTTGTGTTCATGGATAGGAAATCATTATTAAGATTAAAATGCTTTCCAACCTGGCTTAAACATTCAATACCATCACAGTCATAATCCCCTTAATTTAATTAGAGAATATCAACAAATACACTCTAATGTGCACATGAGAAGACAGAGGAGCAAATGTAGATAACATGATGCTGAAGAAGAGCTGAAGACTATACAGAGACTGAGAGACTTGGAGTGTTCAACCCTAAGTAGGATGTGTCTATAACACCTCTCACTTCCTGAAGGCTCAGGGTTTAACTTGCTTGATAATTGTTTTGTATATGTAATTTTACTATGCTAAAGTTATAACCTTCCTTTTAAAATTAGACAGAAAGGGGAAGATGATGTGGGATGTCCTTCTGTATATATGTTGCTTTTATTGGTTGATGAATAAAGCTGTTTCGACCAATGGCTTAGCAGAGTAAAGCCAGGCAGGAAATCTGAACAGAGATATAGAGACAGAGTAGGTGGAGTCAAGAAGATGCCATGAAGATGCCAAAGGAGAAAGATGCCAGAACCTTATCAAACTTACTGGTAGGCCACAGCCTCGTGGTGATACACAGATTAATAGAAATGGGTTAATTTACAATGTAAGAAACCTGAGCTAATAGGCCAAACAGTGTTGTAATTAATATAGTTTCTGTGTGATTATTTAGTCTGAGTGGCCAGGAAATAAACAAACAGTCTCTGATGACAGAAGAGGGTGCAGAAAGATTGTAAGAGCCAAAGGTGGCAGACATTCCTAAGGAATCAGTAATCTAGACACAGCAGGGCTGACATACATGGAACTCAAAGATACTATGACAATGTGCACAAGACCTGTGTAAGCTCAAGTTATGCAGGAGCCCAGCAGGGAGGTGGGGAAGTGAGCACAAAGTCCTACCCTGGGAAATTGGTTTTCCTCTATGAAATGACAGTGATATATCAACCATCTCCCAGGGCGTGCCCGTACTCAGGGGCAGTTAACTAACATAAATGCAGCACTGTGGTTTTTAGTGGCTTATTATTTTTATTTTGAGAAAGAGAGAGAGGTAGAGAGAGAGAGAGCATGACGTTTGGTGAGAGGTGTAATGGTGTGATCTAGAAGGAGTTGGGATGGAAAGAATATAAAAAATATACTAAATGTAGTTCTCAAAGGACAGTAGAAGCAAATAAAACAAAACCCAGCAACACACACACACACAAATGAAAATGAGAGCAAGAAAGAAGCTAAAATATCCATTTGTATTAAAGACCAATCAGACCTAGAATGCTCTAGCCTCTAAGTTGATGAGTTCATTGTAAGGCAGTTTTAGACACCAAACACAGAGACTGTTCACCCATGAGCATGGTACTCTGAGAGACACAGTTCTTCACTGAGAGAATTTTGTTGCAGATGTCGTAAGGGAGGTCAGAAGGTTTTGTGTGCTTTAAAAAACACATGCTTTAGAAAGTGAAAAACTGATAAAGACTCACATTAATAATGACATTGTTAAGAATTTTTAAAAATGGGTGATAGTTTGCTTCCTTGCTTTGAAACACCTTGATAGCCAAACCTGGTACTCGCTTGCAAAATACTGAATCCAAACGAAAAGATCCACTCTCTTCTTACCATTAACTGAAGATTAATTATAATCCTAACTGTTAGATATGAGACATAACACTTCTAATAAGATAACCTAGATGATACTGTGTTTAACATTACATTTTAATACAGCACTAAACGCATTATCCATGAAAACAAACACTGGAAGGTTTAACTTGGCCACACTGGGAGTGTTCTGTTTAGTGAAGACACTAGCAGAAGAAGCAAGGCTCATCCACGTGGGAGAAATAACTGGACACCTCCTCAGAATTTGGCTCTGTTAAGTTGAAAACACGGTACAAAGTCTTGTAGCTCTATTCACAGACACCCAAACTTTGGAGCAATCAAAATGATGTCAGGAGGTAAGTGGGAAAATCAACTGTGGTCAAGAATACAAAGGAATGTTGTTCATTAATAATATTTGATAAACTTCCTTTAGTGAAAAAACAGAATGCTGCATAATGCTGTAATGACTAATCTTGGTTGTCAACTGGACCATATATGGAATTAGCTAAAAACACAAAAGGTCACATCTTTGGGGATCTTTTTCTTAATTAAATTCGTTGAAGTGGGAAACCTCACTGCTAATCTGGATATTTGAGGTAAGGTGGGAAGATCAACTTTTAGTCGGGGCCATACCTTCTGCTGGCAGCCTAGATACAGAACGTGAGAGGAAGACGCTCCCTTTTCATTTGCTTGCTTGCACTTGGCCTTGCTAACAAGTCTACCTCTTCACTGGCATTGGAGCCCTTCTTCAGGGTTCCAGTGTGCACATCAGGCAGCTGAGACATCCAGTCTTGTGGACTGAACAACTGCTGGACTCTTGGACTTTCCTGCCCCTAGGCAGTCATTTGTTGGGTTAGCTGTACCATCCCCTGCAATAATTCTAAAGCATCTCCTTTCTTTATATATATAGATTCATTCTATAAGTTCTGATAGTCTAGAGAACCCCGACTAATACAAATGCCAAGGAAAAGAAGCCATCGTGAAACGGTCACATTCTGCATGAGTCTATCTATGTGACATTGTTTGACAAAGTTCAACTTCACAGAAAAAAATTCAGAGACTTATTTGTTTATAATTTTGTGAATGAAAGCCAGGCGGTGGTAGGGCACACTTTTATTTCCAGCACTCAGGAGGCAGAGGCAGAGGCAGAGGCAGGCAGATCTCTGTGAGTTTGAGGTCAGCCTGATCTACAAGACAGGACAGGTTCCAAAGATACAGAGAAACCCTGTCTCGAAAAATAAAAATTGTGAATGAGGGTTTTTCCGGCAAGCATGTATATGTGCCATGTGCATGCCTGGTTCCTATGGATGCCGGAGGATAGCACTGGATCCTCACGGAACTGGACTCACAGATGATGATGAACCACCATGTGTTGGTCAGAACTGATCCCAGGTTCTGTGCAAGAATAGCAAGTGAGCCATCTCTCCAGCCCAAGAAAAATATTAAAATAATTACTACATACCCACTTTAGGGTTGGTAGGAATAGGTGAGAAACAGTGTTTTAAAAGCAATGTAATACTGTGTAAAGCTATAATGACAGACAGATGACATACCATTAGGTTACACTGAATTTCCAAGTTATCTACAGACTATATTAATAATAATGTATTGGTAGTGGCTGAAGGGACGAGAGATACTCAGGGCTAAAGTACTTTCTAGGCAAGTGTGAAGTCTGGAGTTTGTGTCTGTCACACGTGAGTCAGACAGGCATGAGAGTGTGCCTGTAATCCCCGTGGTAGGCAGTGACAGGAAATGCCTAGAGTAGCTGCCTAGCTAGACAAGTAGATTTCAAGAGTTCTGGGTTAATCAACAGGCTTTGTCCTGGTAAATAAAGTGAAGAGTAATGGAGGATTACACCCAGTGTCAACCTTTGACCTCTATACATGTGAATACACACCTGCACATTTGTATCCAAAAAATATGCACACGCATATCACATGCACACCACTTTTACACACATGAACAGATTGGTTGATACTACAAGATGCTGATAATGGGATCAACATAGGTGCAACATGTTATTTTCTCAATATGTAAGTCAAAAACTATTCTAAAAACTAAGTTTATTGATTTAAAAAAAAAAAGCTGAGTAGAAAACACACAGTACAGATCTCCCTATATGGCAAAGGCTTGAAATAACCATGGTGCTTCTTTTAGACTTCATGCCAAATTCTGAAATGCCAAGGCATATGCAAAACTATAAAAGGGGGGAAGAGAAGGAGGTAGAGACAAGGAGAGAGGGGAGGGAGAGATTTTTTAAGACCTTTTAAGGAAACATCCTTCTGTTAATTTTGGATTACAATGCCTTGAATAGGTCACCGAGGTTCCTCATCCTGACCACTGTCTGCTGCATCAGATTTACCAAGCTGGACATTGTCTCAACTGTCCCCTTTCCAATTTACTCTAAGTGGAAAATGCCATTGGCATTCTGCAGCCTTAACTTACGTTTGGATCCCGTCCACCTTTGAGTCATATTCCAGTGTTTCTGACCATTAAAATGAGTGTTTCAGTAGGACTGGAACAGTCTTCTTAGCCAAAGCCAGGCTTTAAATGGCTCGTGCAGTTTAAGAGGTTAATATACCCTGCCTGCTTGCTTTGTTCAGAAGTATGAAATGGAAAGATTATAACATTCAAAGAAAGGCAAAGTTCACTGGCTAAGACCTCGATAATATAATAGAGTATAAAACTTCCAGAAATTTTTATCATAATATTTTATGAAACATATGCACATACTCACTGGAACATAAGCCAAATTAAATGGTTTTGAAGGTCAGTTCAAAGTCAGCAGGCATGTAGTATCTCTGTGAGAAATATGCAATCTTTTGAAAGTGCCAAGCCCCAGAAGCTCCCTACTTTCTTATCAGTCCCGTGGTGTGCAGTAGAAGGAGGAGAATCTGGTTCCATAGCAGTAACACTACTCTCTGCCAATGCATATTCCAAGTGTCCCCATAAGCCAACTCTTGTGTTATGGAACAAAGAAATTAAGCATGGGCAAAAATATGGTATTCCCAACTTCAAAGCCAGTCACACACAGGCATTCATTTAAGACTTAAATAAACCTAACTCTACAGAGATGGCTCATTGGTTAAGAAAACTGGGTGATCCTTCAGAGAACCCTGGTTCAATTCCCAGCACCTACATGGCAGCTTGCAAATGTCTGTAACTCTAGTTCCAGGGATTTGACATCCTCACACAAACATACATGCACTCAAAACAGAATGCACATAAAATAAAAATAAATAAATAATTTTTTAAAATGAAAGTAAATGAGTTTTATTAGCTAAAAGAGATTAGGGGCAACTCCAGCCCTCCCAAGAGAAGGGAAGCAAGGGTCCACCTTGCATGAGAAAGTTCAGCCTCCTCTGAGAAACTAAGAATTCTGTAGCTGGCTATTCCTGGGTTGTTCGTGGCTGAAGACAGGGGTGTCCAGAAAGCTCGGAGAGCTTCCAAATTGTCCTTACTGCTGCAGGGACAGCTCCAGGACTACCTATTGAGAGCTGTGCAGGCTTTCCTTATCTAATTTCAGTTTTATTCGCGAAACCTCACTAATACACACAAGCAATTTGATAAATGATCAGAGTAGAAGGAAATAAAAATGATGTAGTATTACAGGCAGTTTAAAAGACAGAGCTGGTTTGTTTATCAAGTTCTGCTAAGTCTGGAGTAATATCTAAGTAGACAGCAGAAGCTGGAAATCCGGCTGTCGTGATGAAGCTCGACTCTGTGTTGGCTGTCCTGGTACTTCCGGATGACCTACGGCAGTACTCGAGGTTCAGTTCAATGTGATGTCACTGTATGACACAAAAGTCACCTTCAGCACTTTCCCCGTTCACCACTTACATTTTGCCATGGCATAATTTTATAGTTTATATCAAAATACCATTTGAGTCAGGAGAGTATAGCAAATGCTGACATTTCTCTGTGACCTTTGAGAGACGGCCTCAGTTTTCTCACAACACAGTTGACATGTACAAGGAGGATCCATGTCTGGGTACTGAAGAGCCCGCCTATCTGTAATTAGTGAAGAGCATCTCTGAGTGGTTTTGTATGCAGAAAACATCTGTGGTTTATTACATCACACTTTTCTTCATCAGACAGCGGGAATTGAAAAGGGATATTCTGAAGCCCTATAGCGATATCAAAGTATTAACAGCTATTCAAGAACTTTAACGCTATGATGTTTGGAAACATGTGGTTTTTGCAGATCAGTAGCCTGATACTTCATAAATATCAAATTTTCAGCAGAAAAAGGACACATTTAAAATATTGGGCAGCTACAGAAAATATACCATAAAACAGGCCCTGGCTGTTCTCATGTATGATACGTCACAAAGAGCTTCTCACATATGTGCCCAGATTCAGATCAAGGGACATAATATACACACTGAGCACGTTTGTGTTGTGGATTGGGAATTTCATTGAGAATAAATTAATAGCTCATCCTTCATCCTTCTCACAGGGAAACAGAAGTGCCCCTTCTCTGGAGGACACTTCAGCTAAGTCCATTGCCATCTCAGCAGGAAGAGGACAGAGCTGGCCACGTGCTCAGAGGACAGGTCTTTGAATACATACATCACTTGTTAGGAGCCTTCCGCCACAAGCAGACTCCGTGTTCTTTCCTTCTCGTCATTTTTTTTTTTTTTTTTGGCTATTTCATGATAGTGTCTTCCATGATTATGGGAATGTTGATAGAATTTTTGTCAATAGCTCCCATACATGTCACCAAATATTAATGCTGTTAGTGCTACACTATGAATCAATTTCCATAAACTAAATCCCCAGGTTGAGAAGTACAGAAAACCTCACTCTTCTCTTCCCCCCTTTTGTCCTAGAGACCTTTACTCACAAGAAAGGTAATGCACTATGTGGGTAGCAACGTAAAATTCAGACAAATACATGAAGCTCAGCCAGTCCTCCCTTTACACCGGACCCTACTGAAGTGCTCTACTCTGTCTAACATCCCCAGCCTATAAAGATAAAAAGGCACTGATTGCCTTGGGAAGCTTAAGCACTCTTTCCCTGCGTCTGGGACTATATAAAGTGGATGAGGGGAAATAGCTTCTTACCCACAATTGATTTTATTCTTAAATCTTCATTATGCCACAGGTAAATTATCTGACAGAAATTAGCTCCAGCATGTGTTTGTACAATCTACATCCATTTTAATTACTCCAAATTGCTTGGAAAAATGAATATAATTATTCGAAATCACCACTCTGTGGATTTTATACACAAATTATAGAGATACAGTCCCTCAATGAGACCTGCGTAAATACAATAGCTTCAACTATCTATGAATGCCAGTTTAGAAGCTGTGGGATATTTTAAATCTTTTGAAAAGCTGCAGTCTCTGAAACACTGAAAGCTTTAGAACATACTGTACACAAACCTTATCTATTATTTAAATATATTGATGATAGTGGGAAGAGCATATATGCACATTAAGTATCACTTGTCAGTGACATTCAAGAGGAACAGAAGATGGGAAAAGAAATGTACATGATTTAGAAATAATACTGTCCATTAAATCCTAAACAAAACTCCACGGTGACACTCCTCCAAACAAGTCTTACTGCATGTTCCCATGTGTGTGGTTGTGTGTCTTGTGTCCTCATACATGAAATTAATAAGGACACATTTTTACTTAGGTCAGGAGCCTGGAGAACCCTAGGGAGCAAACTTTCTCAGAAAACATTGACTGAACTGATGCTCACTATATCAATATTTGAAATGTTAAAATTAAAAAAATGTGTTGGACAGAATATTCTGACTAGACATGCTTAAGCAAATGGTTAAAGAAAAGAAGGACAGTACAGGATCCTTAAATCAAAAAAAGTCACACTTTTCTGGGGTCGACATCCCTATTTTCCTTTATTCTAACATTGATTGCTAATTGAAATCAGATATACTTTTCAATCTTACAAAGATACTTTAATTATCTAGTGAATGGACTCATGCGGCAATAAGGAAAAGGGAGTCTCGCATCTGTCTTTCTCTGAATATGTACAGAAGCTCACGTGTGCATGTGCATGTGGACATATTTGGTTCAAGAAGCAGTGAGTGAGGGTACAGCCTAGACGTCATATTCTTTAATTTCTGTCAAGAAGTGAGAAGAACAAAAGGAAAGTGTGCCATGAAAAAGTAAGCATTGTCCTCACTGTGCCAACTTACCTGTTTTTCTCAGGGGGAAATCGTCCTTGGCGTCTTGGGCTCCTGGTAACGTGTACTTGTACGATGGAGATGTCCCACTGAGAGGTGGAGAGCTTTGATCCAGTGAGGTGTGGTGAGCGGCCCTACAACAAACAAAGAGGGTTTATAGCATGCTGGATTCCAGGGCGTGCGAGTCAGGAGGAGTCAGCTGAGCGCTCTGACCACGTGACTCAGCTGTACACACTGTCGACGTGCCTCAGCTGCACGCTGGGCCACGTGACTCAGCTACATGTGCTGTCCATGTGACTCAGCTGTATTTATGTTCTCCCTCCCCAGTGTCTACAAACCACAGCCTCATGTATCTAAGTTCACTACAGGGAAACAGAACAGTGAGGGATTCTTAGCAGCGCCCACCTTGTGTTTGGTTGTTCAGTCACATGGGAAATTTCACTCTGATAGAAAAACTTAGATTGTTATACTTTTAAAAAACTACAAAATTGAACTAACAAACAAAAACAGCTACCATTCTGATCCTTTGGAGTCACCTTTACAGAACAACCATGGTGGAAGTGAACATGTCTAAAGACCTCGTTACTTCCAGATGGCAGAGCCATATGCCCAAGGATGACCTTTGTACTGAAGAGACAATAGCCTGGAGCGTCAGGGGCCTGAGTCCTACAGGCTTCTTAACGTGTGGATTAGAAAGCACATTCTGGAGAGGGCTCAGGGGTTAAGAGCATTGATTGTTCTTCCAGAGGACGTGGGTTCAATTCCCAGCAACCACATGGCAGCTCACAACTGTCTGTAACTCCAAGATCAGAAAAACACGCAGGCAAAACACCAACACACATAAATTATTGAAAAAATGAAAGCACATTCCTCTTCAATAGAAAACTAACTTAAAAATATGCTATTTTTCTTGAATGAATATATTGAAAAGGAAGCAATTGTGCTACTGAAGAAGAATTTGGAGGACTGAACTCAAACTACCCAGTGTGTGCAAGAATCCCAATTCTCATACAACGGAGAGAACGCCCAGGGCACAGGGCCACTTCCACACTGACTACGCACTGCACATCTTTATGTGAGAACTATATTCTCAACACTTAACTCATGTATGGTCATTCCACATACTTGAAACTGGCCAAAAACATCAACACGTGTTATTATGTCCTCTTTACAGAGACAAAAACTGATTCTTTGAGAATTCAAGGAAAATTCCCAGAGCCACATAGCTAATTCTTCAGATTAATGATTTATGGTTAGCTGGAATTATATTACATACAAACAAGAAAAGATCACTACTGACATGAGGGCCATGTCAGACACTCAACGGGACAGCTGAAGCATTTTCAGCACATAAATTATTCCCTGGTAGTTGTTTCTCATTAGAAAATTACGTTTTTTTCCTGAAATGTGCTAACTTTGAAAGCATTATGAATCAGTCACTTCCTATGCAGATGATTTAAGATAACAAAATTATATTTCTTTCCGATTGTTTTCTGATACTGACTGGTTTCTCAGGTCAACCGATACACACGTGGGACACAATTGTTCAGATGTCTAAGATATTTTGGAATCTGCCTGGTACCTCCGTTTTGGGAAAACAGGAGGGTCAATACCTATAAACAGACTTTAAAATATAGTAACTGTTCTGTAAAAACTCTCGGGATGCTTCCAAATTCTATGAAATAATTAGTATATACTTCCTGTCCTTGATGCGAAGGCTTGATGCGAAGGATTGGAAATATGTCACATAAAGCCTTAGGGCCATTCAACAGACACATTTATGAGAGAAATGAATCCAATATCTTCTCGCCTATCAGCAAATGTGATTTTTATATCTAATCTTTGATGGGATTTTGGGAAAACGTTCCTATTGCATGGAGAAAAGAATTGTATTTTATGTACTCTCTCTGCTGGATTGGAGAAACATGGTTCCATGAAAGCTTCCATAGCACATGTATCTTACTGTCAGCTCGTATGTCTCTCAGAAGCCAAACTGTGATTTCATGGGGTGGGAAGGAGTGAGGTAGAGTGGGCGGGGCCAAAGGAGTCACTGAAGGCTTAGGTTTATCTTCCTCCCTCCCCTCCCCTTTTCCATCTTCCTTTTGAAAAGACCAAAAATCACCTGACTTTTTCAAAATAGCTCTGGTTTCCATTTCATATTAATCCATGTGATACAAAAATAAGCCCAAATCTCCTAAATATTCACAAATTCTGCACAGATATCAGAGAAACTACCTGAGGATTCAAAACCATCCCTGGGTTCTACTCCCATGCCAGTTACTCATTCAGTAAGGAAGACAATGCACTCCCTGCCGTCCCAGTGATAGATGCTAACACTAACTGAGCCCTGCTTGCACCTATATCTTTCGTTACATTTTTTTTCTTGGGACTTCCCAGCAACTCTGGAGGCAGGTGCTGTTGTGGTCCCTTTCTTGTGGAGAGAAAGGCTGATCCTTAGACACATCCAGGCACTTGATAGCGGCCACGCAAGCCCCAGAAGTGGTAAGCTCAGGATTTCTACCCAGGTCAGCCAAAGATGGAACCCATGCTCTCTACCCCGAGGATGAAAACAGCCAAACACAGAACATACGTGTACCAGAGCTTGGGATGGCGACTCGCGGAATGATTCTTTCCATTGGTTGGAGTGTCTTTTGTTGCTGATTTACTCAACAGGAATTCTTGAAGCTTCTGCTTTACCTCTGTGCTTGCCACTGCCCCTGAAACACACACACAGGGAGAGACACCGCCTGTGGGTCACTCAATCTCACTACTCAAGAATACTCAACAATGGTTACAAAGAAATACCACTGGCCATAGCATATGGAGTTTTTCTATTAAAAGAAAAACAAAACCAAATCTAATAGACTTTAGGAAATGGCAGAGCCCTGTGTTGTAACTGTTGCTTTCATTACAAATTTTCAAAATGCCTTCAATGAGTTCTTGGATCATTTCTATAGGAACAAAATTCCTAGAACTGCCATCAAGTTGTTTACAAAAGAAAATTGCTGAGGGTTGGGGCTGCAGTAAATGGTACAATGCTTCCTAGTATTTGTCAAGTTTCATGTTCAATCCCCAGTACTGACAAAAATAAGCAAATAAATAGGATAAACCACTAGTTTTTAATTTTATTTCTGTTTAAATCAGGAATCTTGGAGAGTGTTGTAGACTACTATAATACATTAAAATGATCTTTTCCTGATTTTCTTGTTAAAAAATTCAACATTGTTTTAAAATTCATTTGATTATTAAACAAATCAATTCAGTTGATAATTTCAGTTCAAATCAGCACAGACTAAACTTTGCAACGACCTGAGTTTGAACTGACTAGGTAGAGGGCAATTATTTGGCTCTGTCTCCCTCTTGTGGACCAGTATTTTGCAAACATTCTGCCTTGTGTCTAAAAACAACAAAAGGGAGCGGAGGCGTGGTATGTACTGTGTTCAGAGCAATGACTGCCTGGCCAGGAAGATTGAAGAAATGAAAACATGTAAACGTAGCTTTATTACTGAATCTTACATTCCATCCCTTTAGTGTGATGGTATTTACAAAGTCCAGGAAACATGCCTGCGTCTTTGGCAATGCCGTGTTCATTTCCCATTATGCTCTGCAGGGCTGTTAGGATAGGGCTCTTTAGACTCTACGTTATTCTTTTAACTAGACAAGAGCAGTTTCGACAGGCTTGGGAAGAGAGCGCGTCTGTTACCCGGTGCCTCTTACTTTCTCGTCCTCTATCTTTGCCTCTGAGAGGAGGAAGCTGCTGCTCTCTGCGATGCCTCTCTACTTCCTGTTCTTGCCTCTGCTGCTCCAGCTTCTGCTCCTTTTCTAGGAGTTCTTGCTGTTGTTTTATGGCTAGAAGTTCCTGTTGCAACTTGCGAGAAGAGAAAGACATGAGAGTGTGCAATTTCTTTAAGCTTCAACGTCATCACTCACTGCCCCACACTGCAACATCATCAACGTTTAGAACTTGATAGCATTTCGCTTGTGCTTCAACCACCTTATTATGACTGAACTATAAAGACAGGAAATGGAATGGCTTTGATATCTACAAGAAGTAAGTCTTTAGATAATTCCATTACTTGTAGATCCCTATCAAAAATTATTACCAAATCCACTCAGGTCATTTGAATGACCTTGAACCTTTTGCTCCTTTTCTCGTGTGCCTACAAAATATAGGCACACACAAATGCAGAGAAGGCCTTGATGTCTATTTCACAAAGTCTCTCACACCATAGATAGACAAACAGCTCTTACCCCGAGATACAGTATAAAATTACCATGGATAGGACGGGGGTGAGAGTTAATTTGGGGAAGCCTACCAGAAACAGAGCAGAAACTAAGACTGTACCCTTCCACAGAGACAGTTGTTGTAAGGGTGCATAATCTACACATCCATATACTTCTCTAGAAGATCATTGAAAGTTCAGAACTGACCTCTAGCACATGAAAACTTCTAGATTAGAGACACAGATCCAAATGAAATCCACAAACTCCCATGTACTGGAGTCTGGTTTCCTGATGCATTCACTTCAAATCACACATAACACAGATACGAGGCTATTTGTTACGGCATTTGAAGATGGAGAAATACATATATCTGCAGAAAAGCAAACGTTCCCGCTGGAGAACGAACGACTCTTTTAGCCTCTGTCATTGCCACGTATGAGATCTGACTGGGCACTAAAGGTACTCGGAACCTCAGTTCATCGTGAGTAAGAAGGACAATAGCGCCTCTCACAGATCATATACATAATTCATAGGAAATTGGGTTTTTTGTTTTGAATGATATAGTTTCATTTATTACTATTATAGCTTAATAGCAACTAAAGAATAATTTATCCTTTTGCATATTTGTTATCCAAAATCCCATATTTTATAACAAATAGTGGAATAAAAATTAAAAGCTCTCAGGACCTTCATCTTGTTTCTTTGTGGCAACAAGAAGGCGAGTTTTCACGCAAAGTGTAACAGCCTAACCTAAGCACATGGTTAGGAGTGACTGTCTGTTCTCCATGCTACAGCTTAATCCCTTGGTGCTTTGTTTTTTACACGCCAACTACTTAATGGGTGTTCTCAAATATACCACTGTTACTTAGGAATCTATAGTTATGTTTAAATTATGTTTGAATGCCAACTCTATATCAATATTGAGACTGGTCAAATGGATTCAATAATTTATCTAAAACCTCAATGAAATCAAACAATAATTCCTTCTTGATATGAAAAACCACACACATTTGTTACCATAGTCATTACTTACATCCAACAACTATTATAGGAATGGGGCATGTCTAAAAAATTAAAAAGAATTAAAATTTAACACGTCTCTTTCCAGCCATGAGTCATGGGGAGCTTTGGGAGAAACTAGAGAAGACAACACATTCTAGTCACCCTCTACGTGGCTTTGCGAAGTCACACCATTTCTCCCTACCTCAGCCGATTAGGCAGAAACTGGGAGACCAGAACAGAAGGCAACAGGCGCCAGCTGCGAGAAGAGTCAGAGCTCAGACACTAACGCCCTTAGGCTTGGGGTGCCCTTAAAGCTTGGGGTACCCTTCTCATGCAAACAAACCTAAATGAATGCTAAAAACATTAACCTTTAGACCTACCCTTAAGACAGAAACGGGACAAAATAAAAATTGTAAGGTCGCATTTAACTTCCTAATCTTAAAAGGAGGATGCCAACAGGTCTTCTGCCTCTCACACAATACCGCTGTATGTAGGAAAAACATCTTCTTAAAGCTATAGTTCCCTTCTAATCTAACCACCTCAAGATCCTAACTCTCAAGAGCCACTTTCCCAACCTCTTCTAGATGTCAATCAACCTGTCATATCATTTTGTTTGTGCCACAGAAGCAATCACCTACTTGCTGCTCTTAGGTTCTTAGTGATCAAATGGTAAATTACTCACACTTGGCTTCAGCAAGAACAATGGCACCAAACATTAATGAAAAAGAAACAAATCTGAAGGAAACCGATGCAAGCAGCTTCTCAGCATGGCTTGATACTCCAGGAGAAGGACTCACATACAAAAGAAAATGAACCATACAGTTACTCGGCTCTTGAAGCAAATTGATGAGCATGCATCACACCCGTGCCTCCTGGCCCAGTTACCATGCCTGGAAGGAGAGCAATCTAGATAGCAATGCTTCTATTACCATTCCAAGGGTCAAACTGAAGGAACGCTGTGGCCTTTATTAAAAAGTAAATGTACAAACTAAGTGAAGGTCACTCATACTTTAAATATAGCCATGAGATAACGATTTCATTGGGGACACACACACACAAAATCCTTCATTCTTATTTTTAAGGTATTTTAGGGAGCACTCATATAAAAGTGTTTAATAAACTATGTTAGTTAAGGAAAGAGATTATATTTTATATCAGGCATTGAAGAGCCTTTTACACAGATAATATATCTTGCAGAACAAGAAAAATGAGAAGAACATAGTACTTCTATCTTCTTAGACATTGAAATTTAGTGTTATAACTTCATGATCTATACTGATACCACATTCATGTGTTTGTACTTGATACACATGAGATTATGTGCCTAGAATACAGTACAGTAAAATATGACAAAATGCATAATTCTATTGATTATTACCCTTAAGTCATCTTTGAAGAAGTTGATTATAAAATAAAATTATATTATAAATATTTTGTGCTTTTAATAATAAATTTAAATCAAATATCTATTTTATTGACTCAAAACATCTTTGTGCTTTCTTACAATTTAAAAATGTTGCCTCATTTGGCAGCCTAGTTCTAAAACTTCAAGTTTTGAGTTTAGAGCTATGTGCTGCCATACCCTGGAAGACCCCTGTTGGTCAATGTCTTTGCCAATTATTAAAACAAACAAACAAACAACCAAAAGACAGACAAAGCTATAGTGACATATTCCAGTGAACACACAATCACCAGATGTCAGTAAAAAACTGAGCTCTTCTTATATTTCCCCTGTGCTCCTTTTCCCCGTGTAGCCACCACCAAGAACCACAAGCTGAGAGAGGTCCAGGTTATGCTGCTAAAGAACACATGGGAGAGGGTACGGACGCGCATGGGAAGTTCCTGCCACTCTTACCGAGTACTTTAACCATGTTTCCAACTAGTACAACCACAATTGCAGTCAAGCCACACATCCATGTCTTAACCACAGTGAACTTGCCCATCAGTGCTCCCGTGGGCTGGTCTTGGGCCCACAGCGGGGTGCAGGTGCCCTGACTGAGAAGGACAAAGTCACATTTGCTACCTTGATGTGCTCCTGCAGCTGTGCCTGATGCTGCCGTGTCAAGTTCTCATGCTGCTTCTGAAACTCCGCGATGAGCAGCTGCTTCTGGATTTGTTGCTGCTGTTGGATGAGAAGCAGCTCCTGCTGCAGCTGCTTCTCACGGACGACAGGATCCACCACGGGCATCATCATCCTGAGGTCTGTCCTTAGGTCTAAAGGTGAGATGGGCTCCAGGCCCATAGGAACCTCTGATTTCACATCCACTGGAGACCCGGGAAGGAAGACAGAGAAGGGGAGATGAAGATTGAGAAATTAGCACACACATAAAGGAAGGGGCACAATCACTCCTTTACACTGAAGGCAAGATGTGTTTTGTACAAAAATTTTGGTAAAAGGTCCCTGAGTTAAATTCACTCAATAACAAGTATTCTGCTCTGAATCTTTCTACAGATGTCTGTTTTCAAATAGATGGATTCACCCACAGGTATCAAAATCATTTATATATTAAATATAAAGGCTGAACCACTTAACAAATTTAAGCCACTGAAGACCAAGAAATGCAAGATGAAAAAAAGATGTCATACAAAAAGGGAACTTCTGTCACGAGTCAATTCATGGACTTATAAAAAGCCTTATAATCAGGACAGAGAGGAGTTCTACCCTAAGTTAAGTGTGCGATGCAATACATCGGCGTCCCTATCAGACCGAGGAAAGAAGTGGGAAAAATCTCCATCCAGATTCAGCTAATGATGATTAACCATAACAACAGGCCAAGTCCGCACACGAAGAAGTGAGAGCAGCCAAGTGTCTAATTACTGGCTCTTAAATAGTAATCATTTAAGTCGTGGAAACCTCATTCTTAAAATAAACAAGAAAGGAAGAAGTATGCAGGAACTTCAAGTAAATATTTAATCAAACCACCAAAGGAAAAATGTTCTGATGACCCAAATGTAACTTTTGAAGATAATATTTAAATTCATAAAATTGAATTGGATAATATATGTGACGTTTCTAGCACAATTTGAGTAGATAAGCAGGCTGCCCCACCAAAAGAAAGTTTTAGGTAGGAAAACCACAGCCCAAGAAACTCTCCAGATGTCGGTTGCTTATGGCTAACGCCTACTCTAATTGGTCAGATCCCATGCCGAATTGGTGGCTGAACATTCTGAGGAATACATCCACCCTGAGGGATTAAGTAAAATTTTGTAAAAAAGTGAAAGAGGTCAAGTTAAAGACAATGAGCTTTTTGGAAGCCGAGGTTATATCTCCTCAAAATTAGTGAACCACTACTCAGCTCTGACACCCAGCACAGACAGAAATAACTAGACATTTTAATTGCAAAAATATTCAAAGTACTTTAACTTTCTGAGAAGCCTAGGGAAAAGGTTCAGTAAGTCAACCGCAATATGCAAGCCATCAGTTTCAAGCTCTGCTCCAAAACCCAATGCTTGCTCCAGTTCCTCTACTCATACAAGCCTGAGAACACTGTTATCTGCACTGAGCCCAGCCCCACCACCACTAAAGCAGAGGCGGTCAGAGCAATGTAGTCAAAGGCTCACATGAGCGCCATCACTCACAGGGTGTGCAGGACACCCTTCAGGAAACACTGTTCATCTTGTCTTCTCTATTACATATAAATGGAACTTTTCTGTACATTAAAATAGTTCACCAATAATGATTAGCTAACCAATCAAAAGTGTAAAGCAACTCTTGAAATAAAATGATGATTTATATAAATATTAAAAAAATAAAAACAATTCAAAAACTAAAAATCACCTTCATTGGCAAATGATATAAATCACTAATAAAATGAAACATCACTACGTAGCTACAAAGAATCACATATGTGCCCATGTATATATGAACATGCATTTATGTCTGCCTGCATCATGTCCCATTTTAAGGTAAGAACATGATTGAATTATTTATTAAAAGTGGTACTTCCAGTTGGTATAAAATTGACAAAAATCAATCTAAAATTTGAACCATGAGATATTAAATAACTATATAATTTTATTCAGGTTTGCCACTTCTAGAAATAAATCATACAGAGACAATCCTAATGGAGAAAAACTTCAATTCTACATTGTTATTTGGAGATTTTGTTTTTTATTAATGTCATGGTCACCAACTAGAAGGAACACCTATATAAACTACGTCATATCCATTTGGCAAAAAACAAATGTAGTCATTGGCTGGGGACAAAGGTCAGTTGATCAATTCTCGCAGTACAAGCATGAGGACACTAATTTAACCCTCAGCATCTACATTTATTTGTTTTTTGTTTTTTTTTCCTTTTTGCTTTTTCGAGACAGGGTTTCTCTGTAGCTTTGGAGCCTGTCCTGGAACTCCCTTTGTAGATCAGGCTGGCCTCGAACTCACAGAGATCCGCCTGCCTCTGCCTCCCAAGTGCTGGGATTAAAGGCGTGCGCCACCACCGCCCGGCCAGCATCTACATTTAAAGAAGCAGTTGAGATGGTGTTGCAGGCTGCAGACCCAGCACCAGGCAGCCAGCCTGGAGTGCTTGGGGAACTTGAGGCCAGAGACAGATGCTGCCATACTGAGGAATGATGCTCAAGGTTGCCCTCGGGCTTCCCTCCACAAACGTGCACACATGTGCATATGCCTTCAGACGTAGAAGCATGCACACCCATTTACACACACACACGCTCAAAAACATATGAATCCCTAAGAATGAAACTATTAGAATCCTTCAAGATCAGTAATAAAATGGCAATAATACTGTGATCAGCAAACTGCACACACTGTTATGGAGCCCCTTAAATATCAGACATCATTGTAAATGTTGAGCCTCAGGACTTGAGGGAAAAACAAACAAACAAATCCAGTCATAACTACGCATGTGTACACACAGACACACACACACACACACACACACACACAGAGAGAGAGAGAGAGAGAGAGAGAGAGAGAGAGAGAATTGTCAGCCACACTAGTCCATAAATTCTTTGCATGGAGGACACAGGACAGGGCAGTGCTTCGGGTGAGAATCTGGCTGGCTCTACTTTCTTCAGCTTTCCATATTTCTTCTTTTTTATTTATTTAATTTAAAAAATTTACATACTAGCTCCAGTTCCCCCTCCTTCCCCTTCTCCTGACCCCCACCTTCCTCTATCCCACCACATATCCACTCCTCAAAGGGGGTAAGGCCTTCCTTGGAGAGTCAGCAAGGTCTGAGATACCAAGTTGAGGGCAGACCGAGCCCCTCCCCTGTATTAAGGCTGAGCAAAGTATCCCTCCATAGGGAATGGGCTCTGAGAAGCCAGTTCATGCACCCAGAGTAAGTCCTGGTCCCACTGCCAGGGGCCTCCCCAACATATCAAGTCACATAACTGTGACCCACATCGAGAGGAGCCAGAGCAGTCAGGTCAGTGTGAGTTCCCACAGCTGTCTCTGTGGTTTTCCCAATCACAATCTTGAGCCCCACCTTACTCAAATGATCCCTCCTCCTTCTCTTCGACTGAACTCCAGGAGCTCAGCCCAGTGCTTGGCTGTGGATCACTGCATCTGCTTCCATCAGTTACTGAATGTAGGCTCTATGATGACAATTAGGGTTGTCACTAATCTGTTTATAGGGAAAGGCCAGTTCAGGCACCCTGTCTACTATTGGTAGGAATCTTAGCTGGGGTCATCCTTGTGGATTTCTGAGAATTTCCCTAGGTGAAAAATCCTTCATCAAAATCCATATTTCTTAAAATTACTAGAAATATTCATCACTTCTGCATGTTCCACATCTACATAGGTTTGAAGATCCCAGATTGGGAATTATTAAGTTTCTGTTCTATGTAGATTTATTGTTTATTTTCAGGGCTTAAAGGAAAACTCTCAGGTATCCTGTTTAGAGTAGCAAGGCCTCACGTGTAAATGCTTATGAGTAGCAATCTAGCTGTATGGCACACATGCATGCATGCATGCACTCCTGCACCAGCAATCTAGCCGTATGGCACACATGTGTGAGTGCATTTGTGCAGCAGCAATCACACTGTATGGCACAAAGCATGCATGCATTCGAGCAGCAGCAATCACACTGTATGGCACACATGCATGTGTGCACTCCTGCAGCAGCAATCTAGCCATATGGCACACATGTGTGAGTGCATTTGTGCAGCAGCAATCACACTGTATGGCACACATGCATGCATGCATTCAAGCAGCAGCAATCACACTGTATGGCACACATGCATGTGTGCACTCATGCAGCAGCAATCACACTGTATGGCACTCATGTGTGAGTGCATTTGTGCAGCAGCAATCACACTGTATGGCACACATGCATGCATGCATTCAAGCAGCAGCAACCACGCTGTATGGCACACATGCATGCGTGCACTCATGCAGCAGCAATCACACTGTATGGCACTCATGTGTGAGTGCATTTGTGCAGCAGCAATCACACTGTATGGCACGCGTGGGAATACGTGTGAGCACACTAGTGCAGACATGTATCAATCTTTCTTTGCTGATATTGGCTATTTTTCAATGTGTCGACCAGAAGTTTGAACTATAAATACTGCATGTAGCAGTTTAATGATAATAAGAAATGATTTATTAATACACAATGGTTTGGCAAACAGTGACTGCTTAGAACATTACTCTTGTTCAAGCAAATAAAGTGTGACAAGTCTGAAGACAAGACAGCTGAGTAGGTAGACCCTTAGCTGTAACGGGCCACGCACACCTTCTGGTCTCTCCCTTAGCTGTAACGGGCCACGCACACCGTCTGGCCTCTCCCTTAGCTGTAACGGGCCACGCACACCGTCTGGCCTCTCCCTTAGCTGTAACGGGCCACGCACACCTTCTGGCCTCTCCCTTAGCTGTAACGGGCCACGCACACCTTCTGGTCTCTCCCTTAGCTGTAACGGGCCACGCACACCTTCTGGTCTCTCCCTTAGCTGTAACGGGCCACGCACACCTTCTGGTCTCTCCCTTAGCTGTAACGGGCCACGCACACCGTCTGGCCTCTCCCTTAGCTGTAACGGGCCACGCACACCTTCTGGTCTCTCCCTTAGCTGTAACGAGCTATGCACACCTTCTGGTCTCTCCCTTAGCTGTAACGGGCTATGCACCCCTTCTGGTCTCTCCCTTAGCTGTAACGGGCCATGCACACCTTCTGGTCTCTTAGCTGTAACGGGCCATGCACACCTTCTGGTCTCTCCCTTAGCTGTAACGGGCTACGCACACCTTCTGGTCTCTCCCTTTGCTGTAACAGGCCATGCACACCTTCTGGTCTCTTAGCTGTAACGGGCCACGCACACCTTCTGGTCCCTTAGCTGTAACGGGCCATGCACACCTTCAAGTCAAGACCATGAAGTGATGTGAGAGTTTGAGCATTAACTCAGACTTTTCATGAGTCCAACCTAAAGCAATGTTGCTAACCATACACTTCATTTTCATCTTTAACAGGCCAGACTGTAGTCTTCAGTGTTTTTCATGAACATCTTAATAAGCAGAGGTCAGAATCTTAAGCACAAAGCATAAAATAATTCAAAAGACCCTTGGGTCTTCTTTATTGTTTAATAAACTATAAACATCAATCCCTTAAAATTCTTCAAACAAACAAACAATAAAACAAGATAAAGAATAAAATCCCCCAGTGCTCCGAAACAGTTACAGCAGACCTCAAAGAACAATCTGACTTCTTAACCTGTATCCCTACAGAAATGATTGTGTCTAACCGCCTGCGTTTGTTCACAGACTAATCACTAAATTGTGAAAAATCACCCTCAACTTACAAAAACTGCCCTTGATTATAAATAATTGCCCAGGACTGAGAAAAAGCGGCAGGCAAGATCCCTGGTCTTTCATCCAATTTATTCAGCAGTGATCCACATTCCATTTGTCTAGACTAAATATAGCAGCGTTTAGACAAGAAATCAATAGTGCTCGCTGAGAGCAGGGCAGAGGCATGAATATTTCATCCAACATGAAGAGCAGCAGTAATCAGCAGAGTCGCAGCACTGGCCGGGTCATCTTCCACCGGCCACGTGGACACCGCTCGTCTCTGTTATTCACACTTGTACCCTCCAGAAAAAAACAAGAAAAAGTCACTTTTTTGTGCTCTTCAGATGTTGACACCTGGGTCTTCAGTGTTCCATAGGCTTCGAGCCTCCAGAAGCCACTTCTTGCCTAAGAAAGAGGCTGACCTGTGGGAACCTGGCTGGAGACCTGGCTGTCTACAGTCTGCAAGTAGGAGAGAGCCGGTTCCTCCAAAGCTTCATAGTAAGTTGGTTTTTAAACTCTTCCAATGAGTCTCTGTGATATGACTGGATGTTCTTAAACACATCTTGTCAAGCAAAATTCATCATAGCCAGCGTCCACACTTCCTCTCTAGTTTACCCCCGCCACCCCTTCCACTGATCATAACATGGCTTTAAACTGTCCCTTAGCCTGATGTTCTCTTTCCTTATTAACTCAGTTCAGCATACTTTCTTTTGGAGTATATTCTAGCCTTCTTGTGCTAAATACAAAAGCAATAAAAATCAGAACTCTGATGTGACTGCCCCCATTGCCAGACCTCACAACAAGGTGCATATGAGCTGGGGTTGGACAGAAGCAGGCAGGGTGGGTAAGTTTTACGAACTGGAAGAGGCATGGATGGACACACAACTAAAAAAAAAAAAACACAGCAAGCCGTTCTAACATGAGGAGTAAACAGGACTAAATTAAGTTTGTCCTCTGCTGTGAGTATCTGGGGCTCTAAAGAGAAGAAATGAACAAACCTGGATGTGCCTGGGGGGACTGGAATGCTTGGACGATGGACTAGGAAAAAGGGTCTCCCTCCACACATCACCCCCTCCCCCATTATTCTTCTAGTTCCTTACCACAGTCATGGATTAAAACTCTGGGGAATAGGAGGGTGATAAATACCCAAGACCTCGACAGGCAGGATGCTGGGCCGGGGTGAGTAAGGTCAAGTACTGAAGTCTTTTGCTCTCTTGCTCTCTTCCAGTCCATGAGAAGTAGTTTAAATCACCTTGACATTTTCCTTTTGTGAGGCTAGCACCTCTCACTCATTTGGGAATAAACAAGGCCAATCTTTATATTTCATTTAATTTTTTTTATTCCTTGTAGGTTGTACCTCACCACAGCCTGAGGGCTGTTTGAACATGGCGCCGTACCCCAGCCCCTTTTCTCAGGATTACACAGCAGCCCGAGTTCTTAGGTTCTTTTCCCTTGAATTCCATTCCTCTTTGTATTGTTTTGTTTTCTCCAGGGTCCTCTTTGGCGACCTCTTTCACTTGTTTCCTTCTATCTAAACACCGGCTCCTGATGTTGGCTCTGTCAGTAGAGACCTCACTGTCCTGCCCTGACTTCCTGTGCAACTGCTCACTCTTCTCTGCTAACCACATTCAATCACAGGATCCAACTAATCTCTCCATCACCAGTGTCTGTGTCCCTAAAGCCGCCCTTTCTCACTGGAGCGCCCCTGAGGAGCCTTGGTCTTTAGCTACAAGTACAAGGAAAGGCCTAAGTGCATGCTTGGAATGGATGGATGGATGGATGGATGGATGGATGGATGGATGGATGGGTAGACGGATGGACGGATGGGTGGGTGGACGGGTGGACGGATGGACGGATGAACGGATGGATGGACGAACGGATGGGTGGATGGATGGATGGATGGATGGATGGACGGACGGACAGGTGGACGGATGGACGGATGGATGGATGGACAGACGAATGGATGGGTGGACGGATGGATGAATGAAGATGAAACGCACAAGAGAACTGTGGTGTCAGAAAGGTGTGCAGAGCTGTGTGACTACAGTCACAAATGTCAACACACCCTGTGAAAATTACAAAGCCACAGTTACTGGGCTTTTTGACCCTTTGAGTTCTAGATCCTACCAAGTCTTTGCTTAAATTATTGGCAAGTGAAAAGAATCAATTATTTGACTTAAACAAATAAAGGTTCAAAAACAATCGCAAAAGGGTTGCAAGGTGTCACTTGGCATTGTCTAGGTTTTATAATGATCATCAAATGAGGTAGGAGAATGTAGATAACACTAGCTTATTGTCTATTATTAGTATTTATAATATAATCATAAGAAAAGGAAATAAAAAAATGAACAACTCCTCAAACATTAAAAGGACAATTTTCATAAGAATCCTATAAATTAGTTTGCCTAGAGAGGCACAACTTTCCCTCACAGCGATTGTGATCAAGTCATGAATGCCTTTAGTTTCTCGAAGTGCACTAATACATGGCATAAATGCAAAGAAAATAAATTCAAAAGGCAATCTTGGCTTTGATTTACTGTTCTCTTATTTCCCAGGGGTCTGGACAGGAAACAAAAATAACCACAAATGACTAAAATATCAGTAGTCCTTGAAATATCAACATTTAAGCTAAAGCAGGCTAACTTTTTAATCAAAGGCTTTGCTATTTTGATTTACTTAATTCAAACTCCCTCTCTGCAAATATGCTTTTGAATTAAGCAGTCATAACAAACCATAACACAAACATGAATTGCCAACTAATTTGTAGAGCACATTTAATTCTGTCTATGCAAAAAACACAGCTTTCAACTCAAAGAGCAGGAGAGACAGTTTATTATAGAGTCCAACTTGGGTGACCATGGCCTGAGAACACAAATTGGGGTTACCCTAGATTCTATGTTGTAATGTGGAAGCAATTTCATGAAGTTTTTATAGTAACAAAGCAAAAAGCCAAGAATCAAGGCGCTTTTCAAATACCTTGTTGGAATCGTCAGAGAGGCAGTTGCGGCAGGAGAGGCAACTTTCCCATTGGCCTCGGATGCTGTCTGATGACAGTCTCAGCCTTTTGGTTACTGGAAACTAGTGCTCTGCTAAGTTACTATGTCCCAAGAAGTTTTATCTATTTGTGAGAGGGTGTCAGTAAAGATACAGAGGCGGGCTATTCAGAGTCTAAAGTTAGCCACAGGAGAAGATAATTAGCCTCCATAAATACTAATTTCTTTTGTTCTCTGTCCTTTCTCCATCCCAACTATCCCATTCCCTCAAGTTCTCCTCACCTCTCCCCTTTTTGCCTCTTCCTTCTCCCCCCACTCCCACGCTCCAAATTTTGTCAGGTGATCTTGTTTGTTTCCAGTTTCCAGGTGGGTCTATATATGTTTTTCTTTGTGTTCACCTTATTACTTAGCTTCTCTAGGATCATGAACTATAGGCTCAATGTCCTTTGTTTATAGCTAGTATCCACTTATGAGTGAGTACATACATTATTTATCTTCTTGGGTCTGGATTACCTCACTCAGAATAGTGCTTTCTAATTCCATTCATTTGCATACAAAATTTAATATGTCATTGTTTTTTACAGCTGAGTAGTATTCTAATGTGTAAATGTGCCACATTTTCTTTATCCATTCTTCAGTTGAGGGGCATCCAGGTTGTTTCCATGTTCTGGATATTACAAATTAGGCTGCTATGAACATAATTGAACATATGCTTTTGTAGTATGATTGAGCATCTTTTGGGTATATTCCCTAGAGTAGTATCACTGGATCCTGAGGTAGGTTGATTCCCAATTTTCTGTGGAACCGCCACACTGATTTTCAAAGTGGTTGTACAAATTTCATTCCCACCAGCAATGGATGAGTGTTCCCCTTGCTCCACATCCTCTCCAGCATAAACTATCATTGGTGTTTTTGATTTTAGCCATTCTAACAGGTATAAGATGGTATCTCAGAGTTGTTTTGATTTGCATTTCCCTGATGTCTAAGGATGTTAAACATTTCCTTAAGTATCTTTTGGCCATTTGAACTTCTTCTGTTGAGAATTCTCTGTTTAGTTCTGTACCCCATTTTTAATTGTCTTATTTACAATTTTGATGTCTAATTTCTTGAGTTCTTTATATGTTTTGAAGATCAGTCCTCTGTCTGATGCGGGGTTGGTGAAGATCTTCTCACACTCTTAGGCTGCCTTTTTCTCTTACTGACTCTGTCCTTTGCTTTGTGTCCAGACGCTTTTCAGTCTCAGGAGGGCCCATTTATTTATCGTTGCTGTCAGTGTCTGTGATGCTGGGATTATATTTAGGAAGTGATCTCCAGTGCCCATGCATTGAAGACTACTTCCCACTTTCTCTTCGATCAGGTTCAGTGTGGTCAGATTTATATTGAGGTTTTTTATCCATTTGGACTTGAGTTTTGTGCATGGCAATAGATACGATCTTCATTGAGGGAGCCATTATAGGGTTAGCAGAAACCTTGGTCTAGCGAAATTCCCAGGAATCCACAAGGATGGCCCTGGTTAAGATCCTAAGCAATAGAGAAAAGGGGGCCAATCTTGACTTGCCCTGTAGTCAGACTGATGAATATCTTAAATATCCCCATAGAATCTTTCATCCAGTAACTGATGGAAACAGAAGCAGAGACCCACATTGGAGCACTGAGCTCCCAAAGTCCATTTGAACAGTGGAAGGAATGAGAACATGAGCAAAGAGGTCAAGACCATGATGGGTTCACCCACTGAAACAGTTTACCTGAGCTAATGGGAGCTCAGCAACACCAGCTGGACTGCGAAGGAACAAGCATAGGACCAAACTAGTCCCTCTGAATATGGTTGACAGTTGTGTGGCTGGGGCAGAATGAAGGGCCACTGGCAGTAGCACCAGGATTTATCCCTACTGCATGCACTGGATTTTTGGGGAACATATTCTTTTTGGATGTATACCTAGATATAGTAGGGAGGGCCTTGAACCTTTCACAAAGCAATGTGCCTTACCCTCTCTGAGGCTTGGATGGGAGTGAGGTGGGAAGGTATGTAGAGGAAATGGAAGGAGGGGAGGGAGCAGGAACTTGGTTGGTAATTTTTAAAAATCTAAAAAAAAAGAAGATACCAATTTCTCTACTGCAGTTCTATCAGTCTTTACAGACACACTTCTTAGGAATTCCCATTGGCAGGTTGAAAGTTTTGCCATGCATGTTAGTCTCTTACTATCTGAGAACTGAGTAAAAGTTTCATTGGCTCTGTGTACTATGGGGAAAATCAAGCCTGTTTATGCCACTTTATAAAGAATTTGAACTAAGAAACTAATCTACAGTGTTTTGTAATTTGTATAAAAATGTAATCTGAGGCACAGGCACCAGCAAATGAAACCCAGAAGAGGCAGGACATTTAGTCTTTTAAGTGGATAATAAAACCATTAAGTAAAGAGTTCTTTATTCAGTTAAACTCAAATTTCATCTGAGATTGGGAATAAGATGACTTCCAATAAAAAAAAAGGACCCATAACAAGAAGTAAGACAAACTCACCTTTATCCATGTATC